>NC_134088.1:29014660-29614660 GCF_000715075.1 Nicotiana tabacum | reverse complement strand
CACAAAGAAGGAATCACTGGGCAGAAAACATTTTGAAGTCGGGACTTAGGCTTATTTTTCCCATTTCTCATTATGCTGACCGAATTTGGAACTCCTTGGAGGGGGGTTTTCATCAAGCACTATAAGATGAGTGATTCCTACCTAATGTAAGTTAAATACATAGATAGTGGGTAGATTTTAACATGTAAAATATAGAAATTTTAGGATTTTGTTGGAAAGCCTAGGTTTTAATAAAAATGAGATATGACCACGAAATTGATTATGGAATTGGGAATAAATTATATATTTTAGTTTGTGAGGTCATGGGTAATATTTATCTTCTAAAATTTTCAAAATTCGGGTACGTGGGCCCGGGGGTGATTTTATGGACTTCCCGAATTTGGTTGGGAAATTAGTTTAATAGCTAAATTATGAATTTTTGAGCATATATTTATTAGTTTGTATGACTTTTGATTAGTTTCGGAGTCCTCGGTGTCGTTTGAGGAATTCTAGTGAGGTCGAAGAACCGGATTGAGGACTTAGAATCGAGGTAAGTCGCATGCCTAACCTTGTAAGACGGAACATATCCCCTTAGGTGTATTAATTATTGTGTTCTACTTGTTGTGGGGAGTTACGTACACACGCGGTGATGAGAGTCTGTACGTAGCTATATTCATGTTATGTCCGGGTAGACTTAGATTCACATCATGCCTTAATTGTTCTATTTATATCAATCATATGTATTGATTTCCTTGATTATGAGTGAGATTGAGGATTAGAGTAAATATACTAAATTAGCCTCTTACTTTGGAATAATTTGGGAAATATTTGATGAACTATGGATCTGTGTCTTCTCGACTCGCATGTACTTCCGCGAGCGAGGTAAATTTCTCTACTCTTATGGGATCGGGTCGTTCGCCTCGGCAATGTATTAAATTACTCTTATAGGATCGGGTCATTCACCTCGGCAATATGGTAACATTATTCTAATGGGATCAGGCCATTCGCCGCGAAAGTACTGAGTGCCACTATTCCTATGGGATCGTGATGTTTGCCTCGACAGCTTTGTGCTTAATACTTGGGACTGGATTCGGTTTGGTAACAGTTGAGTTAGCGCCTTCAAAGACGGTTATGACATGTTTAGTAATTTGATATAGATTCATATGGGGAATTATTGTAATAGTTTTTATCTATTTTGTTGCTACTTGTTGTACATTCTCCATGTCTGCTTTATGTATTTCTATTACTATTTGACCACTAGTAAGTGTCAAGTCGATCCATCGTCATTACTTCTTCAAGGTTAGGCTAGATACTTATGGGTACGCATTGTTTTACGTACTCACGCTACACTTCTGCACTAAATGTGTAGGTATTGAGTTAGGTACTACCAGTGGTCATATCGGTGCGTAGCCGCACTTTTATGGAGACTTAGTGGTGAGCCGCTTGCTTTGCTTTGATCTGCAACATCGGAGTCTCCCTCTACCTTGTTTATTATTTCTATGTATTATCCTTCAGACAATAGTTGTATTAGTTTCATATGTTCTCTAGATTGCTTATGCACTTATGGCACCGGGTTTTGGGGGTTTCTAGTATTTTTGTAATGTTGTACTGATCATTACTATCACTATGGCTTATGTATTTCTCACGTTTTTTTAGAAAAGAGTATGTACAGTTGCATGAGATCTTACTTATTTCAGTCTTTTAAAAAGAAAACCTCCATTTTAAAAGTTATAAAGGATAACTAAATTGGAGGTTCACTAGTGGGCTTGCCTAACAGCGGTGTTAGGCGCCATCGCGATCTATTACGGGTTTTGGGTTGTGACAGGTATAACGCATGTAATTCATGTGCTATACATACTTAAATATAGGTATCTTCTTCCCCGACAGAAACAATAAAGAAACAGTCCCCTCCCCCCCCCCCCCAATTTCTTCAAAACTCCATTGGAGCCGACAATCTTTCTTGAAATCTTGTGTCGTTCATATTTTATCAATCAAAAACCCCATCCAAGGCTACCTCGTGGAGTGGAACTTTCTTAGTGCTCGATTCGGTTGTTAAAGTGGCATATTTACATTCATTTAAATATTCAAAAATAGGTGTATATATATATATATATATATATATATATGTGTGTGTGTGTGTGTGTGTAATTAGTTGGTAGTAATGTATTGCATGACTTTGTGCTCGTTTTGTGGTTTTTTTGTTTTAATCCGAATTAGTTTCATGTCTAGGAAATTTGTGTGAAAATTGTTTATTATACCTTTGTTATATAGTTGTTGAATATTTTGTGTTGCTTGTTGATTATTTTTATAATTGTACAACAATAATATTTTACTTTAGTGTTATTTAGTGCCCTTTAGTGATGTCCTTTAGTGTAGTAGAACTCTATATATATATATATATATATATATATATATATGTGTGTGTGTGTGTGTGTGTGTGTGTGTGTGTGTGTGTAATTAGTTGGTAGTAATGTATTGCATGACTTTGTGCTCGTTTTGTGGTTTTTTTGTTTTAATCCGAATTAGTTTCATGTCTAGGAAATTTGTGTGAAAATTGTTTATTATACCTTTGTTATATAGTTGTTGAATATTTTGTGTTGCTTGTTGATTATTTTTATAATTGTACAACAATAATATTTTACTTTAGTGTTATTTAGTGCCCTTTAGTGATGTCCTTTAGTGTAGTAGAACTATAAACACGTTATAATTTATGTTAATTAATGTTATTTAGTGCCCTTTAGAGTAATGTGTATTTAGTGTTATTTAGTTCCCTTTAGTGTGCCTTTAGTGCTCTTTAGTATTCTTTAGTGTAGAACAATAACTATATGGCTTCATTCCATGACCCAAAATCCCAATTAAGGCATCGTGATGGCACATAGTCCCTAAGACTAGGCAAGCCGATTACTTACAATAGTTAAACCAGTTAAACATGATATTTTAAACCAGAGTTTAATATAAATTTAGAAACAACAGTGATATAAGCCTATGCGGCAAAAATCACAACAATCCTCCCAAGACTAGGTAATACAGAGTCATGAACTCTAGCTAAATACATAGATATACCTGAAAAAATAATATTGTTCAGATAATGAACTAACAGTACAATCAAAAGGAAAAGGACTCCAAGGGACAATGACGACCAAGCAGCTCTACCTTGAATCCCCGCGGTCAAGAAGCTAACTTTGTCTTAGTCCGTTATCTCCAATACTTGGATCTGCATAAAAATATGCCGAAGTATAGTATGAGTACACCATGGTCGGTACCCAATAAGTATCAAGACTAACCTTGGTGGAGTAGTGACGAGGTAAAAGTCAAGACACTTACGAGTGATAATAACACGTACAATATATAAATATAAAGCTAATAATGGAACAAGAATTAGTAAATGACAACTAGGAATAAGCATGTGATATAAACAGTAAAGTAAATCGAACACCGTTAAAGTACCAGTGAAACCAAATAAGATAAACAATGATAACCAAATAATCAAGTCATTCTAATACAAAGGTGATAACAAAATTACTCTAAGATACCTCATCTCATAAACACAAGTCATGTAACGACACGACCGGTCATTATCTAGCATGTCATTCAACAGTTTGAGACCTTGCGTAGCTTCACTTCATATTTTATGACTTGTACGCATAGTCGGAATTTAATTTCAGGAAGTTCGGAGTTGATTCGGAAGGATAATTCTCAATTCGAAAGCTTTAAGTTGGAAGAGTTGACCAAGGTTTGACTTTTGAATAAATGACATCGGAATCGAAATTTGAAGGTTTCAATAGGTTCGTATGATTATTTTAGACTTGGACTTTTGATCGGATAGTCCGGGAGCATTTTGTCGCTTATTGTGAAAACTTGGCGTTTTGAAGGTTTTAGAAATTCCTAAGTTTGATTTGAAGTGGACTTTGATGTGATTGATGTCCGTTTGGGATTTCGAGCCTTGGACTATATTCGTATCATATACGTAAAGTTTGGCATTATTCCGGAATGCTAAGATATGATTGAGACGCGTTCGTTAAAGTTTAAATGTTTCAAAGATAAAAGAAGGATTTGATCGTCGATTCATGATTTTGATGTTATTTGTGGCATTTTGAGCCTTTAGATAAGTTTGGATAAGGTATTGGGACTAGTTGGTGTGATTAGACTGGGTCCCGAGGGCATCAGGTGTTTCGAAATGGTTTCGGACAAATTCTTTTTATTTTATCACAGCTGGTTTCTGGTATGTCTTGTGTGCATCGCGATCGCAGAAGCAGGGTCTCGATCGTGAAAGGCTAAATGGACAGGTAGGGACTTTACTCTTCGTGATTACGAAGATGGTTTCGCGTTCGCGGAGCTTGACCAGGGTGTGCTTTGCGTTCGCATGGTGATGGTCGCGAACGCACTGAGTTAGGTGGGCTGGCCTGGGTTTAGAAGTTTGAGTATCATGATCGCTTGGTCATGATTGTGATCACGTAGGTAATTTCAGAGGCTGGTGTTTATTGCCTTCGCGTTTGTAATGCTTGGCTCGCGTTCGCGTAGGCTTGTCTGGCTAAGTTTCGCGATCGCGATATGTACATAGAGTTTGCGTAAGTGGATTTCTGGGTGAGGTATGTGTGGCCTTCGCGATCGCGTGGGCTTTTCTGCACTCATGTAGAAGGGAGGCCTGGGCATAATATAAGTTAGCAAAATCGGTTATTGCTCATTTCATTTCATTTTTCTCTCTTGGAGCCGACTTTTGGGCGATTTTGGAGAGCTATTTCATCAAACTCTTGGGTGTAAGGGTTTCTAAACCACTTTTGATTATATTTTATGAACACATATGGATTTTTAACATGAAAACTGGTAGAAATTGTGGGATTTAAAAGAAAATTCTAGAAATGGTATTTTTGAATTTTGACCACGGAATTGGACATAGAATTAGGATTAAATTATGTATTTGAGTTCGGGGTGCTATGGGTAATCTTTATCTTCGAAAATATTTGGAATCTGGGCATTCGGACCCAGGGGTTGACTTTGTTGACTTTTTGAGCAAAGTTGGGAATTGTTATAAATTGATTAGTTAAGAGTATTAAAGCATAGTTTTATTGGTTTGCATGTTGTTTGACTAGTTTCGGATCGATGGGCATCGGTTTAAAGCGTTAGGAAGGCGTTGGAGCCGGTTATAGAACTTCGGAGCGAGGTAAGTCTCATGTCTAACCTTGTGAGGGAAAAACTACCCCTAGGTGATGTATTTGATATGTGCTACTTGTTGCGGGAGCTACGTACGAATGAGGTGACGAGAGTTCGTATGTAGCTATATTCATATTTATGTCCGTGTAGACCTAGGAATTTACCATGCAATAAATTGTATTACTTGAATTTAATTGTTAGCTTAATTATTTGAAGACTATAAGTAAAAGCTGATAAAGATCATGTTAGGTCGAATCTCAATTCCGTGAGCTATTTGGCAGGATAATCGATTGATGGTAAATATCATGTTTACATTACGTCTCTGATCCTATATAGTAAATACGCAATTCGTAAGTCGATAAGTTTCTTCTCTTCCTGGGGTTCAAGCCAAGCACCTCCAAAATATATGTATATATGAGATGCACCCATGGATCGGGTCGTACGACCTTAGCAGTGTATGTACACGACTATATGGATCGGGCCGAACGACCTCGGCATAATTCGTGTGTAAAAATCGCTAGGAGTCCGTAAACCCACGAGATTACCCTCTTGATTGAACTTGGAAATTACATGATATTCTCTTTATTACCTGAGATCGGATATTTACTTGATGGTTCTTATTTGCTGAGATGGCATGTGGCATTGGGGAATTTTTAAACTTATGACATTTTGTTAACCGATTTTGTTATCTACTATTTTTTTATTCTATTGATCTTGTTTTATTTCATGCCTGCTTATGATTCCTGCATATTATTTATTGGACCACTAGTAAGTGTCGATGTCGACCCCTCGTCACTACTTCTCTGGGGTTAGGCTGGATACTTACTAGGTATGCGTTAATTTATGTACTCATGCTGCAGTTCTGCACTAAATGTGTAGGATCTAACATGTTCATTTGGTGGTCATCTTGGCACGTAGGTGCAGCTGCTAAGGGGAATTTATGGTGAGTTGCATTCTATGCTACATGTCATAGCCCAAAGAGTCTCCATCATATTTATTTACATTATCCTATCTATTTTAAATTTCTAACATATGATGTATTATTATTGTACTCCTTAGTAGATGCTCATGTACTTGTGACTTCGGATTTTGGGATATTCTAGTTGATATTTATGGATTTGCATAATATTGTCACCTTTTATTTTTATATCTTACTAATTACATATGTACCCATGATTTTAAATGCGTAAATTTCTTTATTTAATAAAATTTAAGATTTTGAATGTAATAACATAAATAGTTAATTTGATGGTTCATCGTTGGCTTGCCTAACGGCGACGTTGAGTGCCATCATGACTTATAGCGGGGAATTGGGTCGTGCCAGCTTGGTATCAGAGCACTAGGTTCACTTAAGTTTTACGAGTCATGAGCAAGTCTAGTATAGTCTTACGGATCGGTACGGAGACGTCTGTACTTATTTTCGAGAGACTACATGGATGTTAGGAGAGCTTTCCTTCCATGATTCCTCATCGTACGATTTGATTTTGTTGAATCTAATGCCTTCGGTTCGTTCCTACTCATTTGTATGCGACGTCGGATATTCGTTATCAGTTGAGCACCGACGAGTTGTGAAGATGCTACATACGCCTATTATGGTGTATTGTTATGTTCATGCATTGTTATCTTGTAGTGCCAGTGTGAATTATTGGGTGATTATTTAGGTGTCACGATAATGAGTGATTCATGAGGAGGATTAGTCAGTTCATGATTAGGAGATTCGGCAATTGATTCCAGTAGAGGAAAGGCAATCAGACTATGGATGTTCAGGCATTGGTTAATGGAGTCGTGAGATTTGATATTTCCGAATGGGGCAGAATTTTTGTTAATATTGTGGTGTCACCTTCCTTGATTGAATGCATTAAGGCATCAGTGATATGGCCTCCTTTGAATTTCCTTCGGGGCAGGGTGTAGTGGAATGGTGCCTAAGCAGCGGTTATCGGAGATGGCAGTGTATAGCGGCTTCAAAGTTGAATAAGTGTTTCTAACGTTGATGGATCGAGAGAGATGATCTTTATGGAGGCTCAGAGTTGGTGACAATTTATCCGTTAGGGTGCTACAAAGATGGATTATGATTTGAGGCAGTATTTTGGCAGTGAGGGAGGAGGAAGGACATGGTGGGAGGTGCCTCGTGGTGGTTGAATTGCTAGAAGTTAAAGTATGAATAGCAGAGGCCGAGTAGTTTCTTAAGGAAATGGTTTGACCAAAGTGAGAGTGGAAGCGTATCATATGGATTTTATGGTAGGATATCCACATGCTTTGAGGAAGCTTGGTGGGATTTTGGTCATGGTGAACAAGGGACTAAGTCTATGAATATCATTTGGGATGGTGACTATTGTACTGAGGAAGGTTGAATATGATGGAAAGGAGTTTGCTTGGAATGAAGAGGGGTGTGAAAGCTTGATTATCGTTTTGGGATGCAACATGACTTCGAGTTTTGGAACGTATAGTTGGACCTTTGGTTGATGCTAATGGGAAATGACGAACTCCTACAGCTGGTGGAGGAGCATGGGCTCAGGAGGGTTTACTGATTTTATGGTAGTTGTACCCAGTGCAGCGTCGTTGGGAGATGTCGGTATGGAATTCCCACAGGTAGACTATCTCTTGTGAGCAGGTTAGCGGTTGCGAGATTTTGATGAGGTTCCTATTAAGAGTTTTACTTTCTACCCAGCGGGAGGCATGTACTGCGATGTGAGCTTGGATCGCTTGAAGAAGATGGTATGATTTTCAGGAGGTCGAATATGGGATTATGGCTAATAAATCAAAATGTTTTATGAAAAGTTTAACAAGAGATTGCAAGGAATTTGGTGGGTTAACGGTGCGAGATCATGGTAACTAAAAAAGAGGAGTTGATGTGGGTTCTTGATTTGTGTGATTGTAGCATAAAGCTAAGTGGGGAGTCTACCGCCTATGAATGGGTCACGTGGTTATGTGCCTTGCAGTTTCGATTATCTGTACGTTGGTGGATTAATTATGACTAAGGGGAGAAAACATCAAGGGTATTTTGGGCAAGGAATTTGATGTATGTGTGCTACATTTCACCTTATCGGTTAATGTGCAGATGTTGGGATGACTCAGAGTTTATGCTTCTCTTGGATGTGATTTACATGGAAAAGAATTCATCCGATTTCTTTTTTGGGAGTGTTCATGTGTAAACAGAGCACTATAGTTTGGTTATATTCGGGATCAGGTCAGAGTGGGTGACTCTCAATAATGATTCTAGTGGGTTCAAGAATTAAAGTGGGGTGTCTAAGAATTTTGGGTTTGTTATGTGGCTGAGGACTGGGTTTACACCAGAGTGTGAAGGATACTTGGGGAATTTCTATGTTATCATTAAATTGGAAGAAGTTAAGTCAGATAGTAATGGTTTGAATCAGCATGGTGTAGAAATGATCAGTTCCTTCGGTATGTTAAGTCTATACATGTGATTCCTGGTTGTACATACGGGCTTGACAACCACCGTAATTTGATTGATTTAGAGGTATTTGATTTTGATGGCCTTGTTATGTGTAAATAGATCCCGGAAGAGTTATGGAGGTTTAGACCATAAGTTGAGATTTGCATTTTCTACGGTTATGGGAATTTAGTTGCGTGTTGCAATTCTTCCTTTGAAATAAGTGGAGTGAAAGGGTTCTAGCTGATGAAGTGTTTATTCTATTGGTGGTTCGGGGGTTATGATGAAATTCTTGCACTCTCGCATAGCGGCATGATAGGTGCAATGAACGTTATGAAAATTGAAAGTTGAGGATCAAGGTTGCAGTTCGGTTTTGACAAGAATGTCACGAGCTCGGAGGAGCGGGGGAGGATTTCAGATGTTCGGAGTATGCTGGCACTATTTTCGGGAAACCTGAGGATGGTCTATTTTGTGGAAGAAGTGTTGGGTATTTGCTTGACTAGTACAATAGAAATAGCATGGTTGGTGGCCATTGATGTTCAGTTTTTACTACCTGGGGCGGAAGGTTGTGGGAGTATATCCCACGCGAAGATCGTATAAGTGTGACATGTTAGTCATTTGATTGCTAGAGATTGAAATCAGGTATGGAGCTTCTAGTACCATCGCTGATTGGAGAATTTATATTTGAGAGACGCTCTATTATTTTCATTGCGGACTTTGGAAGATTATTCCGGATTTGACTATCGATCGTATGTGTCATGAATAGGTTCATTGTGTATCTTTGGATGGTTATTGGCCCATTTTGGGATGATTTGGATTTGGCATGAGGTCCATTCGTAGTGTCACGTGGCTTTGTCATGCCCCAAACCTAGGCCTGAACGTCACACGACACCCGATGCCTGACTACATGTGACCGAGCGAACCAACTGGTTGGCTGAATCAACATGTGATATCATAACATACTGAATGCGGAAGATAAACTAACACATGCTGATATACTGAAAGTCTGGATGATATATATCAATGTGCGGAAATACTAATATAATTCTGAAACATATTTGTAGCCAACATAGCTTAACATGAAAAGCCTGTGACTCTGTCTAATTGTTACTCTAGTCTATGAAGCCCCTAATGAAGTACTGAAAACACTAACTGTCTGAAAATACTGAAGACTGTAAGGTAATGATAATGCCCCGAAACAACTGGGTATCACCAAATAGCTGGTACGAGAATCCTAGCACTCTGAATCGTCAACCTGTAAATCATTACCTGCATCGTGAGATGCATGCCCCGGGCAAAAAGGGATGTCAATACATTTGAATTGCACTGGTATGTAAAGAAACTGAAAGAAAGATATATAAATGCTGAAACTGATCCTGAGCTAATAACTGAGAATTGATAATTGAGAACTGAAATGATAACTGTTGAAAGTGAAACTGAAATGGTGACTGATAACTGAAATGATAACTGATAACTGAACTGAACAAAGGAAGTAAGGATATCAATACTCCATCTTCTAAATAATGAACAACCTATTTATCTGAATAAATAAATTGCGGCCTCAGGCCCAATATATATGTGCACACACTGCAGCATCGGGCCCAAGTATACTTATACATAATTGCAGCCTCAGGCCCAAAGATGCATAAAGCATTAAATGTGGCCTCAGGCCCAAACATGCATAAAGCATAAACTGCGGTCTCAGGCCCAAATACATGTGTTCACTATTCAGGGATTTTAAAACAGGAACTAAGAATCGTACTGTAATACATAATACTGAAATACTGAATCATATTGAGTTACATGATACTTGAATGCTGAATAGAACTGGACTGAGACATGTATGCATGAATTGATTATGAGAACTTATGCTTCAACTATTTATGACATACTGGTAATCTAGACTGAGACTCATGGGAATTAAAAACAAGTCTATATTGATTACGCACTGAGCTCACAACGTTCAGAATAAAAGTGATGAACGAGTTACGAAGCTAGGGAATAGAAGTTCTGCAACTATTCAAGGAACTAGGCGTAACTATATTTCTGAGGCAATTAGTAACGTCGTAAAAGAAACGTAGTGTATGGAAAATCATTAACATTTCCAAACATAGATAGTTAGCCTCATATACCTTAACTTCCTTCTCTTGAGCATAATACAACATTCGCCAACCCTTTCAACTTTAATCTATATCAATACAAGTCAAAGGGATTCCATATTAGCAATAATACTCATGTTTTGGTCACTTAGGCATTTTATCAAACACTTGGTGGGTATAAAGCTTCATAGCCCTCATTAATGGTGTGTCTACACCAAACAACCCATTCTCTTGCTCCTAGATAAATTCTAAAACCTCAAATTGTTATAATCAATATCATTGTTCATCACCCATAAGATAAACAACACCCTTAATCAATAATCAACAACCAACAACCCAAATCCATAACCATTCATGCTTTTCTATCAAACTCATCAACTCATATGTCATGAACATAGAGTCTATAATCATTAATCCAATGTTATAATCAATTAGAGGGTGAAGACATTACCTTTTTGAAGTCCAATCCTCTTGAATTCGAGTTCTAGGGTTTCTTTTCTCAACCATGATGTCCCAATCGAATATCTAATGTTTGGAGGGTTTACCAATATTAATAAGGTATTAGAGAATTGAAATCAACTTATAATCATGATTAGAACTTACCTTGGATGGTGGAGGGACCTTTGAGGAGTTAGGTTCTTGAGAGCTTCCCTTTCTAGAGCAAGTTTATGTGTTTTGGGATGTGGGGGACGAAGTAGGGCTTTAAAAATGACCCACCGGGTGTGCTCCCATGCACATGAAGGCCCCAACCGCGCACCTAATGCACATAAAGCCAGTAGCACTACCACAAGAGTGCGGCCATGCACGGGACCATCCGGGTGCGCACCTGGCGTGCATACTTTGCATTGCTCTATAAAATGCATATAACATTTGGCACAGAGATCCTTTTGGGCTACACAATATATCGTTGGAAAGCTATTCCAAAGGACTACAACTTTCATGTTTCAAATTTTGTCCAAGTCATAACACAATTTCATGAAATTGGGCTGAAAGACAAATCTTCCATAAACTTAGTCGATTTTATCGAATCGTATGCACCTCACTCTCCGTCTTGATTCCAAATGACTATTTCCACCCATACTCATCCCGATAGGACTTCATATGTCTAAAATATTAAATTAATACCCATTTAATATATCCACACCTAGTCCTAATGTATGGGGTGTTACAGGTAGGCCTAATGTGAATGTATATTTTATATCAAATCAGATATGTTGAGTCAGCATAGAATTGCTTATCGATGATTCTTCGGTCATAGTGGATGATATTCCTAGCATTGTCTAATTTAGGTGCTACTCTTTTATGCCATATGGGTTGTGAGACGGCTTGATTATTCACACATGTGTGGTGATCACACGTAGTTTGTGGTGTTATATGAGCAAGATGGCTCTGGAGATGCAGGTCATTTATTACACCATAGTCGTGCTTGGATTTTGTAGCACATGGTGATATCCGTCAATCTAGGGTTGTATTATGCAATTGGCATGCTTGCGGTCGATATTCAGGCATTTCATTGTATAAGCATTATAACTTGTTGGGTATTTCCTTATTGATTATTATGTGCGGAGCAGGTGACACACCGCCGCGGGTATGATGTTTGGATTGGGTTGCATGCCGCAACGGTATCATGTGTGGATCGAGTTGCACGATGCAACAGTGAGATGTTGTGTACGGTTACTTATACTTATTTTATATGCCTTGTTTCTCATCTATGAGATAGGGTCATAGCATAGCTTGGCCGTTTTATTCGTTACGCGGGCTGGATGGTCCCTTACCCGAGTTTATTTTTCCTTAATTAGTCATATTCGAGTTGTGGCTTGTTGATGCATTTATGCCGTCATATGGGATTTTAGGTGGATTTAGATCTGGCTTGTAGGTCGAGCATCTTGTACTAGGTGAGACGAGGTTGTCGGGCCTGAAGTCAGTACAATCAAACTTATATAAGGTATAATAGAGGGGAAAGTGTCACTATTCAGTTCAGACGGAGGTAGTGGTTGCTGTTGAGCGGAGGAATTCCATGAATTATTGATTTGGTGGGTCATTATGAGATTCTTCACGTCTCTTTCATCGTGGCAGTATTGCAAGGTTAGATTGGCAGTATTGCAAGGTTGGAACATGGCTTATATGTGTTATGAGGTATATTACGGGCATCGGGTTCGTGAAATTTGCAGCTATTGTGGTTGGATGATGTTATTACGGGCAACCGACTTATGTGGTGCATGGTGTGATTTCAGCATGGATGCATGATCATGTTTTGGTACAGTGTGTAGTGATTGATACGGTGTTCGTATATTAGAATCAGATCTGGTATAGAATTTTGGATGTTGAAATTTAGTTCTAATGCTTGGGGTCTAAGGTAAGGGTGGCAAGTGGGCCGGTCCAGGCCCGGGACAGGTCCGGGACCGCGGGCCAAACGGGCTAAACGGGCCAAGACCGTTTGGCCCGGTTTTAGCGGGTCTGAGCCGGTCTCGTGGGCCGGTCCTATGATTTGGGCCCGTCAGGCCCGGGACCGTTTAGCCCGCCAGGGCCCGGAACCGGCCCGGTCCCTTAGCGGGCCAAACGGTCCCAACGGCTATTTTAAAAAATATATATAGTCGTTGGGCTGTCAAAAATAGCCGTTGGGTATTTATAAGGCTGTCAAAAATAGTCGTTGGCTATTTATAAAATAGCCATTTAACCCCCCCAACATTTTTTAATAGCTGTTAAAAATTGCCATATTTTTTAATGCTATAATAAAATTACAAGGCATATCTCTTTACAATATTTTTGTCTTTAGACTTAGATATTATTTTTAACATCCTTTTGTCTTTAGACTAATATATATACTATACTATACTATATATACATCTTATATATAGTATATAAGTTGTATATATAGCTTATCGAATATAACTTTTATATATATATGCTATAATAAAATTACAAGGCATATCTCTTTACAATATTTTTAACATCCTTTTGTCTTTAGATTAATATATATACTATACTATATATACATCTTATATATAGTATATAAGTTGTATATATAGCTTATCGAATATAGCTTATATATATATACATCTTATATCGATATACTATATATACATCTTATATACTATATATAAGATGTATATATTATATATATTCGATATTAAATATTGAATATTAAAATTTAGGATGTTAAATAAAATTTAGGTCACAATTCTATAATAAAATTTACAAAGCATTGCCTTAGATATTTTATATAAGATGTATATATAGCTTATCGAATATAGCTTATATATATATATATATATATCTTATATCGATATACTATATATACATCTTATATACATCTCTCTCTCTCTCTCTCTCTAAAGTTATAAAGTAAGAGTTTGTAGTTTGTTGATTGTAACAAGAAGAACAAGTAAAATAAAATTTTCAGGTCTTCATCTTCAGGCCTTGCATCCCGGCTAAAAGGTACTGATTTCTTTCTTAGTTAGTTTTTCTTCTAGTCTCTCCTCTGTGGCCATGACGATGTCCTGCTAAGAGACTTCATATCTATGTTGAGTATCTAACTTCTCTCCTATATAAACCATGAAAGAGACGGCATCTATTTAAATATAGATGAACTTTATATATAGAGTTTTGACTTGGTGTCAAGATGGTTGGTACAGTCTAATATAAGACTGCTCTTATTGGCTTTGCCTTAGTGGCTTCGTCTAGCCAGCCGTGAACCTCAGCCCAATAAAGGAGTTAAAAGGGGCATCTTCTTTTACGGTTAGAACGGCTAGACACATGGGCTCAATAAAAGTATGTATTATATTAAGACAGACCCCTTGCTTGAGTAAAGGTTTTTAACCTTCCATACAGTCATTAAACTATATATAAAATTCAAGTATATTTCAATTCTTATATCCTTATTGATTGTGCGGATTACCGCCAGTCTTTAAATATAAGGGTACTGAATTAGCTAGATTGAGAA
Source organism: Nicotiana tabacum (assembly GCF_000715075.1). Lineage (NCBI taxonomy): Eukaryota > Viridiplantae > Streptophyta > Magnoliopsida > Solanales > Solanaceae > Nicotiana > Nicotiana tabacum. Next base: position 29,600,097 of record NC_134088.1, on the reverse strand, counting down.
TTCTCAAATATGTTAAAATAGAAATCTTTAACTGGTGAAAACCTCGGTGGACATATAAAAGTCAGCAGAGGTGCGAAACAATTCCAGTTCTCGGTCAAACGGTGATTTCTGTTTTAGCTTAGTTGAGAAGGCCGTGCGGATTACTGCCCGCCACTTGATCCTATTAAAATGGTATCAGAGCCTAGGTACTTTCATGGTATATATGAGATAGATATGAAATATTCGACATAGATATGTTTCTGAAATATAGATTTAGGAGAAACTAGTATGAAAAATACTAGGTTGGAAGAGGTAGATATACCTCAAAACCTTGATTTGTTAAATAAATGGATTATTCCTAAAGTCCCTATTAGAACAATCTATGATTATGGATGGTTTGATAAACTCTCTTCTAAATAACTTGTTAAAACAACTGAGCAATCTTTAGCTTTAAATTCGTCTGAACAGACTATTCGTTTGTTAAACAAGCATGATGTAGATGTTTATAAAAACCAATATAATTATCTGCATATTGGTATGATACAAATTGCTTTTAAGCCATTAATCCTAAAAGGGTTACCAGAGACGTTTTTGGCTGCTCTCAGAGATGCCAGAAATCTGAATTTTAGACAGTCTCTGATGGGTTCTATTGAATCTAATGTTGCCTACGGCCCAGTATATTTTAATACTCAACCCAATCTGCAATTATCTCTATCTGATGTTAATATACTTGATGCATTAACATTAAATGTGAAAACGCATGGTTATAATTATGCGCCTGGTTCTGAACTTATATGTTTATCGTATAGGATTTACTTTAAATTGCTATCTACGTTAAACCCTAGATGTAAATTATATGATACATCTGATCAGACTATATTAGTAGAAATAAATTTTGCAAAGTCTAAGGTCACCACAAGGAGACCTATTAAGTGGGAAGAAATTAATTTTCCAACTACATGGACTTTGGACTCGGTAATATCACCAAGTCAGATTACAAATGCTGTTAGTAATACTGAATATTCCCATATTACTCAAAATCCGGATGGTAGGATTTGTATTCAGTTTGATGAAAATAGTTTCACTTATAATAGGCAGTCCTTTTTTAATAATAGACTCTTGCCTGCTACTAGTTCTAATTATAATAGACATTCCTTTACCAATCGTAGACTGTTGCCTGATATTCAACACATTTCTCATGTTGAACCAGTCTATGGACCAGCTAAAAATCGTGCTGCATCTCTACACACAATTTCTACTAAAGTAAGTGATAAACCTGTTGAAATGGTTAAGATTAACCCCAAGACAAATATTGTTCAGGATAATGATAATATTTCTGATAAGGATATTCTTTCTGCGTCCGAGATGGATTTTGACTCAAATGATGTTTAAATGATTCCACACCAAATTGATTTTAGTCCAGGGTCACAAGCTAGAAGTTATATTCAAAAAGAATTTTTTAGTGATAAATGGAACCGGTTTAAAACTTGGTTTTTTGATACTTATAGTAAAGAGGATTTAAACAATATTTCTCAAGAATTTTATGAAACTTGTGCTTTACATAATCAAATTATATATTTTGTTCCTTGGTTTATAACCACATATTTACCACTTTTTATAAAAATTTTGAAAAGATCTTATAAAGACGGGAGTGAAAATATTACTAAAATCATTTACCCTCCTCAAGTACCTTTTGTTTTACCTAATAATACAGGTATTACTTTTACTGCATTTTAAAAATTTATTGATGAAGATGTGGCTGCAGTCAGCATCGCAGAAATTAATAAATTAATTTCTCAAAATAATTATTTGAGCTTATATGTTAAAGTTTTGGGAGAACAGATTAGTTTTTTTGATAAAAATACTTGATGATTTAACTGTTTTGATAAAAGTTTTGAGTACTAGCAAGAAAATAATTGATATTGCCTCTACTTCAGGAAGCAAATCAGAATCTCAAATTGTTTTTACTCATGTTCAAAGACCTCCTGAGATTCAGGATTTTAAATTTAAATCTTTTAATGATTTAGAAGAACTTCTTGATAAAAAGTTATCCGGTTTGAATATCAAACCCATTGATTTATCAAATGATTTTGCTGTTAAATTAGATTCTACTTTTGACTATAAAAATGATGTTTTGTCAGAGTTTAATAAACTCAAAGGATACCCCAAAAAGAATAAGTTTGTTAATAGGAGATATGCTGATAAATCCAGAATGCAAACTTATTATTACAATCGTCCTACTCCTCAAGATGTTTTAATAGAGGAACGTGATTGGAATCAGACTAATACGTCTTACAGTGGTTCTGAAATTTACGAATGGAATCTTGATGGATTAACTGATAGACAATTGACTATTCTTGTACATAGAATGCTTATGTATGCAACTATCTGTAAAAGTGTGAGAAATACAGATAGAAATATTTGCAAAATGATTGTTGCAAGTTTTACTGGCCAACTTCGTGGTTGGTGGGACAATTATTTGACTGTCGAAGAAAGAGCAATGGTTATTAATGCTCAAGCCACTGACGAAGGAGTTGATAACTTAGGCATGGCCCTAGTGGCAAATAGAGAAGATGTGGTTTATATTCTTATTCTTACTATATTAGAACACATCAACGGTAAATTTACCAACCAGAATGAGATTGTCCGTACTCTCCTTAATGGCCTTAGATGTAAGACCTCAGGTGATTTTAGATGGTATAAAGACATTTTATGAGTAGAGTGATAGAACTACCAGAAAATAAGCTTGATCATTGGAAAACTAAGTTTATAGATGGCCTTCCCTCTTTATTTGCTGAAAGAGTTAGAAAGATTTTAAGAGGTAGTTATGGAGAAATTCCATACAGAAACTATACCTATGGTAAGTTGATAGGAATTTGCACAGAGGAAGGGTTAAACCTCAGTAATGAATTAAGATTGTCCAGACAGCTTAAAATGGATAAGCTTAAGGAAAGAAACCAATTAGAGGACTTTTGCACCTAGTTCGGTTTACCCAAAACTTCTACTCATAAGAAGAAGAAACATAAGTATCATAGATACCCCAACCAAGACAGTCCTTATAGGAGAAAGAGATCTAGATATAGATCCAAAGAAGAATGAGAAGCTAAGAAAGCCCATCGTAAGGCTACTAGATTTACCAAAATAGGTCTAAGAGAGATCTAGCTAACATTAAGTATTACAAGTGTGGTAAATTTGGCCATATAGCCACGAATTGTAAGCTTCAAAAGCTGAAAACCTTAGGACTAGATGATGAGTTACGTGATAAGGTTTATGGTTTGTTATACACTTCTGGATCAGAATCTGATTATTATTCTGAGTCAGAATCCGAAGCTGAAATAGATTTACTTGATTTATCTGATAGTGATAAAAATGTTGATAATACTTGTACAACTTGCAAAGGTAATACATGTACTTGTGATGATGATGAATTTTATAAATTGCAATCACAGTTTCAAGATTTGAACATGAAAACTATTACATCTGATAATGTAATAGAACTTTTAAAAGAAGTTACTGATGAAAAACTTCGTGAAAAAATTATTAATTTGGCTGCTAGTTCAAGTTCTAGTTAAAGTTCTAGTTTTGCAAAACCTTTTGAAAAAGAATTTGAATATTCCCCGCCTTATTCTTTACTAGAGGTTAATAACCGTCTTTTAAATAAAAATACAACTTCAGCAAGAGATTCTTCTTTCGATTATTTAAAAGTTGAAGTTGAAAACTTGAAACGAGAAATCAAATCTCTTAAACAAAATCAAATGATTTGTGATCATAGGATTACCCAGATTGAGAAAATCAATTCTCCAACTAAGAAATCTAATGATAAAAACAAAGGTATTGTTGAAAATGATATTGAAGAAAAACCTATTAATTTTAATCCTAAACATGACATGTTTTTAGGAATGACGCAGATTATTACTGCTCATAAATGGTATATTAAATATATTATTCTCATTGATAATAGTTTTTCTATTACAAACATTGCCATGATTGATAGTGGAGCAGATGTTAGCTGCATTCAAGAAGGTTTAATACCTACGAAATATTTTTAAAAAACTACTCATGTGGTTAGATCTGCATCCGGACATGCTTTAGCTATAAAGTATAAATTGCCTAATACGGGTATCTGTCAGAATAAAGTCTGTATTCCTCATTTCCTTTTCTTGGTTAAAAACCAGCTATACCCTCCAATTATACTTGGAACACCGTTTATTAACGCAATTTATCCTTTTACTAGCATAGACTCGAAAGGTTTTACTGCTACTTATAAGGATAAAGAGATAAGTTATACTTTTGTTACAGATCCAGTAACTAGAGATATTAATGCTTTAATTGATATGAAGCAGAAACATATTGATTCTTTGCAGTTAGAATTGTTTAGTATGAATATATTTGATACTTTGAATTCTACTAAAGTACAGGAAAAGATCAAATTGATCTCCGAAAGTATTACTATTGATATTTGTGCAGAACATCCTAGTGCTTTTTGGAATAGAAAAAAGCATATTGTAACTCTGCCTTATGAAGATAATTTCTCTGAGGATGATATTCCTACTAAATCTAGACATTGTCAGATGAACGCAGAATTAGTGGAATTCTGCAAAAAGGAGATTGATAACTTGTTACAAAAGGGTTTGATAAAACCCTCAAAGTCTCCTTGGTCTTGCACAGCTTTTTATGTTAATAACGCAGCTGAAAAGGAACGTGGTATTCCTAGATTAGTCATTAATTACAAACCCTTGAATAAATATTTGAAGTGGGTTAAATATCCTATTCCCAATAAAAGAGATTTATTGTTAAGATTATATGATGCCAATATATTTTCAAAATTTGATTTAAAATCTGGATATTAGCAGATTCAAATATTTAAAGAGCATACTTATAGAACTGCTTTTAATGTTCCATTTGGGCAATATGAATGGAATGTTATGCCTTTTGGTTTGAAGAATGCCCCTTCTGAATTCCAAAAAATTATGAATGATATTTTCAACCCCTATCTAGACTTTATCATTGTTTATATCGATGACATTTTGGTATTTTCCAAAACACTTAAAATGCATATTAAGCATTTAGATATTTTCAAAAGAATTGTTATACAAAATGGTTTGGTTATCTCAAAACAAAAAATGAGTTTATTCCAAACTAACATTCGATTCTTAGGACATTATATTTGTCAAGGAAAGATTACTCCTATTCAAAGATCGATCGATTTTGCTTCAAATTTTCTCGATGTTATTACTGATAGAACTCAGTTACAAAGATTTTTGGGAAGTTTAAATTATATATCACCTTTTTATAAAGATTTATCGCGTGATTTAGCCCCCTTATATGATAGGCTAAAAAGGACTATAAAAATCCTTGGACTGATAGTCATACTGCTTTGGTTAAAAATATTAAGCAACGTGTTAAATCTTTACCTTGCTTGACCCTTGCTAATCCTGCATGGCAAAAGATTATCGAGACAGATGCGTCTAATATTAGTTACGGAGGGATTTTGAAATAGATAAATCCCAATAATAAGCATGAATATCGGATTAGATTCTACAATGGTAAATGGTCTGAAGCCCAGAGAAAATACGCCACTGTGGCACATGAAATGTTAACCATAGTAAAATGTGTTATCAACTCCTTCGTCAGTGGCACATGAAATATTTGTCAAGAATTTTATGAAACTTGTGCTTTACATAATCAAATTATGTATTTTGTTTCTTGGTTTATAACCACATATTTACCACTTTTTATAAAAGTTTTGGAAAGATCTTATAAAGACGGGAGTGGCAATGAATCGATATACTACATATACATCTTATATACTATACTATATATACATCTTATATATAGTATATAAGATGTATATATAGCTTCTTATATCGATATACTATATATACATCTTATATACTATATATAAGATGTATATATTATATATATTCGATATTAAATATTGAATATTAAAATTTAGAATGTTAAATAAAATTTAGGTCACAATTTTATAATAAAATTTACAAAGCATTGCCTTAGATATTTTTTTTAAGATCCTTTTGTCTCTAATATCTATTTAATTTTTTTTTTTAAATATATATTGGGCCCGTTGCGACCGTTTAGCCCGGGACCAAACGGTCCCGGGCCAGTCCATACAAAAAGCCCGTTTAGGCCCAGGCCCGTTTGGCCGGTTTAATTTGGGACCGGCCCGGAACCGTTTGGACCCGGGACCGGCCCACTTGCCAACCCTAGTCTAAGGTAACAGGAAGGATCTTCAGTATGGATTGAGCCGATGTGCTCATATAGGTTGTGGTGGCACGGGTAGGCGCGCGTGGTGCCAAATAGTGAATTTGAACAACTTCGGAATGATTCTTGGCACGTTCAAGGACGAATGTTTGTTTAAGTGGGGGAGAATGTAACAACCTGACCGGTTGTTTTGATCTCTAGCACATCATTCGGTAGTTTGAGCCCTTGAATAGCTTCACTTCATGTTATATAACTTGTACGCATAGTCGGAACTTAATTTCAGGAAGTTCGGAGTTGATTCAAAAGGTAAATTCTCAATTCGGAAGATTTAAGTTGAAAGAGTTGACCACGGTTTTAATTTTGAGTAAACAACCTCAGAATCCAGATTTGAAGATTCTAATAGGTTAATATGATGATTTTGGACTTGGGCATATGATCGTTTTGAGTATCGGGTGATCCGAGAGCAATTCGGCGCTTATTGTGGAAAGTTGGCATTTTGAAAGTTTTAGAAATTCCTAAGTTTGATTTGAAGAAGACATTGTACTTAAATTTGGCATCATTCCGAAATGTTTAGATATGATTCAGACGTGTTCGTTGAAGTTTAAATATTTGAAAGTTAAAAGAAGGATTTGATCGTCGATTCGTGGTTTTGATGTTATTCGTGGCGTTGAGCATTTGGATAAGTTTGGATAAGGTATTGGGACTAGTTGTTGTGATTGGATGGGGTCCCGGGGGCCTAGGGTGTGTTTCAGAATGTTTTTGGACAAATTCTCCTTATTTTATCACTGCTGGTTTCTAGTGTATCTGGTGTGCATCGCGATCGCGGAAGCAGGGTTGGTATCGCGAAGATGGTGTCGCGTTCATGGAGCTTGACTAGGGTTTGCTCTGCATTTTCGTGGTGATGGTCATGAACGTGCTGAGTTAGGTGGGATGTCCTAGGTTTGGAAGGTTGTTTATCGCGATCGCTTGTTCATGAACGTGATCGCATAGGATAATTTCTGAGGCTAGGGTTTATTGCCTTCGCATTCACAGTGTTTGCCTCACGTTCACATAGGCTTGTCTGGCTAAGTTTCATGATCGTGAGATGTATATTGCATTCGCGTAAGTGAATTTCTGAGTGAGGTCTGTGTGCCTTTCCACGATCGCGTAGAAGGGAGGCCTAGGCAGAATATAAGTTAGCCAAATTAGGATTTGCTCATTTAATCTCATTTTTCTCTCTTGGAGCCGACTTTGGGGCGATTTTGGAGAGCTATTTCATCCACCTTTTGGGGGGTAAGTGTTTCTAAACCACTTCTGATTATATTTCATGTACACATGTATTTTTAATAATAAACTTGGTAGAAATTATGAGATTTTGAAGCAAAACATAGAATTGATATTTTTGGATTTTGACCACCAAAATTTGACATGAAATTATGATTAAATTATATATTTGAGTTCATGGTGCTATGGGTATTGTTTATCTTCGAAACTTTTCGCAATCCGGGCACGTGAGCCCAGGGGTTGACTGTGTTGACTTTTCGAGCGAAGTTGGAAATTGTTATAAATTGATTAATTAAGAGTATTGGAGTATATTTTGATTGGTTTGTATGTTGTTTGACTAGTTTCGGATCAATGGGCAACGGTTTAAAGTGTTAGGGAGGCGTTGGATCCGGTTATGAAACTTCGAAGTGAGGTAAATCTCCTGTCTAACATTGTGAGGGGAAAACTACCCCTTAGGTGATTTATTTGATATGTGCTACTTGGTGTAGGGGCTACGTATGCATGAGGTGATGAGAGTCCGTACGTAGCTAGATTCATGTTTATGTTCGGATAGACCTAGGACTTTACCATGCAATAAATTGTATTACTTGAATTTAATTATTAGTTTAATTATTTGAAGCCTATAAGTGAACGCTGATAGAGATCATGTTAGATCGAATCTCAATTCCGTGAGTTATTTGGTAGGATAATCGATTGATGGTAAATATCATGCTTACGTTACGTCTCTAACCCCTGTATAGTAAATACGTGAGTCGTAAGTCGATAAGTTTCTTCTCTTCCTAGGGATCGGGCTGAATGCCTTGTCAATATATGTATATATGAGATACATCCATGGATCGGGGCGTACGACCTCGGCAGTGTATGTACACGACTTTGGATTGGGCCGAACGACATCGGCATAATTAGTGTGTATATGGATCGGGCCGAACGACCTCGGCATAATTCGTGCTTAAATATTGCTAGGAATCCGAAAATCCACGAGATTACCCTCTTGATTGAACTTGGAAATTACATGATATTCTCCTTATGACCTGAGATCGGATATTTACTTGATGGTTCTTATTTTTTGAGATGGCATGTGGCACTTGGGAATTTTTAAACTGATGATATTTTGTTAACGGATTTCGTTATCTATTGTTTCTTATCCTATTGATCATGTTGTATTTCATTCCTGCTTATGATTCCTGCATATTATTTATTGGACCACCAGTAAGTGTCTATGTGGACCCCTCGTGACTATTTCTCCGGGGTTAGGCTAGATACTTACTGGGTATGCGTTGATTTACATACTCATGCTTCACTTCTGCACTAAGTGTGCAGGATCTGACATGTTCATTTGGTAGTCATCTTAGCGCGTAGGTGCAGCTGCTGAGGGGACTTTATGGTGAGCTGCATTTCATGCTACGTGTCGCATCCCACAGAGTTTCCATCATATTTATTTACTTTATACTGTTTATTTTACATTTCAGACATATGTATTATTATTGTACTCCTTAGTAGATGCTCATGCACTTGTGACACACAAGAGTTTTGGATATTTTAGTTTATATTTTACGGGATTGCACAACATTGTCACCTTTCATCTTCATATCTTACTAATTATGTATGTATTCATGATTTTAAATACGCTAATTTCTTTATTTAATAAAACTAATGATTTCAAAATTAATAAAATGAACAATTAATTTGATCGTTCATCGTTGGCTTGCCTAACAGGACGTTGGGCGCCATCATGACCTATAGCGGGAATTGGATCGTGACAAGTCATGAGTCACAAATCACAAATCATATGCTCACGACACCTCGTGCCCACATTATAAATCACGACCGCACGGATAACTCACGTGTCAATATCTCAATCTGACTGGCATGGTCACAGGCTCACAATCACAATCCGCCTGGCATTATCATAGGCTCAATATTACAATGGAAGCAGATATTACAAGAATGCATGTGCATGTTCAACAAATGTCAAGTTTCATACTCCTGAACTGGTATAAGTGGCATGCTACGGTGTATGCATGTGCGAGTGTAATATACACTCCAAGTCAATAAGTAATATCAAAGACATCGAGTAGCTCATTTGAAACAACACAACAATTCACGTAAGGTGCACCACACATAGAAGGAAATTCACACCATTACATGAATATCATCAACATTATGCTCCCATGCTATCACATATCATCCCTGACATAGACACCCTTATATCCTCGCATTGACAACATCATAATAGCCACCCTTATCGATTCGCTCAGACAATAAATCATAATAGCAACCCGTATCACTCTGCATAATAGCCACACTTATCGCTCCACCTAGACAATAAACACAATAGCCACTTGTATCACTCCGCCCAGACAATAGCATAATAGCCACTTGTATCACTCTGTCTAGACAATAATACAATAGCCACTTGTATCACTCCGCACAATCAACAACAGTGAGATGCCATCCTTATGCTCTGCATAATAACAATAGTGAGATGCCACCCTTATGCTCCGCATAACAACAACAGTGAGATGCCACCCTTATGCTCCGTATAACAACAATCAATCCACACAACAAATTCACATGTGCTAACATCACAACAGCACTACATATCAACCCATACCACAAGTGCCCATAGGCTACAACCTTTTCAAAACAACAATACCAATATCACCATAACATATAGCCCACGGCTTAACCACGATGTGTAAAAGAATCTCAATAGCAACAAAATGAAACGAAGAAAATAACTCAACAATGAACAATAATTCATTAAACAACAACTTTAACTAAAATAGGTTAATGGTTTCAATAACTTTAACTTCAATTAATTGCTTAAGAATAAACTCAATAATGAAGGTATTTCCATGAAATGGCAACTTCTAATTCTAGTGTATGACATAAGCTAACAATGAGAGAGATGGCATGAACTAGCAACTACGTCTAAATGCATGAGAATAACTTGACAACGAAGGGATATCATGTAATAGCAACTTCAAATAAGAATAATTCAACAATGAAAGAGGTAACATCACAGATAAAAAGATAACAACTTCAAATAAAGCATATAAGGATAGACTCGACAAATAAATCAATACTCTAAATAGACCTTCCCGTGTGAAACAACCTCCGTAAGGCTCGAATCTAGCCAAAATAATTCAATATCATAAATAAAAGTCATAGGAAATAATTCCAGATATAAATTTTCGATCTTTAATGAAAACCAAACAGTCAATTCTTAAAATGACCGGTCGAGTCATTACACAAAGTCAACTCCTGGTCAAACCTCTCAACCTTCCATACCTTCAACTTTCCAACTTTCGCCAAAATACATCAAATCAACCTACGGACCTCCAAATCCAAACCTGAACATACGCCTAAGTCTGAAATCACCATACGAAACTATTGGAATCCTCAAAATACTATTTCGGAGTTGTCTACACAAAAATCAAAATTCGGTCAACTCTTACCACTTAAGCTTCTAAAATGAGAATCATCCTTCCATATCGACTCCAAAACGCACGAAAATCAAAACCGACCATACACACAATCATAATACACAATAGGAAGCTACTCGAGACCTTAAACCACCAAATAGAATGTTGAATTACACGTCATTAACATAGCCGGTTAGATAGTAAAAGTATTATCAGATATGAATCATAAAATAATTAGTTGTCAGTATAAAAGTGACTCTATCGGATTTTAATGTAAAATATAACAAATTAACATACAAATCGTTGTGAATGAAATAAATAATTCATAATAGTTTATATAAAAATAATTATATAAATTAAGACTTCAAAAAGTATATCTATTAGTTAAACAAATTAAGTATTTAGTATTATCTTAATAACGAATAAAATTATTAAAAAATTGATAGTACATAAAAGAGACCGTGTCATATTGTTTTGGTAAAAGATAACAAATTAACATATAAATCATTACGAATGCAATACATACTTAATAGTACTTTATATAAAAAAAATTATTAAAAATATTTGACATTATCTCGATAAGTTAAACAAATTAAATATTTAGTATTCTTATAACGACAAATAAATATGATGAAAAGTTGACAATATACCGAGTTTTAGTCGTAAAATCCTAAAACCTAACATATAAATTAAATACTTTATATCAAATTAAGTAATAATATAAAATTTATGAATTAAATAATAATACAAAACATATCGCAAGATATTTCGAGACGTTAAATGATTAAAGAGAATAATATTTTAATTAATATTATTCAATTTACAGACATCATCATAGATTTTCGTTTGTGCATGCTGGACCTGCTTCTCGAGAGATACTTTTGCTCCAGGCGAGCCATAGGTCATCACATATCTGGGATGGAGAGCTTCTTAGCCAAAACTTCCATCCGAGATGTATTGACGATTTTTGGGAGTTTATTAGGTATCACTCACTTCATCCTCGTACAGTTGCGTGCCTTCAACGTACTGGTTTTTACCAGATTATAGAGGTCGGTCGATTGTAGTTCGATTAGCCTCTGATCACAGCTTAGATCGGGCGGTGGAGACCTGAGACTCATACATTTCATTTTCCTATTAACGATGCAACCATCACGCTAGAGGACGTGGAGGTATTATTCGGGTTGCCCGCTGATGGTTTTGATGTCCATTACCTGCCTGCTCTTAGGGATTATAGGAGGCACGACTATCTATAGATGTTGTAGTGGCTCACTGGATTCCAGCCGGCGAAGTAGACTGCTATCATTGGCGTTAGTCGATTGCAGCTATCTCCGGTTAGGCAGCATCTGGATGTGCTGCACTAGCAGATCACGGATGAGTCACCACTTGAGGCTATTGAGCGACAGTCGAGGCTGTTGATATTGATGATATTTGGTGGAATTCTTTTCCTAAAAACTTCGGGAAATCTTGTGAGCCTACGGTTCTTGCATCATCCGGAGTGCTTAGATCACTTACCAATCTACAACTAGGGTGGAGTTGTTCTAGCGTACCTTTATAGGCAGATGTGCAGAGCGTCGATGGGTCGTATGAGAGACATCACTGGATTTATTCCGCTACTGTAGATGATAACATTATCAGCTCTTTCATGATTATCATAGATATAGTAAAAATTACTCAAATTTACATCCACAATCAATATTAGGTTTGGGCTTGGGAGAGATTCTTGCAGATGCAGCCCCCTCCTCAACTGCTAACTCTAGATGCACCACCTCCGCCATTTCTACCATGTGCTAGGAGGTGGGTAGATAGGCAAGGACGCGCTCGTGACGTCGAGGCTCTGTCACGCCCCGAAATCGGGGAGCGTGACCGGCGCTCAACCGAGTGAACCCGGCCGATCAAGCCTATTAGATTTCATTCTACCTAAACTCATCCATGAATAAAGACGAGATGTACTCCATTAATCAAACATTGAAAAGATTTCATTAACAACTCCCATTTCATATCCATTAGCAGCTTCATTCATAATTTCCAAAATATTACAAGTTTATAGATATAATAAAAAAATATGTTTTCCAAATACCAACATTTCTAGTTCAATTCCCAATATTCGACTACCACCCACAACCTATCTACGGAGCCTCTAAGTACAACACAAGAGTAGTATGGAAATGCTGGCAACACGGCCCCGGCTATACCTCAAAACACAATGAACAACTCAAATGACATCAGGCCTGGATTAGAGTAGGGCTCACCAAAACCTGCTGAATAGAGAGTGACTGCTAACGAGGACCAAAGTTGCCCGCTGATGAACCACCTGCATCCATTAAAGATGCAGCGCCCCCGGCAAAAGGGACGTTAGTACATATGGAATAGTACTATTATGTAAAGCTAAATGTCCTATTTCAAAATAAAATGCCAATGTAATAAAGGAAAAATCATGGAAACAACAATCAACAATCAATGGTATTCAAATGCCAAGTTAAAACATAATAATTCCCAAAATATGAAGATAACAGTTTGAAGTGATAATCAAAATATGATAATAATATTATTTTTGGTTGGGAGATCTTTAGCACTGATATACCACTGTTCACAATACCACTGTTCACAATACCAATACCAATACCACCGTACTTTTAGCATGGAGTTTGATCACGACCCGATCGGCTAGGCCATCTCATCTGAGACGTCAACCACAATCACAATTTCAATTACAATTTCCAGCACAATCACCACCATGTGTGTGGCATGGTGTCCGATCACGACCCAATCGACTAGGCCATCTCACCACAATGACGTATGGATCGACAACATCCATTTCTATCAATCATCTCATCCCAATTAAGGGGAATAATTTTATCACATCAGTCTCATCCCAAATAAGGGAAATAATCACAATCCACTCCTACACTACATGTGTAGTTTCGGGGTTCGGTTATTTCAACCTATCCTTCTTCGGTGACTATAGATACTCCTAAAACTATTATTGATTTGCTTACGAAGGAAACAACAATATAAATGCATTTACCTCATAACATTTCATACCGTATATAGCCTTATTGGCACTTTCAACAACTTTCAACATCATTATTTCATTGGCTCTCTTGTCCATACATATGATTCTTCATTCATGGCACAATGGTCGTATTTCATATTCCACACTTTAATTTCTTTCCTTTCATGGATCATCATCATAAATATCATCAAATAGAATACTCCGAAAATCACAACTTTAGGTTCATTAGTAATGAAGACTTTAAACACAATGGATTTCTTTTCAAGAAATGGAGTAAAATGATTGGCAATCGAAGCACAAGTTAAAATCATAAACGAGTAACACATCATTTATTCTTGAAATACTTTTCCCCAAAAAGGGCAATACACAATTTCAACTCATGAATATGTAAGAACGCAAAACACATCGAAACTACTTACAAAGCATAACATTAGTTAAAATATCCACATATGGGCATCACTTGAGTTCATAAGCTTTTAGGCAACTCTATTTTCAAAGTCAATTTTGGAACAATTGAATCGAAGCTCATTTCATAATCTTTCTCACATCATCTTATTTCATTGGCACCATTGGCCATAAGTATAACTTTCACTCTTGGCACGTTGGCCACACTTTATTTCCCTAATTCACTTAATTCACTTTCAACCATCTTTATAAATTATCAACAATAAGATATTTCCAATCAAGACTTTAGGTACATATATGAGCAATTAATAGTCTTAAGCATATTAATATTTTCTCATACAATTTGGCATCATAACCTTCATTTGAAACATGACTCAAACACATAGCATTTTAATACACATATCATTCTTGAACACATTCCCAAAAGATAACATAATGTAATATGAGCATTCAGAACACGTTTTAAATACATAATTCTCCACACTTTGCTTATTCGGGACAATCGAATTTTATTGGGAACATCTCAGAACATAAAATAAGGAACTTGAGACAACCATACTTGAAACTTACGGGAACATCATGGAATTCAATTCTAAGAGATTAGTTTAGCCAACATACATCGCTTTGAGCTTTCCTTAAATTACTATAATGTTCTGAAAATTCTAGCAATCCCAATCTATTTTGAGACATAACAAAATTGAACACAAATTAGGAAGGTATTCATGGTTTCAACTTATTTGATCATTTTATCAAACACTAGGTGTGTAAATTTGGCTACAAGGTTCTTCTACAAGATTTCTTTCATTCTACAACCC
Source organism: Nicotiana tabacum (assembly GCF_000715075.1). NCBI lineage: Eukaryota > Viridiplantae > Streptophyta > Magnoliopsida > Solanales > Solanaceae > Nicotiana > Nicotiana tabacum. Next base: position 29,584,972 of record NC_134088.1, on the reverse strand, counting down.
AATCTTTACTTATTTGAGCTCAACAATACTCCCACAAACCTTATTGGTACAAGCATATATACATAATACTCTTACACCCAATCACCCATCTTTTACCCCAAACTCGAAATTGAAGACTAGAAGTTTGAATCTTACCTCTTGAGTGAAGATCTTGTGAGATTTCCTTATTGGATTTCAAAGCTTGGATAAGATCTTGATGAACAAAGCACTTGAGCTTCTTCCTCTCTCTAGAACACTCTCACTTCTCTCTAAAATTATTAGATAATTGCCCCAAAATAAGCCCCAAAGCCTATTTATCAAAATGGGGTCGGGTTATAAAAATAGGAAAATGGACCCTCTGAACTCAGGTATGCAGTCGCACAATGGGTATGCGGGTCACACAATGGACCGCAAAATCGATGCCCAGAACTGGGCTGCACTGGTCAGGTATGCGACCATTTTACAGTCGTAGAATCACTTTTGCGATCGCATAATGATTCTACGGTCGCACATCTGACCGCAGAATCACATTCTTTCAGCCTTTGATAATTTGGTCATAACTTCTTGTAGGAGTGCCCAAATGACGAACGGTTTGAAGCATTAAAAACTAGACTCAAAGATATTTCATTTTATAGGTTGATAATCACATAACGCCTTATTTATATATAGATATGCTCATCTAAAGTTTGGTCTTATGCGTACTCATTTGAAACTTTAGTCTATCTGAAATTTCCAACTTGACTTGGACTTAGGGCTCTTCTTAGACCCCACATTACTTATAATATGCCTCGTACACTTATTATCATATCCAATTGATATCCATCATATTAATAGTCATCGTCTGCACACAAAATAATACAATTAGCACACATCAACTTTCTTACTAGCGCTTAAGTACTTCAAAATTTTCTTGGGTGTTACATTCTCCCCCACTTAAGAACATTCATCCTCGAATGTTTTACAAGTCACTTCTAAGAGTAGAGTCACCATCCTTTTACCTCCAACCATTATACATAGGCACTTATGACTACATGGGTCTTATACTTCTTTTCCAAAATCTCAACTTACTTATGGCCCTTAAAATTTGGCTATCTCTACAAATTCATAAAAATTTCGGCAGAGTTTCCCCTGTAACTGGGCCTATCCACCTGTCAGAGAATCACCAAATCACCCTATCAACACATCCATAACTCGACAAATCATCACAATATATATCAACAACACTAATCTCAACATTACAGGCATTATATTATCAAGAGTGATATCTGGATATGAGCTGCACATATTTAAATCATAACACATAGAAAGTACCTTTCAAATCACAACCACTTGCTATACAACCAAGCGAAAACATTTTCTTTCCACAACACTTTCGGCCTTCAAGGTGACCTTCTCGACTCACAGAATTCGCCATAAAATATTAACGGAGGCAATCTCAACTCCCAAACTTATCTAACAAGGATGACAAATAGATACCCCTCATAAGCCAATTATCCATTAACTTCACCTTCGCTAGCTTTCACCGGAATGATAGACAAAGGATTTCCAACTACCTTCTTAGACATAGAAACATGAAACACCAAGTATACGAAGTACAATAATAGGAAAATATCATATTCATAGTTTAGCCTATTTCCTTCAAGATTTCATAAGTCCTAATGCGACTACATATACATTACCTTTATTAGCAATTCACATAACATCCTCATGGAGAAAATATTGAGAATAACCCGTTCACTTTCTTCAATTCTAAATCTCTACGCCCAACATCCAAACTAGACCTTTGGAGGCCTCCAACAATTAGTATAAGATGTTCTAGCTTGAATATGACCATAAAATTTCCTATCCAATATATTTGATCACGGGATGACGCTTCTTCTTTGACATGTGACATATGGGAGGCATAATCGGAAGGATAAAGATATTAGCGTCAATTATTCTTGGAAGACTAAGAGTCATAAAAAGGACAATAACAATTGTTTCATTCCATATGTGCCTTGTTCGGCAATAATAAGCCTCAAAGAGAAATGGCCAAGTACATGACACCAGTCGTCTCTTGGAGTGTAGGAAAAATCAGTTTAACTCGAAATGAGAATATTTTGGCACCCCGAATGTGATATGGGTTTCAAAATGCATTAAATTGCATTACGCTCTTAACATTATCTGACATAAGGAATCTATGTCACAAGCCCATGGGGATGAAAAAGAAGTTAAACACTTGTAAGATTATTATCATTCTCATAACTTAACCTTTGCCAGTAGTTGATGCTATATGAGAGGACTAGAGATACGACGAATTTGTGAAAATCTCAAATTTCCCAGAAATGTTTATGCGGACAAGTGACCCCTTTCAATTTACAGCTACACATATAATAAGTGTTGAGATATGCTCTCATGTTACTAGACAGTAAAATGGATTCATGATAATGCTCATAAAGGAGTAAAGTGATTGTTCCAATCATAGGAGCCACCTACATAGAAGAGAGGGAATTGCTCGAGAATGATCTCAACACTAAGTTGTCTTACATTAGATATGATACCACATAGGTAAACTTTATGATTGTACATGCATAGGTACAAGTGAGCAGATGTTATCCATTCGAATCAAAGGTTCTGTAAGAAATTTGTCAGGTATAGTCCCTTGTTGAGAATTTAGGGAAGCAGTGGGAAGTATTCACCTAGGGTTATAACTCATTCCAAGGAAATAATTATAGAACTCAATTCCTCACGAGGTTGTAAATAAGATAATTTGTGATAGAGTGGCTTCACGAATAATGAGTCTCATCTAGAAAGTAAGGACATACAATGTTTTGTGATTCAATGTTTTGGTTAAGACCATATTTATATAGGCCCTTTCAATATGGATGTACATATACAACAAGGAAAATAATGTGGTGTTCATAATGATGTACTAAGGAGTGACTTACTTGATGGCTTTAGATTGACAGGGCACTACCTTAATTGATGCCCCTCTACTCCACATCCAAAACATACATTAGTACCATAGTGACAGACATACCCCTGAATGACATCTCATGCACTTCACACAACGAGGATGGGGTCCGCTAAACTGACTCGTCCCCACTTACCTGATATTTACCCTTTTTGCATAAATCATAAGCATTCCCCTTAGTTTTCCTCCAAGCCTTCATGGCGGGAGTAACAACCTCTGCAACAGCTCGTTGAATGGACTTTTGGAATTGCCCAAATCTACCACCCCCAACACGCTTATGAGCATACTCACAACATGACGTAAAATATTTTTGCCCGCATATCGGGCAGACCGGGATGGGTGTATCCAACCTAAGGGAATTTGTTATTCTTGTGCCCCCTCTTTACACAACCATAACATATTTCAAGAATCATCCAACATAAACCCTAGTGGCTAAACCTGAGTGGCTCTTCTTTCATATCAAACATTTAGGTTTATTGATGCCAATAATCCTCTTTCATTTCTTAGGTGCTCTCACCATATAACTGGTGGTGTGGTGACATTAATAGAAATAGGGACACTTCCCCTAGCAACTGGTTCTTTTATTCACTCCTTGCTGCCTCGAACTCGTGGGTTACTCATATGGAAAATGAGACATGACGAGGAAATTAGTTTCCTATCTTGAGCTTTATCGCACGATCTGGAGTATCAACGAATTGTGAAATTCCTATATGTCCAAGTAGCCTCCTCATTATAGATGTGGTCGACAACACACTGATAAGAATGACTCTACTAGACACGACTCTAAGACATCCTAGGACACTTTAAAACCTTAGGCTAAGATACCAAGTTTGTCACGCCCCGAAATCGGGGAGCGCGATCGACGCTCAACCGAGTGAACCCGACCGAGCAAGCCTATTAGATTTTCTTCTACCCAAACTCATCCATGAATAAAGAGGAGATGTACTCCATTAATCAAACATTGAAAAGATTTCATTAACAACTCCCATTTCATATCCATTAGCAGCTTCATTCATAATTTCCAAAGTATTACAAATTTATAGATATAATAAAAAAATATGTTTGCCAAATACCAGCATTTCTAGTTCAATTCCCAATATTCGACTACCACCCACAACCTGTCTACGGAGCCTATAAGTACAACACAAGAGTAGTATGGAAGTGTCGGCAATAAGGCTTCGGCTATACCTCAAAACACAATGTACGACTCAAACGCCATCAGGCCCGGAATAGAGTAGGGCTCACCAAAACCTACTGAATAGAGAGTGACTACTAACGAGGACCAAAGCTACCCGCCGATGAACCACCTGCATCCATTAAAGATGCAGCGCCCCCGGCAAAAGGGACGTTAGTACATATGGAATAGTACTATCATGTAAAGCTAAATGTCCTATTTCAAAATAAAATGCCAATGTAAGAAAGGGAAAACCATGGAAACAACAATCAACAATCAATGGTATTCAAATGCCAAGTTAAAACATAATTATTCCAAAAATATGAAGATAACACTGTGAAGTGATAATCAAAATATGATAATAATATTATTTTTGGTTGGGAGATCTTTAGCACCGATATACCACTGTTCACAATACCACTATTCATAATACCAATACCACCGTCCTTTTAGCACAGAGTATGATAATGACCCGATCGGCTAGGCCATCTCATCTGAAACATCAACCACAATCACAATTTCAATTACAATTTCCAGCACAATCACCACCATGTGTGTGGCATGGTGTCCGATCACGACCCGATTGGCTAGGCCATCTCACCACAATGTCGTGTGGATCGACATCATCCATTTTTATCAATCATCTCATCCCAATTAAGGGGAATAATTTATCACATCAATCCCATCCCAAATAAGGGGAATAATCACAATCCACTCCTACACCGGCACGTGTAGTTTCGGGGTTAGGTTATTTCAACCTACCCTTCCTCGGTGACTATAGATACTCCCAAAAATATTATTGATTTGCTTGCAAAGGAAACAACAATACAAATGCATTTACCTCATAACCTTTCATACAATATATACCCTCATTGGCACTTTCAACAACTTTCAACATCATTATTTCATTGGCTCTCTTGGCCATACATATGATTTTTCATTCATGGCACAATAGACGTATTTCATATTTCACACTTTCATTTCTTCCCTTTCATGGATCATCATCATAAATATTAACAAATAGAATATTCCGGGAATCACAACTTTAGGTTCACTGGTAATGAAGATTTTAAACACAATGGATTTCTTTCCAAGAAATGGAGTAAAATGATTGGCAATCAAAGCACAAGTTAAAATAATAAATGAGTAACACATCATTTATTCTTGAAATACTTTTCCCCCAAAAGGGCAATACACAATTTCAACTCACGAATATATAAGAACGCAAAACACATTAAAACTACTTACAAAGCATATCATTAGTTAAAGCTGCCACATATGGGCATCACTTGAGTTCATAAGCTTTTAGGCAATTCTATTTTCGAAGTCAATTTTGGAACAGTTGAATCAAGGCTTATTTCATAACCTTTCTCACATCATTTTATTTCATTGGCACCATTGGCCACAAGTATAACTTTCACTCTTGGCACGTTGGCCACACTTTATATCCCCAATTCACTTATTTCACTTCCAACCATCTTTATAGATTATCAACAATAATACATTTCCAATCAAACAACAAGACATTTCCAATCAAGAGTTTTAAGCATATTGAGTTTTCTCACATAATTTGACATCATTACCTTTATTTGAAACACCACTCAAAGACATAGTATTTTAATACATATATCATTCTTGAACACATTCTCAAAAGATAACATAATGTGATAGGAACATTCAGAACACATTTTAAATACATAATTCTCGACACTTTGTTTATTCGGGACAATCGAATTTATTGGGAACATCTCAGAATATAGAATAAGGAACTTGAGACAACCATACTTGAAACTTACGGGAACATCATGAAATTCAATTCTAAGAAAGTAGTTTAGCCAACATACCTCACTTTAAGCTTTCCTTAAATTACTACAACGTTCCGAAAATTCTAGCTATCCCAATCTATTTTGAGACATAACAAAATTGAACACAAATTAGGAAGGTATTCATGATTTCAACTCATTTGAGCATTTTATCAAACACTAGGTGTGCAAATTTGGCTACAAGGTTCTTCTACAAGATTTCCTTCATTCTATAACCCAATCTTTACTTATTTGAGCTCAACAATCTTCCCACAAACCTTATTTGTACAAGCATATATACATAATACTCTTACACCCAAGAATCGTACTCTCAATCACCCATCTTTTATACCAAACTCGAAATTAAAGACTAGAGGTTTGAATCTTACCTCTTGAGTGAAGATCTTGTGAGATTTTCTTATTGGATTTCAAAGCTTGGACAAGATCTTGATGAACAAAACACTGAGATTCTTCCTTTCTCTAGAACATTCTCACTTCTCTCTAAAATCATCAGATAATTTTCCCAAAATAAGCCCCAAAGCCTATTTATCAAAATGGGGTCGGGTTATGAAAATAGGAAAATGGACCCTCTGAACTCAGGTATGCGGTCACACAATGGACCACACAATAGGTATGTGGGTCGCACAATGGATCGCAAAATCGAGGCCCAGAACTGGGCTGCATTGGTCAGGTCTGCGACCATTTTGCGGTAGCAGAATCACTTTTGCGATCGCAAAATGATTCTGCGGTCGCGCATCTGACCGCAAAATCATATTCTTCCCGCCTTTGGTAATTTGGTCATAACTTCCTGTGGGAGTGCCCAAATGACGAACAGTTTGAAGCGTTAGAAACTAGACTCAAAGATATTTCATTTTAGAGGTTGATCATCATATAACTCCTTATATATATGTAGATATGCTCGTCTAAAGTTTGGTCTTGTACGTACCTATTTGAAACTTTAGTCTATCATGAAATTTCCAACTTGACTTGGACTTAGGGCTCTCCTTAGACCCCACATCACTTATAATATGTCTCGTACACTTATTTTCATATCCAATTAATATCCATCATATTAATAGTCATTGTCTGCACACAAAATAATATAATTAGCACACATCAACTTTTTTACTAGCGCTCAAGTACTTCAAAATATTTCGGGGTGTTACAGGCTCGACACCATCTTCCTTACTACATGGATCTGTTGGATTTACGTGAATATGCTCAGGTAAATATTTGACTAAGTTTATTATATAATGTTTGATTTGTCTTGTGTTTACTCACTATTCTTGTGTTTAATAAATAGTTCATATGGAGGCCATATAGCGATGAACTCATTGCCTGTTTGCCAGATTATTGCTCATGCAGTCGAGTTGTGTGGATGTTTGAGGTCTCACTAATATGTCTCGATATAGTTGAGCATCATCCGACCAGGAGAGTCCTATGATAGTTTGGTCGCCGACAGCTTATACCTGCTCCTCCCAATTGGCATGCCACATATTAAGAGCAGGGTGACCGCAACAGAGTTGACCAGACATACTTGGCTTGACTAGAGGCCAAGATAGAGGACCGAGATCAGAGATGGAGCCCGATTCCGCCATACCCTCCACATGACAATGTTGACAGTGAGCATGAGTACATGTCTTGGTATTATCGTGTTACTCATACTCTAATTGGTAATCCCGTTCATCGGGAGGGTGGTCGGTAAGTTCCATACGTCGAGAGGCACGAGGCACTGGTATGTTATTTGATATACTTACTTATCATGTAAGATTTTCTTAATTAACATGTTATATGTTATGCAGGCTATTGGCTTACACTGTTTCTACCAGATGGGTCTGCAGATGCAGCAACATCTAGGCGACGAAGCATCATTTATGCACGATTAGGGTCATCATGTTGCTGATCTTGCTGCTTCCATATTGGTAGCTCCCTGAGCGGATGCGCGATTAAGTTTTGATGTTGCGTATGTCCCGCTTGAGGATTACCATCATGGGCCAGGTGTGCCCCCAGCATGTGTTAGATGTGTCCAGAGAGGAAGGGGTGGTACGCATAGTCGTGGTGGTTGGCGAGGACGGGGTCCCCAGCAAGGGGGCATTGGGGTACCCGTGGAGGATATTGGTGAGGATCTTCCGGGTGACTTTGATGAGGCACACGATGCTAGCGATGATATGCTTGCATTCAGATTGCTGTCACCGGGGTCTTCACAATTTACCCTAACAACTCCATTACTGATCGCGGGCACCACTATTCCGTCGTTTGATTGGGATGAGTATTATCCTGGCATTCTAGGCTTATCGAGGGTTGCATAGGATCGTCCGGTGCGAGATGTGCATAGTGGAAGACGTTTAAGTTATGTCTCTACATCGAGGGTTGCTAAGGATCCTCCAGGAATAAAGATGGACACATCATAGCCGGTGCAGACGGCACAACCTTCATATGGTCCAGTTCACCTTGGAGTTTTCCCAGATCATTGTGTGCCCACTCAGATGCAGGTTGTTTGTATTACCGCTATTTTAAATTTATTTGACATTAATTATTAGTCAGTAATATCTAATTTGTTTATATTTCTTTTAAAGATTTTTCCATAACCTATCTCGGAGACGACAACGTGTGATACTCGATTGCCGGACACGCAGGATCTTATTCAGGAGTCAGCTGAGACACTAGTTTGACTATAATTTAGTTTTTAAAGCTATTATGTTACTATTCGATATATCATATACTAAAATATGCTAATATTTTGTAGCTTAATGTTGGCCCAACGGAGGCCTCTACTGATCCTGCTAGCCTTCTAAATGATCATGTTATAGCGCATTCTTAGATAAAGAGGAGACGGGATGAGGATGATCCAGATAGCGTAGCCGGTCGGGATGGTATGCGCCTCAGGTCAGCCGATGCACTAAAGCATACAGACTGTAGGACACATTGATATTTAGTTTGATTTGTATATATGACATTAAATATTTTTTTTAATATTATTGAAGTTTTTATATTATAAGCTATGTGTTTTTAGCTTTAGTCTTATTGATTAGGTTAATACTAGAACAGAAAAAATACGTCAGATTAACATAAATTAAAATACGATGAAAAAAGCATAATACATGAAATCTAAAACATAAAATAAATATTACACTTAAAACAATCATGTGTTCATTTAATTGCGTGCAGGGATTTTCAGGTCGATAAGACAAGACACATAACACATATTTTTCATGCTCCATGGTTCACTATTAGTGGAATCTTTACGGTACTGGTTCATATAGGTTTTTTCAGGCCAACAAGACAAGATAACGCATATTGCACATGCGTCATATTGAACTACCTCCTATTTGGTTCTTTTTAAGTTGAACCAAATTTCCAGTTATTCATTTAAACAACCATTTCAAAAATGATATTTACATTAATAATTGATTTAAGAAGAGGCAAAAGAGTGAAGGTAGTTCAAAAGATCCACATGAAACACGTCAGAACATAATTGATCCCTTACTTAAAACAATAGGTTGCTATACTGATTTGGTGGATGACATGTGGTATGGTGTTTTACATCCCTTGAAAAATAAATCCATCAATATACATATAGACCTCAAAATTGCAGGGTACGTTATTGAGGGGGAAGTGCATTCTACAAAGCCTGAAGGTACGCAAATTTGAGGTGAAAACCTACAATGGGTTCCCCTATACTCAAAAAGGTATGATTATGAAGTATTATATCATTGGCATGGGCTAGTTGTACCACAAGCATTGTCTACAACATTCCAAACTAACATACACAAAGATGAACCAGAAGTTATTCGGCACCTGATGAAGGAGATTTTAGAGATGGAAAAGGCACTAGCCGTTCATCATGCACTGGATGATCTTAACTACCTCCAAGGAATAAAGGATCAACATTGGGCTTTATTAGAGAATGAAAAATTACATAAAGACCTTGATTATCCTGTATTCCTAACAATTGTGAGTGGGAAGGACTGCCAAAATTTCTACCGCTGACATTGGACATAAGAGTGCCATATTATTATAGAAATCAAGTAAGTGGTCTTATTGATAATAGCGATGAAATATGAGAAATGTGTGTCAACTGGGGCCTAGATTATGATGCCCTCGGTCGGGACGGATACGAACAAGATGGAGATGAAGAAGATGAAGACAATGATAATAAAGAAACCGACGAAAGTAACGATGAATTAATGTCCGACAGTAACGATAATGACGAATGAAAATAATTATTTTTTTCTTCAAGTTTTTCTTAAGTATTGTATTGAATCTTTAATGCAAAGTGTCAATTAGAGTTAACGCTATTCGAGATATAATTTTATTTCATTAATATTGCAAGCACACACCATTACATACACTTATTCCTACTAAATATACTGCTACAAAAAACTAAGTTTATGCTTGAAAATTGCCAATATTGAATGAACTAGCACCAGGAGCTGAATTGCCACCGCTTCCCAAACTGACTGTAGGACATTTACGGCGATCGTGTCCTGTTTGGGAACATATACTATATTTACGCGTATATACGGTATCACTAGTATCCATTTGGTTTCATATCCACGTTCTTTTTTTGCACTTACCTTTTACGCAAGAAATCCTTGTTACAAACTATTTTAAATGGTTTCGGCGGCCAATAATGCTCAGAACCCACTAGTTGGAAGTAGCCACTATAGGTGTTTGCGTATGCAGACACACTATATACTTTATCAACATACCTCGTCACTGCAAACCTAGAATATTGAAAGCACTTCATGGCATATGAGCATGGCAAGTGATAAATCGGCCATTTCCCATATGAACATAATCGCCTTAATTCATTGATGATGTAGGTATTATTACCATGTTTTTGATGCAAACTGGTGCGAACTTCAAAAATATTTTGATTGTTGCAATATTACAAATATGTATGCCATTTTTCCTGCTTCCTATATTTCTCAAATTGTTTCATAGGTTATTGCATAAATTGAAAACCTATTTCCAATAAAGACGATGCACTATAAAATCTTTCAACAAACCTCTCCGCCAGCTGCTTGAATGACATCCGCACCATGGTAGTGACATGCAATCCAAGGGTAGACTTCAACAACCTGTTGAAAGACTCTAACTAATTTGTAGTCAAAATTCCCCATCTTCTGCTACCATCCTTATGCAAAGTCCACTTATCAAGCTCATGTTGCATCAACCAACGATAAGCTCATTCGCCTTCCTGCCTAATCATTTCCATTCGCATCCTGAATTTACACTCTGGATGGTCTGTTACATCCATCCACATTAAATCATGTAAGCTCTTGTTTGGATGAGCCCACTGGAAGTTGGCCTTTAAGTGCCTAACACAGTAATGGTGGTAGGCGTACGGCTCCTTTCATGCATCCAAAGAATTCACATAACTTAAAATTCCACCATACCGACCAGATATTAGACAAATACATGAACACTGTCTCACAACGTTCTCCTTCAAGTAGATTAAAAACCATGTACAAGTCTCTTTATTTCATTGACACAAACAGAAAATGCGAGGGGAAATATGCTTCCATTAGCATCTATTGCAATGGCAATCAACATCTTTATATCATACTTTTCATATACATGTGTGCTGTCTATAGAGATTATGGGCTGACAATGAACAAAACTATCAATGGATGGTTTAAATGCCTAGAACATATATCTGAATATGTATTCTGGTATGCTAGGACTACAATCGTGCTTCCATTCAAGAATTGTCCTGGGGTTAAAGTGTTGCAAAGCAGTTATGTACCTCGGTAGAGCCGCAAATGACTTATACCAATTGCCATAAACAATCTCAAACTCACGTTTACATCCGAGAAATGCCTTTCTTTTGGTAATGGTACACCCATATACCTGCGCAACTGATGTTATACACTCTTTGACCTTGTACCTTATGGACGATTCAATGTGTAAAATCAAGGCAAGGGAAATCAAATCAACATTCAAGTTAAAATGATTCCCATTGAATGTGTCCATATCACAAGTGTGCTTGCCAATGTATTTCCACACGATCCACATATTAGTTTTCAACTTTCTCGCACACATCATCCACTTACAACCTTGGTCCCATCTACAATAAACAACCATATATATTTTCTTAGATGACTCAATAACCTCAATCTCATGACAATTTTTATGCTGTAAATTAGCAACGCCCTACTAAGGCGCGACTTGTCAGCAAAAAGCATATTCTTACAAAGCTCTGTTGGTCTAGATTCATCCTATATTGTTGTACGAATGTCATCAAGATTCCTTGTGAAGGCATCCACATCCAGCTAACTGGGCAAGTAATCAAGGTAGGGAATCTCCCTTGAATGAAAAGGCACAAGGGAATCGTACACTGTGGGTCTAACGATAGGTGGAGTCTGCATATACGGAGAATGCTCAGTTGTGGTATCATGCTCCCTCGTCAAATCGAGTTTCTCATTTCTCACTCTCATCTGCGAAGTGTGATTCCTCATCATTACTCTCATCAGGAAAAGGTGTATCATCTTTAGACTCATCAGCGTTATTGTCCTAATCACTGTCATCTTCCTTACTTTGTACATCTGCCATATCCTGATTCAATATATCGTTATCGCGCATCAAAGTTAGGACAGGACCGACATGTTGCTCATTTTTACTGCACAACCAATAAAATAATGAGTTTCTCAGAGTCATCCCAACATAATATGTTAACTTTGTCTCTTAACTTACAATTCACAATCTGTAGATAGCCCATGATGAACATTATCGAGTTGTTGATGACTCGTGGATGGACCAGCATGATCTAAACCTCCAAAATTAGGTATATTCCAATTGTTAATTGGTTCATAACTTGCAAAATTTATATTTGACCGGTAACCATTTTAAAAGATACAAGTGTTAGTACGAATATGATACATAAAAGAAAAGATTATTTTACAACAAGAAAAATTAAAATTTACCACTCGGCGTGTGAATTATGTAAACTTGGCAATCTTCTATGCTGCTGCATTGGGGAGAAATTATTCCCTCACTCCTTATTCGTCCGTAGAGATAAGTTTAGATCTGGCCAGACTCTTTCATACGAAACATGTTCGGATAAACTACTCCGAAAATACCACCAGATGATTGAGTGTTATCCATATTTTGCGAAACATTAATATTGTTGACGTCTTCAGACTTGACGTGCATTTTCAATATTTTTAACACAAGAACATCTCGGTGTTCATCCGGAGTCCTAAAAAAATCTTGCAGAGTTTCATCATCTTTGATGTTAAACTCGGCATAACAAGCAACTCCTTGACGGGTAAGCGAATAAGGTTATCTTCCGATTACCTTAATATTAACTGAACGTTTACCCACGCTCATTCTTTTACAAATCAAAGATATCAATCTGTCGTACTCCAATGTGAGTGGCAACTTAACAACACTCTGTGGAGAATAACTATAGTGTACCGAGTTATTCTCTACCACAAACTTACCACCTCAATATAATGCAATCCTAATTTTTCGTCCTTCAGACATTCTAGCAAAATTCAATTTTTTTGATGAATATGAAGTGATACAAAAGCTGCTGAAGAATGAATTTTTCAGAATGATTTTTTGAAAAACGAATATTCGACCTTAAGTAAGAAAATATCCAATGCGAGGGGATGACAATTGGTATGTATAGAGCATGTATTATATGCGTTGTACATATAGCGCATATAATACATGCACTATACACATCAATTATTATGGGTCAACAAATACTAAGCATAGCGCATGTTTTACCCAGAGGCGGATCCAGGATTTTAAGATCATGGGTGCACCACCGGCTTTAACGTGGTACTTGTAAATGGTGTCAAAATTTTTTTGATCAATAATGTCAATTGATGTGAGAACATTTAGTATTTTATGACTTATTATCAATTTTAAATATACTTTTAAAAAGATAACTTATACACTTCTTAAATAACTCGGTTCTTACCATCAAAATTCAAAACAAAGAGGGAAATAAAATGCTAATGACAATTTAATACCTTAAAATTTGACTAATTCTTTATATGTAAAATTTGACAATTTAGTTCAAAAAGAAAATTCTTTATATGTAAAATTTGACAATTTAGTGCAAAAAGAAGCACAAAAAATATTAAAAATTTTCAACATATGACTAATTCTTTATATGTAAATTACTTACAAAAATAAACTAAAATATTTCTTAAGAAACTATACTAACAATTCAAAATTGGGTAAAGAGAAAATTACTTGAGAGATATCAATTGGAATTGAGGTTGGCATAAATTGGGATTAGGGGGAATAAAAAACTATAGGACGAGAACAAATGAAAGTAAACAGTAGAATGAGAAAGTCCAACAGGATTCGATCCCTTATTCTTGGGGAAGAAAAACGATGCACCACTTAGTTTTGTAGAACATGAGTTCCTAAATTTAATATTAGACCATTTCTGTAAATTACATACATAGAAAAACTAATTTGTCAAAAAGATCGTGAGTTTACGTGAACCCAAATTTATAGGGTACATCTGCCTTGACTATACTTAACGGAGCAATATATCGTTTAGGTATAGCACATAAAAAACATACGTTATATAAAAAAATATCATCAATATTTTTTTTACCTATTTTTGTATCTTGAGTCCGATCACTTTTATTCCGGTCTCGAGGAAGTGAAATGATAATTGAAGTCAGTCATCTTCTGCCACTAATTGTTCTTTGCTTTGTCAGCACAGTTTCCAAAAGTTTCAACTCCATTTTTTTAAAAAGCTTTTCTATAATGAGATTCTATTTTGCTTCTTATTTTCATCGTGCTCTTGACGGCAATGGAGGCAGGAGTGACGGAGGTGATCATTTGGATGAGTTTTAGAGCGTTTAATAAATATTTATTTAATGTTGACTAAATCATGGAATAATATAAAGCAAGATCTTACCTTTTTAAAGCTCTTTTAAGCGTGTGGTTGTCATTCACAGCCCCATTGAAAAGTACCGGAGCTAATTATACTGGAGCATATCCTCACCCATTTAGCATAACTTAATATTGTTAGATCATAATTATTTTATTTTTTATTGTTAAATATTTTAGTATAATATTATGATTCAATTTATATTTTATGTTATTTTTCTTGAAAAATATCATATATAGTTGTATTTTACTAGGAATAAAAAAAATTGGAGCACATATGTATTTTATGCTATGAAGATTTAACTGGAAAAAAACTCGAAAAAATATGAGAAAAAATGAGATTGAAAGATCTAACTTTGTTGATTTGATTTGATTTATGATTTAAATATTCGACATAATTAGTTTAATTTGGTAATTGAAAAATGTGAAAACAACCAAACTTATGTACACCCCTAACTAGCATCATTTAAAACGACAAAATATGATCTCTTATGTTTGATGACAAGTTTAAAGTAATCTCTTAAGTATGCACCGGGCATTTTTGGTCCTTTTAAGTTTGCTAAAACTTAGCACTTTTGATCTCCGACAAATATTTAACAATTTATGTTCATTAGATTTGACGAAAAATGTAAAAAAGATTAATGTTTTAAACAAAGGAAAGCTCCATCAAATCCTAGAAAATACAATACAAAAAATTACCGTAGACACAAAAAAGATATCAAAAATAGCTGAAAATCGCACCTCAAAAGACTGTAACAAACTTTAAAAATAGACTAAAAATAGCAGAAAATACAAAAATTATACCTTTAAATGTGAATTCGCGTTATTTTTTAATTTTTTTCCCTCTGTTCCTATCAAATCTAATAGATAGATTTCATTAAATATTTGATAGAGACAAAAATGTTAGATTTTGGCAAACCTAAACAACTAAAACTGCTCGGTGCATACTTGAGAGACTACTTTTAACCTAGTCTTAAATATAAGGGACCATTTTGTTATTTTCTCAATAAATTTCAAACCCTGCCGTTGCTGTCGCTTTCACTTTGCCCTACACTTTTGTCACTTCTCATTGATCAAAACTCCTTTCGAAACGTGCGCCCTTTTTTCTTTCACTCGACAGTTATGCGCTAACTCCCAAACTCACTCCTCTCAATCTCACTGCCACAGACTCTAGATCACTCTCTCTTCTTCCTCCTAATCCTCCAACCAAAATATACATACACATTTCTATATCTCTACATCACATTTTGCATCGTTCAAATGAAGTTACTTCATTGTCCTTCGATCTCTACCTACAAACCTAAACTCCATTCCCAAGACTGTCCTTTTTCGAGGAGAAACAGTGTAGATTTTGTGAGTATTGGAAGAAAATCGAGGATTTCAGTGGCGGTAGTAAATGCGGCTGCTGACAGTGGACGAGGAGTTAAGGTGGAGACTGCGGCCACGGCGGTGGTGGTGGAGAAGCCGATGATAGAACGACATCGCTTTGAGGTTCTACCAGGGAAACCTTTGCCGTTTGGCGCTACTGCAACAGACGGCGGTGTCAATTTCGCCGTTTTTTCGAGTCATGCCACTTCTGCTACTCTTTGCTTGATCACTCTCTCCGATTTACCTCAGGTAGTTCTCCGACTAAAAAAAATTATTTTATTTCTTTTTTACTCTCTCCATTCCAATTTAAGTTACACAGTTTCAATCGGCACTAGTGTAAGAAATAATTTTTTTTTTTGAAACTTATGATCATAAATATGCCATAGTATTCATCTGACTTTTAAACTTTTGAAACATGTCCCTAAACATATCATCAAAGTTAAATTGTTTTCAAATATAAAAATGTATCCTTTTTTTAAATGAACTAATAAAAAAATAGTCACAAACTAGAACAGATGGAGTAAATTTAACTTTATACTTCACATTCTAACCTTAATGAGATTTTTTCTTTATTTTTTCTTGTCTCGAGAAATTTTCAGTTTTAAATGTAGCTTATTTTAATGTAATTATGTTTTTTAAGGTTCATCCCTTTGGCCCAAGTAGCTGATGATCTACTGTATACAAATTCAATTAAAGTAATATTTTTTCATGTTAGCAATTTAATATTTAAAGTCAACATCGTTTCTTCTTTTTATTTTATTTTAAAATATAAAGTGATGGTGGTGTTTGGGCCAGCTTGTATGCACCCGACTATTCGGCCGGATACTTGTTACCTCCCGCTAGCACAAGTACTAGGTAACCTACCTACCAATGCTTGAGCAAATGGAAAGAGATCTTCCTAGCCTTTTTGCTTTCGCTCGATTTGAACTTGAGACCTCATGGTTCTCTTGGCCGCCACACCCTTGCGTACTTTTGTTAGTTGTGCTTCATTTGTATCCTATATTTTATCCTGATATTTGTAGCTTCCCCGAAGTAAAAAGCCTAGTATAACTGACTATTTTTTCTGAAGGTCAGTTTTTCTTGTAACAATTTTTAGTCCTAATTTACAATGGATTTTTCCGATGGTGCCTCATTGAGGATAGTGGTAATTGTATTAATTAAAAGAATATTAAAGTTGGAGGAAAGTATTTTATATTCCCATCAGAAAGTTCACTTCCCTTTTTTTCCCGTCTGATTTTGATGTTTCATGATGTATTATATCATCTAAATGAAAATGCTCAATCTCTGGCTTAAAAGAGGGATGCCATTTTTGCTATTGTGCGTTATATCAATCAATAACTCTTCAATCTCAAGTTAATCAGGATCGGTTATAATCATCTATATCAATTATTTTCCATTCAGGTTCATTTCATTCCAATACTATAATAATTCTCCTTTGAAGACAAATTCGGCGATTTCTAAATCTTGTACTTATCCCTACACTTATAATTAGTTTAATCCTAACTAGTTTGTATCACTTGTATTGTTCCTTTGCTTCCGTTGTGTTCTACTCTTATTTAAGTCTGGCTTAATTTCGAGAAATTTAGGTCTTCTTAGGAAACTTCCCTCCTTTTCATTTTAGGCTTGTTATATGAGTTATTATTCCGTGTTGTTCGGAGATGTAGATGGGGTTACAACGTAAATTCCTCTTTTAGGCTTGTTATATGAGTTATTATTCCATGTAGTTCTGAGATGTAGATGGGGTTACAACGTAAATTCCTCTAAAAAGATTATCTTCAAATATTTACAATAAGACATCTTATGGGGCTAGCTGTAACATATCAGGAGAAAGTTTATAAATTATATCCTTCAATACGCCATAGCACATCTGGCTTGTTTGTAGTTTCAGTTTTTCACCTCTTATTAACTCTTGCAGAAGAGAGTGACCGTTCAAATTTTCCTGGATCCTCTGGCTAATAAAACTGGAGATGTCTGGCATGTGTTCCTTAAGGGAGATTTCGAGAATATGCTTTATGGCTACAAGTTTGATGGAAAATTCTCTCCTGAAGAAGGACATTTCTTTGACTCTTCTCAGATAGTTTTGGATCCTTATGCCAAGGTCAGATAACTATAAAGTAAGAAATTTTTTCTGTTAATATAAGTTTGTTATTTCTTATTCAGATTATGCTTTCTTATTACAAATGACCTCTACTCATGCATTTAGTTATTACATTCTTTTGGCCTGGCCTGAGTCATTCTTGGATTTCCATCTAGGCTACAGTAAGTAGAGGAGAATATGGTGTATTAGGGCCAGCTGATGATTGTTGGCCCCCAATGGCTGGCATGGTACCTTCTGCTGCTGATCAGGTAATTGCAGTCTCTTAGTGTTCAGCATAGTCATATGTATGATCTGGTTCTTTCTGTTTATGTTTTAGTTTTACTTTTTCCCAGCTAACTATGGAATTGGTAGTAACATGTTAGAAAGACCACAATCACCAAAAAGCATTGTTTGCCTTTCCAACAGAAAAAATAATGGGTGGCTTCATTAC
Organism: Nicotiana tabacum; assembly: GCF_000715075.1. Lineage (NCBI taxonomy): Eukaryota > Viridiplantae > Streptophyta > Magnoliopsida > Solanales > Solanaceae > Nicotiana > Nicotiana tabacum. The sequence goes on along the minus strand of NC_134088.1, from coordinate 29,566,300 downwards.
TGTCCTCGACTTAGTTGAGACATGAGAATATACGGTTTTGTTTGTTTTAACATGTCTGTTTTACTGTTTGATCTTTGTTATTTTCAGTTTGACTGGGAAGGAGATCTACCGCTGAAGTTTCCACAGAGAGATGTTGTAATTTATGAAATGCATGTTCGTGGGTATACAAATCATGAGTCCAGCGGAACAAAATTTCCTGGTACTTACCGTGGTGTTGTGGAGAAACTTGATCACTTGAAGGTGAATGCTTAGTTGTTATAATAGTATATGTTATAGCCGGTAAGGTTAGCATATGATCGTTTTTTCAGGAGTAAGTTTTAGCTTTTCCGACATTGTTAGTCAAGACCACTTTTGGACACAGCAAAATTTGAGGAGGTTCATGCAAATGTTTTTCCTCTTTCATCTTATTGTAAGGGTCTGCATTCATATATTGCATTGGAAGGGTTTTTGGCTTTCATCAATAGTTAAGTCATGGACCATTGTCCCAAATTTATCTCTTTTAGTAAACTAGTGTATGAAAATTATAGTTGTGAGATCAGATGGCAAATATCCTGTGCAAAATTTGAAAGCCGAATTGCCTAAGTCTTAGACCGATATGGATCATGATTCATAAGTCATCTTGGTACCTTTTTAATGCATAAGTGAAAGTAAAGGAATCAGCTGGTTATGAGGTTTAAGAGTGGTTTATTTCCTGATATTTTTGCAGGAACTTGGTGTCAACTGTATAGAGCTAATGCCCTGTCATGAATTCAATGAGCTGGAGTACTATAGTTATAACTCTGTATTGGGTGACTACAAGTAAACTTCCCTTTTCACTTCTTGCAAAGAGTTACTTTCACACTTCGAAATTGTTGGTGTAGGAACATTAGAAAAGTTTTAACATGTAAGACTATACGTATGTTATCGCACATCTAATATTTGAAATGGAAATGATTAAGAATTTGAATTTCAAACTCATAACTCTCTCACTTGGATGAATTTCTTGCATTTCTGTTCCAAACAGGAGGGAATTTCTAGTTTCTGGACCAAAAGAATATGGTATTCTAATTAGCTTATGTCATGCTTGAGAGATCAAAAAAATTCATAAAATGCTGGAATAAGAGTGTTACATTACTGCCTAACTTTGCATGTTTAGCCTTTCTATCTGCAAATTTACTTTGCCTTTGTCCGAAGAAGTCAGACACCTAGAAAAAATTCAACTGAATTACAAATTTTGGGGTTGGGGGGGGGGGGAATATATCCTCTATGATGACGCAAGTTATGCATGCAGAAGCCTGCATCGGTGTGACTATGTTTTGGTACTGGATTCAATTGCTACTTTGTGGCAAAATCAGTTCTAGGTTTATTAGATTTTTTTTCACAAATATTTTTCTTAGGATAAACCCCACACATTAGGTGGTTATTTTTTCCTTCTCTTTTTGGGGTGGGGAATTCTAAATGTAACTAACTGATGTTGTTGCCTATTTTGATTGGGGAGAGGATTCTTTCTTTTTTCTTTTTTCTTTGGAGGTGGGGAGGGTGGTACAGCAATTCTGAAATTAAATTAGTTGATGCTGCTCCCAATCCCAATTATTGACTTGATGTCCGAGTGGGGTATAACTGATGTGACAAGTCTAGCTCATAAAGACTGATTACGAATCTCCCATTTCAAAGAGAAGACTGATAAAGAATCTCTTCATGCTTACTATCCAAAACTGTTAGATGCTCAGAAAGATAAAAGACAAGCGAAAGGAAGAAGTTGAAGAGAGATTCTATGAGAAGCGTAGATAGCATATTTTTGAAAGTCCTCTGAGAATAATGTGCAATGATTGCCAGCAGAATGTTCTTGCATGCAAGAGTTGGGACAGTTGATTTGATTGTCTCTTTTGCATTGAGCCCATATATGAGATTTGAACCTGATTTTTATGCATGGGTAGTGTGACAATGATGCTAAGATCATATGATGATAACACTCACACACCTACATTTGAAGATATTTTAGGCTTAACTAGACAATAAGACTGAACATGGCATAATTGACTTCCGAACTTATTCATTATGTTCTAAGCTGCTTGTACATGACTAGATAGTAGCTATACATGCTAATGATATCCCTTTAGTCAGTGGTATATATCCTTGACAGTGGCTTGACATATTTTTTTTTCATGTTGTTCCGTAAATTAATGTGTTAATCCGAGCACTGCACTTCTTGAAGATTTTTTCAACTACATGAAAATAGGGGAATCTCAAGAAAGTATCGACTTTGTGGTCAATTTTTGTCTTATGGGATATTATCTTTTTAGGTTTAACTTTTGGGGCTATTCTACTGTCAATTTCTTTTCTCCAATGGGAAGATACTCATCTGCTGGTCTAAGTAACTGTGGCCTCGGGGCAATAAACGAGTTTAAGTATCTTGTTAAGGAAGCACATAAACGTGGAATCGAGGTGACTAATTACTGGAGAAAACTATGGGTTTGTTCTCCAAAATTTGGTATATTCTCTTCTGATTGTTCATTGGCAGGTTATCATGGATGTTGTTTTCAATCACACTGCTGAAGGAAATGAAAATGGTCCCATTGTATCATTTAGAGGCGTTGACAACAGTGTGTTTTATATGCTAGCTCCTAAGGTATGAGTGTCACTACTAATCCATGCACGTCTCTATTGTTGGTGTTAGTTTTTTAGCTCAGTTTTTGAAAGGGAAAAAAAGAGTCTATAGTCTATTTTAAGTTCCATATATGGAATCATTTGCTTTCTCTAAAATTTGTTATTGTGAAGTTGCTCCACTGTTATAAATTGATTAGTTCTTTCGAATCATGGAAATATACTTTTTGCTATTCTAAGATAATTAACCCTGCAATTGTTTTTACTTAAGTAATAAAAGAAAATAATTAAACGCTGCAATGTGGTATTCTCCACCTTAAGCTTATTATGTTCTCTATATCCCTCATTTCATCAAAGTCATAACAAATGAAATTGTTAAGTTGTGAGGCTTCATTTTATGGCGGTAAGCACTTTAGTGACGGTAAGTATGGTGCAACGAGCAGCAACTTCGTCAGCAATGAGTCATGCCTTTCAATCCTGTCATCCTGGTTGAAGCACTAAAATGGAGAGACTTTGTCTAGTGCCATAAACTGCTGCCCAATGGGTGAACTTAAATATAAAAGCTTGTGTAATGGCTGCTAAAGAAAGTCGTACCAGAATAGCTTTAATATTTGGTTGCTTGGAATTTTGTGATGTTGTGTGGCTTCTTTCTTGGTTGGTGCTTTTCTATGAAGAATAGGGACTCACAAGATGCTGAGTCGTGTATATTTTCTTGCTATACTCATTCCGGGGTCATTGTTTTTCGATTGGTAGAGAATATGTATCTGCAAAAGATCTGGTGTGTCAACAAAGTTGTATTAGGAAAAAAACAATCTATAATTTAAACATTAGTAAAAATGTTCTTACTTCAAAGTTCACTTCGTTAAGAAGGAAGTTTTATTTTTTGAAGTAATTTAGAATTATCATATTAAACCTTGGACTTTAACTCTCTGACTCCAAGATAAATATACATCTCATGGCTTTGCAGGGAGAATTCTACAACTACTCAGGATGTGGAAACACCTTCAACTGTAATCATCCCATTGTACGACAGTTTATAGTGGATTGCTTGAGGTAAGCTAGTTTCATCATGTCATCTGCGGGATGCCAGCGTACTTTCTAGTTGTTGTTGGTCTGTGAAGATGATAACATGTATTACAACCTATTTTGGAAAAGCAAGTGCAAAAGCCACCTGCTGTGTTGTCAAAGGTGAGCTTAGAGCGCGCTTAAGCCCTGAGGCGAGGCTCAAAACATGTTGAGCGCTTCCCCTAGCTTAGCGGGCGCTTCGGTGTTGTCATCAAGGCTTTAAGGCATACTTTTCCTTTCTAATGAGCGTAATCCTGAAAAGGCGACACTAAACAATTGATATTTTACTTTATCGTAAATATTTTTTAATTTCTTAAAGCCTCAATAGATCTTAAAGTTTTTTTGCGCTTTTCGCCTTTGATAACACTGGTTTAAGGACTGAAAAGAAGACTTCAGGGGTAGCCAAAATACATATCATAGATTTAGTTAACATATTTGAGGTTTCAACTCTGACAATATGTCAGAGACCTGAGTAGGTAGATGAACTTCTCTGCTATTTAAAGGCTCAGATTTCCGTTTCTTTAATGAATGGGGGTTCCTTTACAGTCTATATCCTGCATATGAGTTGCATATTTTCTGCTCTGACCATGAAATGTCCTATGTTGATTATAATAGAAAAGGTATACTTTGCTCTCTTGACAGATATTGGGTTACTGAAATGCACGTAGATGGCTTCCGCTTTGATCTTGCTTCTATCCTTACAAGAAGTAGCAGGTATTTCTGCATAGCCTCGTATTTCTTGTCCTTGTTGAAATGTTGGTGAAAAGTAAGTTTTTTTCTCTTTGAATTTTCAGCTTGTGGGATGCTGTAAATGTCTATGGAAATTCAACTGATGTTGACGTGATCACCACAGGCACTCCTCTCACAAGTCCACCATTGATTGATATGATTAGCAATGATCCAATACTTCGTGGAGTAAAGGTACTTAAGTTTCCCTATGTGTTCCTTTTGAGAAAATAAGTTAATTTCCACTTTCCTTTAGGAGGACTAGTATGTTACCGCCATGGCAGCATTTAAGGACAGCAAATGCTATCTCGAACTGGCTTCGACTTTCTTCTGATGATCTGTACATTTATGGTGTTATCAGCTTCAATTTTTCCTTCGAAGAGATAATGTGCCTAATTTTACTTGTTATCTTTTTACTTTTGCAACTTTTGCCACCTGAATTTTGGCATGTTCCTTTTCTTTGGGTGATAAAATGCCTAAAGTTTCCTCTTTATAACAGCTTATAGCTGAAGCGTGGGATTGTGGAGGCCTTTACCAAGTTGGCACGTTTCCGCACTGGGGTATCTGGTCGGAGTGGAATGGAAAGGTCAGTTTGGAGACATTTTTTGGCGATGACTATCTTCATTTCAGGTTGTTCGTAGTTTGAGGATATGAGAACGCAGACAACTGGAAAGAGAACTAAAGTAATAGAGTCATTTCATTTTATTAGTAAAGGTTTCATGCATAGTAAGTAGAGTTTCAGCTGTTTCTTTTTGGCTTCCTGTCTCATGAGCTGGAATATTATACTCCCTCCATCCCAATTTATGTGATGGTGTTTGATTAGACACGGAGTTTAAGAATGAAAGAAAGACTTATGAAATTTGTGGTCTAAAATAAGCCGTAGAAATTTGTCTGGCTATAAATAATTTCATTAAGGTTAAAACAGTATTTTCAAAGGCGCACTTTTAAGCCCTGAAGGGAGGCAACAAAATATGTTGAGCTCTTCGCCTCGCTTAGCGGACTCTTCAGTCTCGTCATCAAGGCTTTAGGACATGCTTTTCCTTACCAATGAGCATAATCCTGAAAAGGCAACATTAAACAATTGATATTTCACTTTGTCGTAATTCTTTTTCAATTTCTTTGTCCATATATTCGTTAGGACGTCAGTCTGAACTTCTGTCTCCCCTAGATTCAAGGTCAGCAGAAAGATCATATGATAGGTTTTTTCTTCCTGAGGAAAGTTTAGACAAGAAAGAACATAGATAAAAGAATCGAAATCCTGTAGTGGGCTACTCATGCTTATAACTGTTAGTGTTGGTGACTGCTTGGACGTTTTGAGGCTTCGACATTCATGTGAATTAGCTAGTGCTCTAATGTATGTAAAACAGATCTAACCTTTTCTTGACCAGGTTGAAAGCTCTACTGAATTCACCAAGGCCTTGTTTACTCCATAAAAAAAAAAAACAATTTCACCAAGGCCTTGAAATCGGCATGCATTAGTTTCTGAGGCAAATATATCAAATAACTGATGATCCCTCTTGCAATACCTAACACAAAATCACTGTGTGTTCTTTTATGGTTCTTCCTAGCCAGTATGATTGCAAAAGAGACCTGAAGCTGAAGGCCAATATAGTTTTATACTTTAGTCGTAAGATTATAAATTTAAGCAATTCTAGCCAAGGGGGAATAGATTCATATATGATCTTTATCGTAGGTTTATTAACCTAGGTATCAATGCAAATGAAAACATGGTAATCACATACTGGAACCATCACGAGATGCAAATTTTCAAATGATTGAGCTTGCATTTTCTTTCTAGTTTTCTCACCATTAGAATTTGATACAGGTTTTTCCTGGAGACCTCACAGTCGCAGAAGTGGTTAGGGTGGTCAGATGACTGGCCTATAAACAACCACCCGTAGTTACACTTATAATGCTTGACTAAAATAGTAACAGCTTATACCCATTACCAAGCCGTTGCATGTTGTGTGTTATTTTGAGCTGATCAACTATGGAGCTCGGGGCTTGTCAAATGTAATTCGGGCACTCAAGTATGCAACTCTTTAGGTTCACATCCTTTGTTCTAGACACATGTCTAATCTAGGCTATCTTTAAGTTCAGGGAAGCATATTGACTATGACCTATGCTATCCCCTGCAGTGTTTATTTAGTACTTCAATAATCTTTTAGAAAATTACTAAGTGTTTGGAAATTGACGTGTAATTAACTGAAGTAGTTTCCTTGAAATCAATGGATATCCAAATGCTCTTAAATTCGTCAATTTAAATTGCTTGTCCTCTATTCTCTGACTCTGTGAGCACACGACTAACTTCAGTAGCTAAACATCTTGCGAAAATTTCGGGGAGCAAATTGAGATTCACCCTAACCGAGTTGGATTTGTTTTATTTATGGGAAGATCTGCTTGAAATGTTTATTTGTATAACGGGGTATCTCTGTAGGTCCTTGTTAGTCAGCTGGAAATGCACTAAACTTTAAATAGGATCAGATCCCTAGGTGCTACTACTCAGTTGGGACTTTATTTTTCTATTGATGTCATTTAGAACATTGTTCGCTGTGTATAAATTGGTTGCACTCCTTTTCTGATATTTCCTCTTGGCCTGTTGCTAACCAACTTTTTCCTTTCAAACATATAAAAACAAGAAAAAGAAATCCCAACCAGCTCTCTTATGTTTTTATTTGGTTTCAGTACCGTGACATAGTACGGCAGTTCATCAAAGGCACAGATGGGTTTTCTGGGGCTCTTGCTGAATGCCTTTGTGGAAGCCCAAATCTATACCAGGTATACTACTTTAGAGTTCTTTTACCTTATAGGTATGGTGCTATTTGAGCTATTTGCATTCTTTGGTGTTCAATTAGGAGGGAGGAAGAAATCCATGGAACAGTATAAATTTTGTGTGTGCCCATGATGGTTTTACTTTGGCTGATTTGGTGACATATAATGATAAACACAATTTGGCAAATGGAGAGGACAACAAAGACGGCGAGAATCACAATAATAGTTGGAATTGTGGTGAGGTAAATCTCTATGCACGAGTCTATATATCTTTTGAATCTTTTCACTTATTGAAATCTTTTGAATCTTTTCACTTATTGAAGCTGTCTTGGTGGTTGGCGTCACACTGTATAAAAGCAGATTGTCTTAAAAGTTCAAATGCTATATTTTCCTTTCTTTTGCTCTGAGATTGATACTGAATAATGTCCAATATCGTAGCATTCGCATCCGTGTATTAGTGCATTTGGAAGTATCTGCATTTTCCTTGTGCTCAGTCTTGCGATTAATTGTTTAGATGTTGTAATTGATTTTTTATGATGAGCTTTCACGGTACTTCATACCGTCTCTATGTTCGTTACTTCATGTGTGATCTCTGCATGTACCATCTTGAGTGTTGTAATTAATAGCGCTAGTCGTTCTTTCTGTTTTGCGTAGTACTAACATCCTCCTTAAATTAGTAAAGAGTAGCATCACTTAATAATATATCATACACGGAATGGTGTTTCTGTGAATGCAGCAAAAATTGGTAATCTGGGTACTAACTTGGTGTGAAAAGAAAATGAGTGTTATTTCATAGCTTTCTAGTTGCTGATTCCTTGTTAAAATTTCTTTTAGTTACTTCAACCAATGAAGTAAATCAGCATACTAGGTTTATTATAGTTAAGATGGTGCTCAACTTCCCAACTGAGACTTGATCTTAAGGTTTACGTGAAGAGGATTCTGTTACGCTTCTGATAATGAGATGTTCCAGCATGGCTAGCTTCTTGTTTGAGTATGGCACCGAGGAAATTCAGATAATATTGAGGCCGGTCAATTTAGTGTTATGGGTGCTTCCAAAGTTTTTCAATGTGGATATGAAGGCCTGTGCAGTACCTTACCATGATAACTTGGGATTTTTTGTTTTCATTTATAACAAGCTACTTCTTCGTTGTAGGAAGGAGAGTTTGCAAGTATCTCAGTGAAGAAATTGAGGAAAAGACAAATGCGAAATTTCTTCCTCTGCCTTATGGTTTCCCAAGTAAGTTCAATTCTCCGCTTTTGATGTTATTCAATAGAAAGTAACAGGTAAAAGCACCAACATGTTGATATAATAGGAGATTGGATTGTCTTTTGCCTGCTTCTCATCAATTTTGTATTATGAAATCTGATCATCCAACCTAAGATCATAAGGTAAGGAGTGCCACAAGACAGTATATACCGCTTTTGACCCGATTCTTTACTCAATGTCTGACATTATATAACTCGACATCTCCTACACGTGGGATCCTACTTTGGAGTTTCATGTATGGACTTGAGTTCGGATTTACAAGTGAGATGGTTTAGTAAAATTTGGCTCTAATACCATGTGAAAGGCTTTGAGCGTCCAACCAAAATTCAAGGCAAGGATAATTCCTAGACCTTTATGTACCCATCTGAAGGGCTTTCTATTATACCTAATGTGGGATAATATAACTCAACAATATAGTTTAATCTTATGATTTGTGTAGCTACTTCATTTTGCCTAGAAGTTCGTGCATTTCTTCTTTTCGAAATGGTTGTTCCTACTCAATCAGATAATCATTTCTTTGATATATATTTTCTTCTTATAATTAATGTTTTTCCATTTGTGGTTCTTCAGGGCGTTCCCATGATATATATGGGCGACGAGTATGGTCACACTAAAGGAGGAAACAACAACACATATTGCCATGATAATTATGTAACTGTGTACTACCATTTAAAGTACTACTATTCCCAGATGTAGGTCAATACATAGGTTCACTAATTGCAAGCCCTTTCTATAGATTAACTACTTCCGATGGGATAAGAAGGATGAATCTTCATCGGAGTTTTTCAGATTTTGCTGCCTTGTGACCAAATTCCGCCAGTAAGAATCTAGCCTCTTTTTTCTTCCCCTTTCTTTCAGTTTCCGGTACTTTCTAAGCTATTAACTGTTGTTTGCGCTTGCAGCGAATGCGAATCACTGGGATTAGATGGTTTCCCTACAGCAGAGAGGCTGCAATGGCATGGTCATGCTCCTGGAACACCAGATTGGTCTGAAACAAGTCGATTTGTTGCGTTTACACTGGTATTCCAGTAATTTTCGTTTAAGTATTTAGTGGTATCATGACTTAACTGTGACTCCTTACCCAACTTCTGTAAGGAACCTCAGTGTCAGACTTATTCCTGGTATCTCAAGTATTGTCACCTTTCACTTTTCGCGAGTCACCTTCACTAATACTTTTTTAAGGTTTTCCTAAACATATTTTTCATACTTTAAGATAAAAGTTTTTTCATAAAATAGTATATTTATTTAGTTTTTGCATACCTAAATAGAGTATGAGTTATATGCACTTTCAGTGTAAATAGTTTTTTACACTGTCAGTCTATTTTCAGCTGTTATATCAGATTGCTTTCCATTTTTTAAGTTTACCAATTAAGGTTTGTATAAATAGTTACTATTAGTTGTCTTTTAAGTCACCTAATGGTGTAAATCTTCTTTACACTGTCAGTGCATAGAACTTATACTCATCTAAATATTAGGTTCAAGTGATGAATTTATTCATTATTCCCTATTAACTTAACTGTCAGAAACCATAAATTGCCAATATTTCTTAACGGGAGGAGTATAATTGTAAAAACATTGTCTTGTGATCATGGGAGACCTCTAATAGATTATGATCATATTTCACATGCCTAATCAGAGACTCACACATATTTTAGTACCTTCGCTACTGTATCTACTGATTGATATATACGCTTGAATCAAAATGCAGGTCGACAAAGTGAAAGGAGAATTATATGTCGCCTTTAATGCCAGCCATTTGCCTGTAACAATTACACTTCCAGATAGGCCTGGTTATAGGTGGCAGCCTTTGGTCGACACTGGAAAACCAGCACCATATGACTTCCTCACAGATGACCTTCCGGGGAGAGAGACAGCGGCCAAACAGTATTCTCATTTTCTCGACGCCAACCAGTATCCAATGCTCAGTTATTCATCCATTATTCTTTTACTTTCAACTGATGATGATGCTTAGTTTCATTCAAGCTGGGCTAGGTAAAGCCGCTTCAGTATCTATACCTGCAGTGAGTTACTTCGTAAATACATGTGCAAAGCAGGACATAACGGCAACCGGACTCAGAGGAATCAATTTTTTTTTTAAGATACACCTTGTATCATAATCTTATTTATGTAAATTACCCAGTTATCTCCAAATTGATCATTATAGAAGGATATTACCTTATACAAAACAGGAGAAAGGACTTTTTTTTTAGTAGATTTAGAGATTAAGGGGTCCGTGTGACCTCTAGGTCACAGGCTCGAGCCGTGGAAGCAGTCGCTAATGCTTGCATTAGTGTAGGCTGTCTACATCACACCCCTTGAGGTGCGATCCTTCCCCGGATCTTGCAGGAATGTGGGATGCTTTGTGCACCGTGCTGCCCTTAAGAGATTAAGGGGACCGAGCTTGTAAGTGAAGTCAGCAGCACTAGCTTATCTTATTATGTTTTCCTACAGTAGTTTACGGTCTAAAGACCCGTTAGCCTATGTGGGAACAAAAATTCCAAAATTCAAAACTAAGGTTATGGTTCCTACAGTAGGTGATTTCTTTCCATCTATGCAAGCCATGAAATGTAGTAGGTATTTCGTGGAACTAATCGAAGTAAGCGCACAACACAATTACAAAAATTGGTTATGGTTACCTGTCACAACCTAAAATCACACCTTAAGGATCGTAATGACACCTAGTCTCTAAAACTAGGTAAGTTGATCACTTACACCATTTAAATCAATTGAGCTTGATATTATGATGCAAAGTTTAATATAAAAGCGGAAAGTAAAAGCTAATACAAGCTAACATAGCAATAATCACAACAAATCCCCAATACTAGGTAGTACATAGTTACGAACTCTAGCTGAATACATAGAAATATCTCAAAACAAAATACAATACTGTTCGAATAGAGAATTAACAGTATAATTAAAAGGAAAGGATTTTAATGGATTGCGGTAATCGAGCAGCTCTACCTTGAATCCTCGCGATCAAAGAAGCTGACAGTGCCTGGGTCCATAGCCTCTAACACCTGGATTTGCACAAAAATGTACAAAAATGTAGTATGAGTACACCACAGTCGGTATCCAGTAAGTATCAAGACTAACATCAATGGAGTAGTGATGAGGTTCAAGTCAAGACACTTACTAATCAAATAACATGTGCAGAATATCAATATAAAGCTAACAACGGAAAGCAAAATAAATAAATGGCACAAAGAGATATCATGTGATAAAACATCAAAATAATCAAAGCACAAATAAAATACAAGTGAAAGTAATTAAGGAAAAATGACGACAGTTCTAATCAACAAACCGTTCCGACACATATTTATAACGAAAGTCACCCCGAGGCACTACACCTCATAACCACAAATTTCAAGTCACAAGTCACGAATCTTACACACATAGCACCTCGTGCCCACATTATTAATCACTCTTGCACGACCAAGACCTCATGCCACAACATAAGTCACAACCGCATGGACAACTCACGTGCAAATATCACAATCCGCCCGGCATGGTCACAAGCTCAATATCACAATCTGCCCGGCATGGTCACATGCTCAATATCACAATCCGCCCGGCGTGGTCACGGGCTACCAGTCCAAACCATATCGCAGAGAAAACATATATACAAGAACACATGTACATGATCAATGAACATCAAGTTTCATCCTCATGGAATGGTATAAATGACATATTACGGTGTATGCCTGTGCAAGTGTACTAGCACAACTCAAATCATCAAGAAATATCAGACATCGAGTAGTACATTGGGAATGACACAACAAATCACGTAATACGCATGACACACACAAGGAAGTCATAAGCACAAGTAAGAATACCCTTTTTCATCAACAGCACGCCCTCAGGCCATCCCATATTTTCCCCACATAGCCACCCTTATCTCACCGCATTGACAATATCATATAGCCATCTGTATCGCTCCGCCCAGACAATATATCAATAGCTATCTATATCGCTCCGCTGAGACAATATATCAATAGCCACCCGTATCGTGTCGTACAATCAACAATAGTGAAATGCCACCCTTATACTCCGCACAATCAATAATAGTGAAATGCAGCCCTTATGAAACGGAAAATAACTCGACAATGAAAGATATTCCATATAACAACTTCAATTAAAAGCATATTAATAACCTAAGAGTCTAAATCAGTCAATTTTTACATATAAGCTTGGGTACACACTCGTCACCTCGTGTACACGTCTTTCACATAGTACAAATAATGTAATTAGACCAAACCCCACGAGATAGTTTCTCCCACACAAAGTTAGGCAAGATATATACCTCAAACAAGCTAAATCAATCCTCTATAAGCCCTTCCCGCACAAATCAACCTCCAAGCTACTCGAATCTAGCCAAAATAACTTAATATCATAAATAAAAGCCATACGAAACGATTCCGAATAATAAAGTTTCGATCTTGAACAAGAATAAAAAAGTCAACCGAAAACGTTAACCTCGGTCCCGCACATCAGAACTCGATACAAATTCCGAAAATTCATTCCAATAGGAGTCCAACCATACCAAAATCATTCAATCTCGGCCTCAAATCGGCCTTCAAACCATCAATTTATGTTTTCGAAAAGCTTTACTAAAATTCTTAATTTCTCCAATTCAAATCATCAATCAAATACTAGAATTGAGGTTGGAATCATGAAATATTAATAAATTCGAGTAAAAAACTTACCCCAATCCAAATCGTGAATATCCCCTTCAAAATCGACCTAAACCGAGCTCTCTAACTCAAAATGTGATAAAATAACAAAAGCTCTCGAATTAGAGTACTATATAAGTCTACGTAGGGGTCCTCTTCGTGATCACAAGACCTACTTTGCGATCGCGAAGAACAAATCATAAGCTGTCAAAATTCCCTCTACGCGAACGCGGTCTAAAGCCCGCAAACACGATCCCTCAGCTAATCTGGCCTACGCGAACGCGACCGCACGTACGCAAACAGGAAGGCCAACCACTGGCGCTCTTATAACTCTGCCTCTACGCGATCACGCCCCTGAGGCACTGCGAACGCGGCAGCTATCTTGCGAACACGATGTGCAAATTTTCAGCAACCTAAAATAGTCTTCGCAATCGCGAATGTCCTTCTGCGATCGCGATGAACTGCAGAACATTAGAAAAACCAATAACTCCAAACACATGAAGAAATGGTTCGTAGCCCATCCGAAACACACCCGAGGCCCCTGAGACTCCGTCCAATCACACCTACCAATCCCAAAATATAATACGGACCTATTCGAGACATCAAATTACACCAAACAACATTATAACTACGAATCGTACCTCAATTTAAACCTAATGAACTTTCAACTTTCAAAACTCTTGCCGAATCATACCAAATCAACTCGGAATGACCTCAAATTTTGCATGCAAGTCCCAAATGACACAACGGACCTATACCAACTTCCAAAATTATGATCCGAACCCGATATCAATAAAGTCAACTCTCTGTCAAATCTATCAACCCTCCAAACCTTCAACTATCCATTTTTCGCCAATTCAAGCCAAAACAACTTAGTAACCTCCAAATCCACATCCAGATATACGCCTAAGTCCAAAATCACCACAACCTTTATTTTAGAGTAAAAAACATAAATAGGCAAAATTTAAGAAACTTTTTCACAAACCTAGCAACATCAAGTATTTTACATATATGGCCATTAAATAATTCATTCCCTAGCAGATAGCTTTAAATCTTGCACCTAAAATCACGCAGCCAAAACATTTTATTACCTTAAAAAAGGTTAATTAAGTTACACTATTCAAAAAAGATTTTGTACTTAATTATTACTTATATTACATAATTTGGTTATTCTCATTTCCAAAAAAATAAAACTAACAAATCTGGAATATAACATGTATAATAATATACATATGGAATCCTAGAATATAATCTCATAATTGTGATAATATACGTTGTATAAGTCATGTATAAATTGTAATAAACTATGTACAAATTACATTAGATAACTTATATACAATGTAAACCATGTATAAATTATACCAGATAATATACCAAGTAAAAATCACGTATATATTTATGTATTTTAACATAAATTCTCCAACCATTGTATATATTGATTGTGTATTAATATTAATAACAATGAATAATAAATATATACATGAAATATATAAATATATATAGAGAGAGTACGTGATTATATATAAATGTGTATATGCACGATCTAATGATGATAGTTAATAGTATATGAATAAAATTCTAATATGTTAATATACACAACATAATAATGGTATTTAATAGCGTATAAATCACAATGCTATCCTTTTAGAAGAAATATGGCATAAATCAACGAAATAGAGGGAAATTTCTTTGATATTTTTGGTATATTTTGGTTTATGGAATGAGAGAGAAAATCTGAAATTTTATTTTTTGTTTTTTTTTGGAAGAATTTGAAATATTATTAGTGTTGGCAGAGATGAAAAGTGTTTCCTTAAATATAGGTTATTTACACCGTAAGACTGTTTTATGAAAACGGTTTCCTTCATGCTGGCCTTTTGACTTGTAAATGAGATTCCCATTGTAGCGGCATTTAAGCCGTTATATATATTTAAATAATGCTACATGTGTAATAAAATTTGCTATTATTGCAATAAACAAGAAATACTATTAGTTATGAGAATAATTTTTGTAAAGAGATCATCCACGTAAAAAAAACTCTTTATTTGAAGCAATTATTCGCTCCAAGACGCACGAAGGTTAGAATTCCATAGAATAGATAATATGGATGGGATTGTCTATAGTGATAGACAAATGAAAGACTTTCTCAAGATTCTGATTCATCCCCTTGAGATTTTAAAATTAAAATAGGTTGGGTGGGCTTGCAAATTCAATCGGTCTCGATGAATAAGTAAACAATTGAATTGGTTCAATTGCATGGTGCCAACGAAATCGAGTGCTAATTCCCATTTTATTGAATTAACTGATCGACGTGCTAGCGGACATTTATTTTGAATTCGATAATTTTTGCGGATCTAACGAAACCATCCAAACTCTGACCCGAGATCAAATACATACAAAGTCAAACATGGTCAACTCTTCCAACTTAAAGCTTTGAAATGAGAATCATTCTTCCAAATCAATCTTGAATCGCTCGAAAACCAAAACCAACCATACACACATGTCATAATATATCATATGAAACTACTCAAAACCTTAAATCACCGAACGGAACGCTAAAGCTCAAAACGGCCGGTCGGGTCATTACATGAAGAAGGATACTAACCCTTGGAAAAAAGCTGTGAAACTTCATGTTCTTCGTAGAAGACACCGTGAACAACAACAATCCAATTATGCACAAAAGCAATCCAACAAAAGAATCAGAGATTTCATCACCAATTGGTTATGTGGGATTGATCTTAGCATGCAACTTTCTTGTTATTTCAATCCCATGTTCCAACACAGATTTTATTGAGATAGAACATTATCAAGGCACCACTAGTCGTGACAATCAAAACATTGAGGGTGCAACTTATTAAGAAACCAGATAACCCCATTCACCAATATCCACTATGTTCATTTGAGTGCCTTTATGGATTTTACTAAAGAATGTGGTTCTTTATCTTACTCTTTACGCGTAAAGTAAAATAAGCACTAAAGTAAACACAACAATTTTTAACGTGGAAAATCACCCAGCTCAAAAGGTGCAAAAACCACGACTTACTACTTAGGATTTTCAACTTCAACTTTACTAGAACAATGAGCCAAATGTATCGATTACAAATCTGTAACTCAATACTCTCCAGTACTCCTACTTCAGCCATTTCATTTACAAGTTACTCTAACTTGCAAACCTAAACACTCACTCCAACTCACTGATTGTTTATGACACTTTGATTACAACTCAATTTCCTAAAACACATTTACTACACTGACTCAAGAAGAATACAACACAGATACTCGACTTGAGTGTAGAAAATATGCTTCTTCAGTTGGTGTGCTCAAGGATGATCTCAGCAATCTAAAAAGATAGTATTTAAATTTCCTGGACTCCGAGATCTTTTAGGAGTCCTATGCGTAGTCATCTTCTCATTTGATAGGACTCTTACTATTCCAAGACTCCATAAGACTTGGTGTAATGACCTGACCGGTCGTTTTGCTTTCTAGATCCCCGTTCCTCTAAATAAGACTCTCAGTATGTGCTTTTACTATTTTATAACTTGCGGGGATGGTTAGTTCGGGTGGAAGGGTTCGGGTTGAAATTAGAACACTTAGTTCCTTAATATCGGCTTAAAATGGTTAAGTTTGACTTGAGTCAGCATTATAAGTAAACGACCTCGGAATCGGGATTTGATAGTCCCAATATATTCGTATGATAATTTTGGACTTAGACGTATGTTCGGATCGGATTTTGGATGACTCGGGAGCATTTCAGCGCTTAATATTGAAAGTTGACGCATTGAAGGTTTTCGAGTTCTTTAAATTTGGTTTGAAGTAGGTTTTGGTGTTATCGAGGTCCCTTTGGGATTCCAAGCCTGGGAATAGTCTAGTATGGTGATTTGTGACTTGCATGCAAAATATGGTGTCATTTCGAGTAGTCTAAGTATGATTCGGCGCGTTCGGAGCAAGTTGGAAGAACTTGAAGTTCATGAGCTGATTTGATTTGGTTTGGGGTGCAATTCTTAGTTTTGATGTTGTTTCATGTTTTCCGAGGGGTCGAGCGAGTCCGTCTCATCATTTTGAACTTGTTGGTATTTTTGGGTGAGGCTCTGGGGGCTATTCGGTCGAGGTGTGGAATATGGTTGAGCTTGGAAGGAGGGCTGAAACAACAGGGGTTCTGGTGCAATCGCACCTGTGAAGTACCCGCCACAGGTGCGAGCTCGTAGAAGTGAGCTATTGATCACAAAAGCAGCCTGCGTAGACTGGCCAGTGGTCACAGAAGCGGAGCAGGAACTGCACTTGTGAACTCGCAGGTGCGAGGAAGGCGATTACAGAACCTGAAGGGGACCAGCCAGCCTGGGTTCGCAGGTGCGACGCTTTCTCCGTAGAAGCGGGCTCGCAGAAGCGAGGTTTCACCCGCAAATGCGAAAATAGAAGACCTGGGCATGGTCCGTACCTACGATGATTTTGTCCGCAGAAGCGATCGCATGTGCGAAAACTCCTGAAGGCAGTGAGGTCCATTTAATGTCGGGACTTGGGCTATTTTGGTTCATTTCTTTCACTTGTTGGACGATTTTAGAGCTCTTTGAAGATGAGATTTCACCTAGCACTTTGAGGTAAGTAATTTCTATATAAGATGAGTTTAATGTATGTATTTTGGGTAGATTCTTAACACATAAATTATAAAAATTATGGGTTTAGTTGAAAAACCTAAGTTTTGATAAAAATGGGATTTAACCACGAAAATGATTATGGAATTGGATGAAAATCATGAGGTTATGGGTAACAATTATCTTCGAAAATTTCTGGAATCCGGGCACGTGGGTCCGAGGGTAAATTTTAGGGATCTTTCAATTTGGGTTGGGTAATTACTCTAATAGTTAAATTATGAACTTGTGAATGCATATTGATTATATATAATATTTGACTAGTTTCAGGTTGTTTGGCACCAAGTTGAGGATTTAGAGCGGATTTGTGTACCGGAAGTGAGCTTGAGAACGAGGTAAGTCTCTTGCCTAACCTTGTAAGAGGGAACTCATCCCCTTAGGTGTATCTTGTTATGTATTACTTGTGTGGGGAGCTACATACGCACTAGGTGACGAGAGTCCATGCGTAGCTATATTCCATGATATGTCCGGGTAGTTTTAGATCCACATCATGCCTTAATTTTACTATTGTGTTTATTATGCATATTAATTATTTTGAATAGAACTGAGGCTAGGGATTTTAAAGTTGCAAATTTTAAATTTAGATTTCTTATTTTTGGAAAGAATTGAGGAAATACATAATAACTTTGAGAATTCCATGTCCTCTTGCATCGAAAGTACTTCCGCGAGCGAGGTATAATTCTCTACTCTAATGGGAGCGGGTCATTCGCCTTGGCAATTTAATAGATGCATCTATGGTTTGTATCGCTCGACCCTCGGAAGTGTACACATTATTTTGGATTGGGCCGTACGACCTCGGCATAAATCGTGCGTGATAATACTCAAAGCCCGATTACGCTTGATATTATTTTATGGCTTGAGAGGTTATAATCTGTTTAATGACCAAAATTGATTTGGAACTAGTAAGTGTTAGTCGAAGACTTTGGAATTTACTATCAGTTAAAGAATCATTTATTCACTGCTTGCTATTGTGTTATTATTGTTATTCATATATTTCATGCCTATTTAGAATTTTTGTATTTTATTTGCTGGCCCATAGTAAGTGT
The DNA here is from genome assembly GCF_000715075.1 of Nicotiana tabacum. Classification (NCBI taxonomy): domain Eukaryota; kingdom Viridiplantae; phylum Streptophyta; class Magnoliopsida; order Solanales; family Solanaceae; genus Nicotiana; species Nicotiana tabacum. The sequence continues at coordinate 29,547,528 of NC_134088.1, read as the reverse complement.
CGATGTCGACCCCTCGTCACTACTTCTTCGAAGTTAGACTGGATACTTACTGAGTACATGATATTTATGTACTCACGCTACACTTTTGTAGTAATTGTGCAGGATTTGAGACATGTGCATCTAGTGTCCGCGTTCATCCCCGTTATCTGGAGGCTTAGTGGTGAGCTGCTCTCTGAGTCCGTTTTACAGCACCTGCAGCTTCTCTCTTTTGTATTTTCTTTCTGTCTTTCTCACTTTTAGACAATGGCTTATGTGTTTTGTATATTCTACTAGTTGCTCATACACTTGTGACACCGGGTCTTGGGAACATGCTAATAGACACTTTATTACTTTTGAGTATTTATTTTATCATATTTACTCTTTTATTAGTTTACGCTTTACTTTATTAAATTTTTCACTTTTTATTTACTTAATAAATAAAAATCAACTACTTTAAAATTATTAAAAATGAATAAATATATGGATACTTCATCGTTGGCTTGCCTAGCAACGACGTTGGGCGCCATCACGGCCTATAGGAGGAATTGGGTCGTGACAACATGGTATCAGAACACTAGGTTCACGTAGGTCTCACAAGTCATGAGCAGACCTCATAGAGTCTTGCAGATCGGTGTGGAGACGTCTGTACTTATCTTCGAGAGGCTATAAGGTGTTAGGAAACTACTTTTCTTTCATCTCATATCGTGCAGTTGATGTTGTGATAAGTATATTTCTCTTATTCTCTCACAGATGGTGAAAATACGTGCGACAGATGCACCCGACCGTGGAAGAGCTGCTCCCCCTATTGCTAGAGGCCGAGGCAGAGGCCGATGGAGGGCTCCAGCTCGTGGTAAAGGATAAGGGCATCATAGAGTTTCTCCAGTTGTGCTACCAGTGGATCCATTGTAGGATCTTGTTATTGAGGAGCAGGGCGAGGTGCCCGCAACGGAGCTTGCCCAAGTGAATTTCATGTCTGCGCCAGGATTCCAGGAGGTCGTGGGTCGTATGTTGCGGTTCATGGATTCTATGACTCAGGATGATTTATTTCCAGCAGACCTAACACCATCTCAGGCGGGAGGGGGAGCATAGACCCTTACCGCTCAGGCTCCAGGGCATGTAGCTATCGTGTATCAGACCCCGTGCACACTACCCATGGACGAATCTGAGCTAGTTGCAGCAGCTATACCTGAGCCGCATAAGCTTTTGGATAGATGGACCAGGCTACATCCTCCTGTCTTTGGAGGTGAGCGACATGAGGACCCCAAGGACTTTATTGATCGTTATAGGGACAGGCTACACAACATTAGGATATTAGAGTCCTATGGGGTGGACTTCACCACCTTTCAGCTAGAGGGCAGGGCCCGTAGATAGTGGCAGTCCTATCTTCTCGGCAGGCCGGCAGGTTCTCCTCACTTGACATGGGACCAGTTCACACGCCTCTTTCTGGATAGATATATTCTACCCTCTCAGAGGGAAGAGCTGTGATTACAGTTTGAGCAGCTTCAACAGGGTCAGATGTCGGTGACCGACTATGAGGCGAGATTCTCTGAGTTGTCTCGCCATGCACTTATGATACTTCCCACCGATGCAGAAAGAGTGTGAAAGTTTGTTGCGGGTTTACACTCTAGTATCCAAGCCACTAAGGCTCGAGAGATCGAGATGGGGACTTCTTACAAGCTAGTTGTGGAGATAGCTCGGAGGATCAAGGGTGTTTGTCAGTGGAGACGAGAGCAGACGTCGAGAGACAAGCGGTTTCGGTATTCTGGACGGTTCAGTGGTGCTCAGTCTGGGGGAAGAGGTTAGTTCGTGAGGGGTCAGTCTAGTATGCCCACATATCCAACATCGCCGCCTCCTCGGGGTGCTCCAGTGCGGCCCTATTTTAGCGTTATTTCAGATAGCTTCTACCACCCGCCAGCTATTCAGGGTTCCTCCAGTGGGTATTTAGGCCATCAGGGTCAGACTTTAGGTCAACAGTCCACCGTTCTGAGGGGTTGTTTCGAGTGTGGGGATCCTGGCCACATGAAGAGATTTTGTCCTAGACTTTGGGGCAAGGTAGTACATCAGGGTCATCATCCTATGATTACATCACCAACTTTCGCACCAGCAATCCGGCTGCCCAGAGGCGGAGGGCAGATGGGTAGAGGCTGTCCTAGAGGTAGAGGCCAGTCAGGTGGCGCTCCAGCTAAGTTCTATGCTTTTCTATCCAGACTAGATATAGTAGCCTCAGATGCCGTGATCACATGTATTATTTCTGTCTACGGTAGGGATGCTTCATTACTATTTGATCCAGGGTCTACATATTCATAGGCTTCATCTCTGCTTGTTCATTTTTTTGGTGTTCCTCGCGAGTCCTTGGGTTCTTCTGTATATGTGTCCACGCCAGTGGGCGATTCTATTGTTGTGGATTTGATCTATCGGTTCTGTATCGTGACTTTTTGTGGTTATGAGACTAGAGCGGATCTTCTATTTCTTGATATGACCGACTTTGAGGTCATCTTGGGCATGGACTGGTTGTCTCCATATCATGTCGTTCTTGATTGCCATATCAAGACTGTTACCTTGGCGATGCCAGAGTTGCCTAGATTGGAGTGGAAGAGTTAGTCTGTCAGTGTATCTAGTCGGGTTATCACTTTTCTGCAGGCCCGACACATGGTCGGGAAGGATTTTTTGGCTTATCTAGCTTATGTTCGGGATACTACTATATAGACTCTGATGATTGATTCAGTGCCTGTGGTCCAGGAGTTCTCCGATGTGTTTCCTTCTGATCTACCAGGCATGCCACCAGATCGTAATATCAATTTCTGTATTGATTTGGCTCTAGGTTCCCAGCCTGTCTCTATTCCACCATACCGTATAGATCCGAAGGAGTTGAAAGAATAACTTGAGGAATTTCTAGCAAAGAGGTTCGTCAGGCCATGTGCGTCGCCTTGGGAGTGCACCAGTGTTGTTCGTAAAGAAGAAATATTGGACTATGCGGATGTGTATTAATTATCGCTTGTTAAACAAAGCTACCATTAAGAACAAGTACCGTTAATGCGTATTGATGATTTGTTTAACCAGTTGTAGGGTGTTCTCTAAGACCGACTTGAGATCGGGGTATCATCAACTGAAAATTCGTGATTCAAATGTTCCGAAGATGGCTTTCCGAACTAGATATGACCATTATGAGTTTCTAGTAATGTCCTACGGCTTGGCTAATGCCCTAATGATGTTTATGGATTTGATGAACCGGGTGTTCAGGCCATATATCGACTCATTTGTCAATATCTTCATTGATGGCATATTGATCTACTCGCGTAGCATGGAGGAGCACGAACAACATTTGAGAGTGGTGCTTCAGACCTTGTTGGAACAAAAGCTATATGCTAAGTTCTCCAAGTGTGAGTTCTGGTTAGATTCTTGGGGCATGTTGTATCAGGCGAGGGTATTAAGGTAGATCCCAGGAAGATAGAGGTAGTTTAGAGTTGGCCTCTTCCTACCACAACGACCAAGATCAGGAGCTTCTTGGGGTTAGCAGGTCATTATCAACGGTTGGTGGAGGGCTTCTCATCTATTGCAGCATCTTTGACTAAATTGACCCAGAAGGGTCCTCCATTCCGATGGTCTGATGATTGTGAGGTGAGGTTTCAGAAGCTCAAAACCGCATTGACTACAACACCGATGTTAGTGTTATCTTCCGATTCAGGGATGTATACTATGTATTGTGATGCTTCATGCGTTGGCTTGGGCTGTGTATTGATGCAGGAGGGGTGAGTTATTGTATATGCTTCATGTAAGTCGAAGCCCTATGATAAGAATTACCCCTACATGATTTGGAGTTGGTCGTGATAGTTCATGCTCTCAAGATCTAGAGGAATTATCTTTATGGGGTGTCCTGTGAGGTTTACACCGATCATCGCAGCTTGCAACATTTGTTCAAGAAGATGGATCTCAATCTGAGGTAGCGCAAATGGCTTGAGTTACTAAAAGATTATGATGTTACCATCCTTCATCATCCAGTCAAGGCGAATGTGGTTGCGGATGCCTTGAGCAGAAAGGCTGAGAGTATGGTCATTTCAGTAGAGGAGAGGCCATTACCTTTGGACATTCAGTCCTTGGCTAACAGACTTGTGAGGTTGGATATCTCAGAGCCCAGCCGAGTTCTTGCATATGTAGTCGCTCAGTCTTCATTATTCGAGAAGATTAAGGCTCGTCAGTATGACGATCCACACTTGTTGGTTCTCAAAGAGACGATATTATATGGTGGTGCCAAGGAGGTTTCTATCGGTGAGGATGGTGTCGTGCTACTCCAAGGTCATCTATGTGTCCCTAATATTGATGGGTTGAGGGTGGAGATTCTAGAGGAGGTGCACAATTCTCAGTATTTTATTCATCCAAGTGCTATGAAGATGTATCACGACCTGAGGCAGTATTATTGGTAGAGGCGGATAAAGAAGGACATAGTTGAGTATGTAGCGAGGTGCCTAAAAAGACAGCAGGTTAAGTATGAGCATCAGAGGCTAGGTGGCCTACTCCAGCATATGGTTATACCTGAGTGGAAATGGGAGCGCATTACTATGAACTTCGTAGTTGGGTTGCCGCATACCTTAAGGAAGTTTGATGTAGTTTGGGTCATTGTCAATAGGTTGACCAAGTCAGCACACTTCATTCCAGTTGTGACCACGTATCCTTCAGAGAGATTGGCCCAGATTTACATTCAGGAGATTGTTCGGTTGCATGGTGTGCCTGTTTCCATCATATCAGATAGAGGCCCTCAGTTTACTTTGCATTTCTGGAGGGTAGTACAGAGTGAGTTGGGGAACCGGGTAGAGCTCAACACATCCTTTCATCCGTAGACCGATGGGCAGTCGGAGCGAATAATTCAGATCTTGGAGGATATGCTAAGAGCATGTATGATTGACTTCAGAGGGCAGTGGGATCGATTCTTGCCTTTGGCCGAGTTTGCTTATAACAAGAGTTATCAGTCCAGCATTGAGATGGATCCATTTGAGGCTTTGTATGGTCGGTGATTTCGTTCTCTCATCGGATGGTTTGAGCCCGACGAGGTTAGGTTATATGGTACTGATTTATTGAAGGATTCCTTGGAGAAAGTGAAGATGATTCAAGAGCAACTTTGTACAGCACAGTCCAGACAAAAGAGTTACGTGGATCGAAAGGTGCGTGACTTATCATTTATGGTGGGCGAGAGGGTTCTCTTGAAAGTCTCGCCGATGAAGGGGATTATGAGGTTCGGGAAGAAGGGCAAGTTGAGCCCAAGTTTTATAGGTCCATTTGAGGTGTTGAGACGAGTTGGGGAGGTTGCTTATGAGCTTGCTTTGCCTCCCAGTCTATCGGGGCTTCATCCGATTTTCCATGTGTCTATGCTCCAGAAGTATCATGCCAACATGTCGCATGTGTTAGATTACATCACGATTCAACTAGATGAGAGCATGGGTTATGAGGAGGGGCCAATTGCCATTGTTGACAGACATGTTCGCCAGTTGAGTTCCGATAAGATTTTTGCGGTAAAGGTTAAGTGAAGAGGTCAACCACTTGAGGAGGCAACTTGGGAGACCGAGGATCACATGCGGAGCATATACCCACACTTATTCGCCACTCTGGGTACAATTCTAGACCCGTTAGAGGACGAACGTTTGTTTAAGAGGTGGAGAATGTAACGACTTGACTGGTCGTTTTTCTTTCTAAATCCTTGTTTCCCTAAATAATACTCCCCGTATGTGCTTTTACTATTTTATGACTTGCGAGGATGGTTAGTTCGGGTTTGGAAGGGTTCGGGTTGAAATCGTAACACTTAGTTCCTTAATATTGGATTAAAATGGTTAGTTTGACTTGAGTCAACATTTTGAGTAAACTACCTCGGAACAAGGATTTGTCGGTCCCAATAGGTTCGTATGATTATTTTGGACTTGGGCGTATGTTCGAATCCGGGTTTGGATGACCCAGGAATGTTTCGGCGCTTAATGTTGAATGTTGGCGCATTAAAGGTTTTCGAGTTTTTTATATTTGGTTTGATGTAGGTTTTGGTGTTATCGAGGTCCGTTTGGGATTCAGAGCCTGGGAATAGTCCCGTATAGTGATTTATGACTTGCACACAAAATTTGGTGTCATTCCGCGTAGTCTATGTATGATTCGGCACGTTCAGAGCAAGTTGGAAGAACTTGAAGTTCATGAGTTAATTTGATTTGGTTTAGGGTGCAATTCTTATTTTTGATGTGTTTTACGTGTTCCGAGGGGTCGATCAAGTTCATCTCATGATTTCTTACTTGTTGGTATGTTTGGGCGAGGCCTAGGAGGCCTCGGTGCTATTCGGACGAGGTGCGGAAGATGGTTGAGCTTGGAAGGAGGGATAAAGCAGCAGGGGTTCTGATGCAATCTTACCTGGGAAGAACCTACCGCAGGTGCGAGCTCGTAGAAGCAAGCTATTGCCCGCAGAAGCGTCCTGTGTGGATTGTCCAGTGGTCACAGAAGTGGAGCAGGAACCCCACCTGCGAACTCGCAGGTGCAAAGAAGGCGATCGCAGAAGCGGAAGGGGACCAGCCAGCCTTGGTTCGCAGGTGCGACGCTTTCGCCGTAAGAGCGAGGCTTGGCCCACATATGCGAAAATGGCAGACCTGGGCATGGTCCGCACCTGTGATGATTTATTCCGCAGAAGCGGAGCCGCAGGTGCGATAGTGCGATTGGAGGTGTGAAAACCTCTAAAGGCAGTGAGGTTCATTTAATGTCGAGACTTAGGCTATTTTGGTTCATTTCTTTCACTTCTTGGACGATTTTAGAGCTCTTTGAAGAGGGGTTTTTACCTACCACTTTGAGGTAAGTAATTTCTATATAAGATGAGTTTAATACATGCATTTTGGGTAGATTCTTAACATATAAATTGTAGAAATTGTGGATTTAGTGGCAAAACCTAAGTTTTGATAAAAATGAGATTTAACAACGAAAATTATTATGGAATTGGGTGAAAATTATATATTTGCTTTCGTGAGGTTATGGGTAATAATTATCTTCGAAATGTTTCGGAATCCGGGCACGTAGGATCCAGGGTGAATATTAGGGATCTTCCAATTTGGGTTGGGTAATTACTCTAATAGTTAAATTATGAACTTGTGGGTGTATATTAATTAATTTATATAATATTTGGCTAGTTTCGGGTTATTTGGAATCAAGTTGAGTATTTAGAGCAGATTTGTGGACCGGAAGTGAGCTTGAGAACGAGGTACATCTCTTGCAAAACTTTGTAAGAGGGAACTCATCCCCTTAGGTGTATCTTGTTGTGTATTACTTATGCGGGGAGATACGTACGTACTAGGTGACGAGAATCCGTGCGTAGCTATATTCCATGATATGTCTGGGTAGTCTTAAATCCACATCATGCCTTAATTGTACCATTATTTTTATTATGCATATTAATTGTTTTGAATAGAACTGAGGCTACGGATTTTAAAGTGGCAAATTTTAAATTTAGATTTCTTATTTTTGGGAAGAATTGAGGAAATACATAATAAATCTGAGAAATCCATGTCCTCTAGCATCGAAAGTACTTCCGCGAGCGAGGTATACTTTTCTACTCTCATGGGAGCAGGCCGTTCGCCTCGGCAGTATAATAGATGCATCTATGGTTCGTGTCGTTCGACCCTCGATAGTGCACACAGTATTTTGGATCGGTCCATACGACCTCTGCATAAATCGTGCGTGATAATATTCGAAGCCCGATTACACTTGATATTATTTTATGGCTTGAGAGGTTATAATCTGTTTAATGACCAAAATTGATTTGGAACTAGTAAGTGTTAGTTGGAGACTTTGGAATTTACTATCTGTTAAAGAATCATTTATTCACTAATTGCTATTGTGTTATTATTAGTATTCACATATTCCATGTCTATTTAGAATTTCTTTATTTTATTTGTTGGCCCATAGTAAGTGTCAATGTCGACCCCTCATCATTACTTCTTCGAGGTTAGACTGGATACTTACTGGGTACATGATATTTATGTAATCATGCTACACTTCTTCACTAATCGTGCAGGATATGAGGTAGGTGCATCTGGTGTCCATTCAGGCGCGCACCCCCGTTATCCTGAGGCTTAGTGGTGAGATGCTCTCTAAGTCTGTTTTGCAGCACCCGCGGTGTCTCTCTTTTGTATTTACTTTCTTTTTATCTCACTTTCAGACAGTAGCTTAGGTGTTTTGTATATTCTACTAGTTGCTCATACACTTATGACACCGGGTCTTGGAAACATGCTAGTAGACACTTTATGACTTTTGAGTATTTATTTCATCATATTTGCTCTTTTATTAGTTTACGCTTTACTTTATTAAGTTTTCCACTTTTTATTTACTTAATAAATAAAAATCAACTACTTTGAAATTATTAAAAAGGAATAAATATATGGCTAGTTCACTGTTAACTTGCCTAGCATTGACGTTGGGATCCATCATGGTCTATAGAAGGAATTGGGTCGTGACACTTGGGACTCTTGTCTCTCACTTATGCGAGTGTATCCTCTTAATCAACAACCCTTATCATGTTAGCAGTCTTCTTCCAACAAACTCGGACCTGGATAACTTTGAGATAAAGTTACTGTCTTGCAAACACGTACAATCATCAACCTTGAGGAGCTGATTCTTAGAGCAGTTAAGCAGCTACGTTGAGAACCTGGTTCTTAGAGCATTTCATCTGAAGCAAACTTTGTTAATCATCCAAATCTCAATATTCAACAAATTCTCCCTTTTTGATGATGACCATATTAGAACCAGGTAATCACCAATCACCTCATATCATCATACTATGACCAGAATAGGTACACCATCTGTACAACAAGCCCACATACATGCACATCAATACCAACAACCCCAACTCTATCTTTACCCTTTGGCATCATTGAAAATAACAAAAAGATGTTTAGACATACAAAGCACAGTTAATGAAAGATTCATGACCATTTAGGCTACAACACAAGCTCAAGAATTATCAAAGAAAAAAAACTAAGATGATGATATAACCATGTGTGAAGCATTAAAACATTATAAGAGAAGTCATTTAACAGTGCCAAAGTAAGCCTAGGGCCTTGACACAAAACATTGGAGCAAAATAAACTAAACATCTTGCAACTTACTCAGAACTAGAACAAAGGAAACAAGAACTAAATCATCATTGGTATAACACAATAAGCTAAGGACATTGGGGGAAGGACTAGGTTCATGGGTGAGAGGAAGATGGGGTCAATGCTTTCACAAGGGTGACAATATGTTGGGCATTAGCTTCTCTGTCCCTTCTAAGCTCCACCCTAAGCCGTCTGGTTTCTTTTCTTAATTCATCATTATCTTCTCTAAGCTTGGCATTCTCCTCAAGAGCTAACTCCAATCTCTTAGTGAGCTTTGCTGCCTTGCTGTTACCAGGCAGTATAGCAGAATCTGTTGCCCCCCTAGACTTGATCTCCTCATAGCCACATTGCTTGAGGGTAACAACATCCAAAACATCATTGTGGTTTCCAAACTTAAGCTAACGCAAGGCAATATTGAGCTTATCAAAAGCTCAGTTAACATGAAGCCATAAGGCATATCATGCTTAGGCTTGGAAGTATCTACAACCCTTGCCATGTGCTGAATCATCAAGCTAGGGAGATTGATAGCTCTACCAGTGTCAAGTAATTCCATCATATCCATGTCCAATAGAGTAGCCTCGTGCCTTCTCATATCTCTGAAAAATGCAGGAGTTCACAAAGTGAAAGTGTGAAACAGTAGATTTTGAAAGGGAGTCATGTTAGTCTTATACACCTTCTGGGGAGAATCCAATTCAAACTTCTAAGAGAACTTCCTTTTAACAACAATTTCTGTGTCCACATCATTGTCTATAGCTGGCCACTTTTTCTTTAAGTAATTGTCAAAACCTAAGGAGGGAATATTTAGAAACATCCCAAGCTCTTCAATATCAAACTCCATCTCAAGCCCCCTTATATTACTCTTGACCACTTTTTTTTATCAAATTGGAAGTTTACATAGAATTCCACCACATCAGGCACACACACAAGAGGGAAAGCCTTGACAAACATGTGTCTCCATCCCTGTAGCTCAAGTTTTTAAACTAATTGAGCCATCCCTTTCTCATTAGTGTTTGCTAGAATTTTCCCATTCAGCACTTTTCTGTTCTTGAACTCAGTGAGCTTATCAACCACAAGAGGCATACCCTTCCTTTTCTTTCCTTTACTGGCCCATTTAGATAGGGTAGCTGCCTTGGTAGATTTGACAGCCTTTCTCTTTTGTGCTGATGTCTTTTCTTGCAAAGTAGAATCAGACTCATCTTTTGCATCCAACTCAATAACAGGTTCAACAACTAGATATTGCTTCCTTGGCTTCTTGGCACCTCTGGACTCCTTAATGATTTGTTCATCAACAACCTTTATTTTACTCCTTATGAGAGGAGTCCTAGAAGGAGGATCCACTTCTTTTCTTGCAGGGATAACTGACTTTGTAGTCTGCAGAGGGGCCTTCTTGCTTTTCTTTCCTACTGCAGACAGGGGTAGATTATCCTCATCACTACTTACCTCCTTATCTCCGGTGAAAGGAGTTAAAAAGGGCCCAGTTTTTTCAGTCCTTTTCTCTCCACTTACTTCTTTTGAAGGGGTTATGACAGTGTTTCCAATAGCTATAGAGCCTTCAGATTCCCCATATGCATTCTAATTTTCTTCTTCCTTACCTTCACTCTCAGAATCACCTTCTTCCCCGCTATCCTTTTTTTCCTCTCCATAATCACCCACCCGTTCATCTAACTTTTCTTCTGCCTCACTTTCCTTCTGCTCACCAGATTCCCCCTTATTCTCACTCTTTTTCTCATCAATATCATTAGCCATGTACTGAGCCTGATGCTCCTCGTGAATAGCCACCACTCTTCCTTCTTCCTCGCCTTCATCATCATCCTCATCCTCAACATTAATGGTTCTTTATCACCATAGGCATAACATTAGTGGTTTCTATCCTTTTCTCTTGAGTTGCTATGTTCGTTTCTATAGTAGGTTCCTCCACTCGTGGTTTGTCACTTGTGGGTGGAAACATATCTAAGGGTGCAACATCAATAGAAGAAAACAGAACATCTAACTTTGATGGAGTTAATTTTACCCGACTTATAATAGTTGACACTGATTCCCCCTGGACCACAGTTTCCTTGACTATTGTATCCACCTTAGCAGCAACATCAATCACCACATTATCACTTTTAACAGATTTTCTTGGAGTAGCCTTGATTTTAGTGGACTTAGAGGTATTTTTCGAGGCAGACACATGTGCATGGGCAGGTGGTTTTGGAAGTGAGGGTCCAGTAGAAGTGGGAATAGTGTGTGCAACAGGAATATGGGATGATGGTACAGGTACAATGAAGGATATAAGTGGAGAAGGAGCAGTTGTAGGTGCAAGTTCACTTGACAATTTTGCAATTTTCCTTGGTTTGGGCTTCATGTTCTTGGGTTTGGCTTCAGTCTTGGATGATGATTTTTCTTTAGAAGAAGTTTGGCTGGATTTAGGCATGGTGATGAGAGAATGAAATCGAGGAAGGGAATGAGAGAATATTTCTTGATTCTTGCTTAGGGTTTGAGAGGAACAGTGAGGTCTAAGAGACAGATCATAAGGGGCCTTTAAAGAAGTAACTCCTGATTTGATTGAAGAAATGGAGTAACCAAATTTGAGTTCTAACGAGACTCTAATAACAGTTACTTTTGACTGTTAGAATTTTAGGAGTAATTAAACTCTAATTGCTCTAGGATTCCCCCTTAGTCTTGACTGGATGAAAATTAGGAGTGATGTTAACAGGATTAGAAAGTCTGAGTATAGTAGTAATTTTAGATATTAAGCCCCAATGAATTAAGACAAGATGGCATGTACTTGAGTCAAAGAACCAAATCCTTAGTGACTCATCACTCATTTCTACAATAAAGCTTCAACACTGTAGGTTAGTATCATAAGACATAGTTATCATCTAGACTTTTCTAGGCAAGTGTGTGCTCAAAACAAGCACACCATATACATCTAATTATATTTTCTAGCCAATCATTGGTGTTCAACCTAGTTGGAAGTATTAATAAGACCCAGTTCCAGTCTATTCCTTTCAAAGTGATCCACACTCAGAGCTTTAGTAAAATTATTAGCAATTTGGTCTTCAGTTTTACAAAAGTTAATTGAGATATTCCCCTTTTCAATATTGTCTCTGAGAAACTGATGTCTAATGTCAACGTGCTTGGTTCTATTATGTTGACAGAGATTTTTAGCAATTTTTATGGTACTAGTGTTGTCACAGAAAATAGGAACACAACCAACAAAAATACCATAGTTCCTTAGTTGTTGTCTTATCTGCAGCAACTGAGCACAACAAGATGTTGCTGCCACATATTCAACTTCAGCTGCAGATAAAGCCACTGAGTTCTGCTTCTTTGTTCCCAGGACACCAGACATGAACCAAGAAAATGTGTTGTTCCTGAAGTGCTTTTCCTGTCAACATGAAAACCTGCATAGTCAGCATTATCATAACTAACTTGATCAAAGCTATACCCTCTAGGATACCATAGACATATATCGGGAGTACCTTTAATATATCTGAGTATCCTCCTAACAACCTTCAGAAGAGACTCTTTGAGATTTGCCTGAAATCTTACACACAGTCCTACATTGAATACAATATTAGGTCTGCTTGTTGTGAGATGCAACAATGACTCAATTATTCCTCTATATAACTTATGTTCAACATTTTTTTCATCAAGGTTGCAATGGCAATGGGAGTGTCTATGGACTTATAAGAGTCCATGTGAAATTTCTTCAGCAGTTCCTTGATGTATTTTTGCTGATGTATAATGGTTCCAATAGGTGTTTGCTTGATTTGTAACCCCAAGAAGAAGTTCAATTCACCCAACATGCTCATTTCAAACTCATTCCATCATCTCGGCAAATTCTTTGCACATTGCTTCATTAGTATCTCCAAAGATAATATCATCCACATACACTTGTACAATCAGAACATTTTTGCCTTTACTCCTCAGGAACAATGTGTTTTCCACCTTTCCTCTTACAAAGTTATTAGTTAAGAGGAATTTTGAGTCTTTCATACCATGCTCTTGGGGCTTGTTTCAGTCCATACAGGGTTTTGTCTAACTTGAACACATAGTCAGGAAATTCTTCACTCTCAAACCTAAGAGGTTGTTTAACAATCACTTCCTCCTTCAGGTAACCGTTCAAGAATGCACTCTTTACATCCATTTGATACAGGGTGAACTTCATCTGTGCAGCAGAAGCTATTAGCATCCTTATAGCTTCTATTCTGGCTGCATGTGCAAATGTCTCATCATATTCAACGCCTTCTTCTTGATTGTATCCCTGAACCACAAGTCTGGCCTTGTTCTTTGTGATATTTTTCTTGTTCATCCAGTTTGTTTCTGAACACCCATCTGGTATCTATGACAGTTCTGTTCTTGGGACTTTGTACCAAGTGCCAGACCTTGCTTCTTTCAAACTGATTTAGCTTCTCTTACATGGCTATAATCCAATATGGATCCTTTAGATCTTCCTTTATATTATTAGGTTCAACATGTGAGAGGAATGTTGTAAGTGCACACAGCTTTCTTAGAGATGACCTAGTTTGCACTCCAGCATTAGGATCAGAGATGATGTTCTCAAGGGAGTGTGAACTTTGATGTTTTCATGGTCTAATCTATGTGTGCAGCAAAAGTTGTTAGCATCCTTATAGCTTCCATTCTACCTACATGCGCAGATGTCCCATCATATCAATGCTTTCTTCTTGATTGTATCACTGAACCACAAGTCTGGCATTATTCCCTGTGATATTTCCTTGTCCGCCCAGCTTGTTTCTCAACACCCATCTAGTACATATGACAGTTCTGGTCTTGGGTCTTTGTACCAAGTGCCATACCTTGCTTTTTTCAAATTGATTTAGCTCCTATTGCATGGCTATAGTCCAATTTAAATTCTCTAGAGCTTCCTTTATATTCTTAGGTTCAACCTGTGAGAAGAATGATTTGAGTGCACATAGATTTCTCAAAGATGACATGGTTTGCACTACAACATTAGGATCAGAGATGGTGTTCTCAAGGGGGTGTGAACTTTGATGTTTCCATGTTCTAATCTGCATCCCCAAAGATAGTTCACCCAAGGAGTGACCCTAAGGAACAGTGTGAGTAGGTAGAACTTCATCAGTCTGGTTAGCAGTCAGAGTAGTTCTCTCTTCTTCGTGTTCCTCATGTTCACTCTCAACTTCCTTAGGATCTCCTGATCCATCTTCATGTTGAGGTTCAAGTTCTTTAGAATCTCCTTCATCAGTGAGTCCTATGTCATAGTCTTCATCCAATAGACCTTTCTTAGCCATGTTGTTAGATTCATCAAAAATAACATGGATATTTTCTTCTATGCACATAGTTCTTTTATTAAAAACATTATAGGCTTTACTATGTGGTGAGTAACCCAAGAAAATTCCCTCATCACTTTTGTCATCAATCTTACCTAGAGTTTCTTTGCCATTATTGTGCACAAAACATTTGCACCCAAATGCTATCATGTGAGTGATGTTGGACTTTCTTCCTCGAAGTAACTCATAGGGAGTTTTATCAAGAATGGGTCTGACCATGCATCTGTTTAGCAAGTAACAAGCAATATCGAATGCCTTAGCCCAAAAGCTCATAGGCAGTCCACTAGCAATCAACATGGTCCTCCCCATGTCTTCTAAGATATCTATTCTTTCTTTTCACAACACCATTTTGATGTGGAGTTCTAGGTTCAAAGAATTTATGATCAATGACATGTGTGTTACAGAACTCAAGAAATTTAGAATTTTCAAACTCAGTTCCATGGTCTGTTCTTATACTCAAAACATTACAGCCCAGAAACCCTCAAAAGTTTCATCTTTAGATGCCAAAAAGAGGGTCCATGTGTACCTATAAAAGTCATCTACAATGACAAATACATACCTCTTACCTCCCATGTTCCTTACTCTCATTGGTCCACATAGGTCCATGTGACGGAGTTCCGGGGGTTTGAAGGTGTTGATAACCTTTTTATATTTAAAAGATGACCTTACATGTTTCCCTCTGACACAGGAAACACATACCTTGTCTGAGGTGAACTCAACTTTTGGTAGTCCAAGGACCAGGTCCTTTGCTGCCAACTTGTTGAGTTGAGAAAGACTAGCATGACCCAGTTTTCTATGCATAACAATGGGTCATCCTCCACTACACTTAAGCATGTGTGCTCACTCTGAGGAAGAGACATAATGGATATTTTGTGTCTCTTACCTTTTAACACAATTTCATCAGTATCAAGCTTAGTGACAGTGCAAATTTTGGAATTGAATTTTACCTCATTTCCTTTATCACACATTTGAGAAATGCTAAGGAGATTATGTTTAAAGAGTACGCCATAATACACATCTTCTATAACATGAGAGAGTGACTTACCGACCTTACCGATACCTGTTATCTGACCCTTTTTCTCATTTTCAAATGACACACTCCCTCCTTAGAAGGCTGTCAGTGAGAGGAAGTTTTTCTTTCTCGAGTCATATGTCTTGAGCATCCACTATCTAGATACCAGTCTTGATTGTTTTCTTTCACTTTAGCGTGCACCAGAAATCACAAGTTAGTCTTGGGAACCCAGACAAGCTTGGGTCCCTTTTTGTTTGAAAAAGGATGAATCAGATCTCTTCTTGCCCAGAAGGGAAGAGGATTAATAGCTATTTTATTGTTAACCTTAATTCACTTAATTTGGAAAAGAGGCTTGACTTTTGGTTCTTCTTCCTTCTTCATATTTTTAGCAAGACCAAAAGTGTTCCTAAACTGAGCATGAATTAAGGCAAGGCAAGTATCTCTAAAGTGTCCTACCTTCCTACAATGAGTGCACATCTTGTTATCAGAAATTCCTACATACTTTGGATCAAATTTGGGAACAAGTTTTCTATAGCCAATTCCTGATTTGTGAGTGCTATGTTTTCATTTAGCCAATTTAATACATATGAGAATCTATGCCACTTGCTTAGCCTAGATATTTCATAATTAGCCTTTTCTAGATTTTCTTGCAGTGCTTTATTCCTACATTCGGCATCACAAAGATCACTTTTAGCCCTTTTTAGTTCCTTTTCAAGCTTATCTTGCATATCACTCATTTTTCCCTTACCAAGTGTATCAAGTGATTTTTCATTTTTAGAAGTGAGCTCAAGAATATGGTTCTTAAGGTCTTTGACATGTCCTTCAAGATAAACTTTGTCAGATTCAATTTCCTTGAGGTCAAGTTTGACATATGAAAGGTTTCTTATTAAATGATCATTTTCATTACTCATCGTTTCCATCTCACTCATTATGGTCACAATTATGGCCATCAGTTATTTTTTAGACATAACATGAATATTTTCTTTCAAGTTAGAGATACTTATCTGATTTGTTTCATCTTCAGTCCCTGAATCACTCATGGCCATCATTCTTATTACTTCTTCTTCTGTTTGGCTTTCTTCAATTGCCATCAACGCCACTTCAATGTTTTCATCTCCAAACTCAGCTTCCAAGGTCCTCCATATATCATGGCAAAGATGCAGGAGGACACCTTGTAGAGTATATTTCTAGGAAAACTTATATAGAGCGGGTCCTTTGCTTTAGCATTTTTCTGGATTAATTGATGGTCTTCATCATCATATTCCTCTTCTCTCTTGTTATATTTGTTTCCTTCACCATCTATTTTGGCAGGTATGATTAGCCCATGACTGACAATCACCCATTAGATCAAATTCAGTAGCCTAAAGGAACGTTTCCATATGTATCTTCATTCATCATAGTGATGTCCATTAAATAGATGAGGTCTTTCAATGTGCATTCCAAGATGTACTGGAGGTTCGGTCTCCACTATCTGATGTGCATCAATTACAACATAGAGACTTATGGCCTCATCCTCCTTCTTTTCCTCTTTATCACTTCCACTATCCTCATATGCTGCTAGAAAATCCCGTTTCATTGCTTCAGTGAATCCTTTACCTAGGATTTTTCCTTTGTTTGGACCCTTCTCTCTCATTTTTTCCCGTTTCTCCTTCTTAGCTCGTTCTTTCCTCCACTCAATTTATCACATTGGGCAGTCTTTGACTATGTGGTCTAGATTGATACACTTGTAGTACCCATCATAAGTAGCTTTGTCGATCCGCGCTTAGGCTTACTACTGTTCTCTCTCTTAGATGCATTTTTGAAATTCTTCATGAACTACTTGAACTTAGCAAACATTGCTAGGTCAGGATTATCACTGTAAGATTCATCTTCTTCAAATGTTTTAAGAACCAAGGCCTTATCTCTCTTTTGTTCTTCCTTGAATAGTTCTATCGTTCTCATCTCATGAGTCTTTAAGTTTCCAACCAACTCATCAAGTGAGATCTTATTTAGCTCCTTGGCTTCCTGAATAGCTGTGACTTTTGATTCCCATGAAGCTGGAAGAATCCTTAGAACTTTGCTAACCAACTCTTTTGAAGTAAACACCTTTCCAAGTGATTTTAGTTCATTTATTATTATAGTAAACTTAGTCATTATCTCCGGGATAGGCTCAGACTCCTTAATGGAGAAGAGCTCATAGTTTTTCATAAGTAATTCTATCATTGATCTCTTTACTTGGTTTGTTCCTTCATGAGAAATTTGAAGTGTATCCTAGATCTACTTAACATTAGAGCAAGCTGATATCTTGTGGTACTCATCAGGACCACGTCCACAAATAAGGATTTGAGCTCATAGTTTCTCATAAGTAATTCTATCCTTGATCTCTTCACTTGGTTTGTTCCTTCATGAGCAGTTTGGAGTGCATCCCATATCTCATTTTTATTAGAGCAAGTTGATATCCTATTTTACTCATCAGGACCATGTCCATAGATAAGGATTTTCTTAGCCTTTGCATTCTTCTCCATCATTCTGAAATCTGCTGCTACAACTTCAGAGAGGTCCTTAGGAACAGTTTTATGTTGCGCATTTTGTTTAGTAGGATAGTGGACCTTGGTTCACTATGGTCCATAGTTCATAATACTCAATCTTTAGGAAATCTTCCATTCTTTCTTTCCACCAATTGTAGTATTTTCCATTAAACAGAGGTGGTCTGGTAGTTGATTGTCTTTCGTTAATTCTAGGTGGAGCACCCATTTTGCTTCCAAGATCTCTCTAGGTGTTAATCGTGTATGAGAGTTCCTACTCTGTTATCAATTATTAATTTGAGTTGCCTTTATGGATTACTAAAGAACGTGGTTCTTTACCTTACTCCTTACGCATAAAGTAAAATAAGCAATAAAGTATACAAATCAAATTTTTATATGAAAAATCATCCGACTCAAAAGGTGAAAAACACCACAACCTACTACGTTGGATTTTCAACTTTAACTTCACTAGAACAATGAGCCAAATGTATCAATTACAAATCTGTAACTCAATACTCTCCAGTACTCCTACTTTAGCTATTTGATTTACAAGTTACTCTAACTTTCAAAACCAAATACTCACTCCAACTCACTAATTGGTTATGACACTTTGATTACAACTCAATTTCCTAAAACACATTTACCAGACTGACTAAAAAAGAACACAACACTGATAATCGACTTGATTGTAGAAAATTTTGTTCTTCAGTTGATGTGCTCAAGGATGATCTCAACAATCCAAAAAGATAGTAATTAAATTTCCTGGACTCCCAGATCTTAAGGAGTCTTATGCGTAGCCAACTTCTCGTTTGATAGGACTCCTACTATTCCAGAACTCCACAAGTCTTGGGAGTCTTGTATCTCACTTATGCACGCGTATCCTCTTAATCAAAAACCTTTATCATGTTTAGTAGTCTTCTTCCAACAAACTCGGACTTGGTAATTTTGAGATAAAGTTATTGTCTTGCAAAGATGTATAATCATCAATCTTGAGGTGCTGGTTCTTAACCCTGAGGAGCTAGTTCTTAGAGCAGTTAAGCAGCTACGTTGAGGACCTGGTTCTTAAAGCATTTCATCTGAAACAAACTTTGTTAATCATCAGAATCTCAATACTCAACACACTAAAACAGAGAAATCCCTTTTCGGACTTTGCAAATTTCGAAGCTATTTATCTTTTACTCCCTTTGTCTCATATTATCAGTCGTGATTACTAAAAATAGTTGTCTCAAATTATTTGTCACTTTAGAAGTTCAAGACAAAATTGATTATCCATTTTCTTTTTTTACCCCTTAGTAATAATAATCCTTGAAGACTACATACACCTAGCTTTGTTTAATTACCAATGAAGAAAGATTAAATATTAAGACACGAATAAGGGTAAAGTAGTTAAAATCTTATTCTAATTAATTTTTCGTAAGGGGCGTTTACAAGATAATCATGACAGATAATATGAAACGGAGGGAGTATATTCCAAAAGATTGAATTTTTAATAAGAATTTAAACTAAAACCCCATAATCCATCCCAGGGTTATGATTGTGAAAAGCTTTTGGCTAATTATATTAAACAAATAAAAGCAGCAAGAAAATTCATGGCCCAATTGTCTAGTGCACAATCAAATGATCTAAAAGTTAGAAAGTAAAACTCAAAACACTAGATCATGAGTTTGCACAAAATTACAATTTCTAGAGAGAGAGAAGATATAAAGTTTTAATGGGTTTTAATGAGTTTCTAAAGGTGATGAATGAAAGGGCAGTGGAGTGAGCTGAAGAAGAATGAGAAAGGAAAAGAAAAAGAATAAGACGGGAAAATAAATAAATGTATAAAATTACACGTGGCACAATATTTAGATTTTTTTTTTTTGATACTTATGTTTGATGAGTTTGAATATAACGCCGTGTGCATGCCACTTTGTTATGGCGATGACCCGAATGATCTCAACAATTAACGAAGGGCAAAATTATTCTATTGCGTATAGTAAGGGCAATTTTAGAAAAAATACAGCATGAGTGCATGACACTTTCCCAAAATTAGTGGAACATCTAATTCTTAAATCCTGAACTAATTGATTTGTTTACTTTATCTCTCGATAGAGATATTCTATGACAGGCAACTGCTAATATGTTGAAAAAAGAGGTATGATCTCAAAAGATGTTCTATAAATCGTTTATCGTACTATTTAACTAGTGAACTTGTGGACCATATGACTTAGATCAATTAATTCAACATTAACTTTTTTATTTATGTTTGCTTCATTCCTAGTACCACAAACATGTACTATTTATTTATCATTTTATTAAATTATAATTGAAGTAATTTAACAAAAAATATAATAACAATCAAATTATTTAACAATAGAACTAATGCTAATTGATGAGTTCTGATTGATGAGCCGCGAGCCGGTGTTAACGAGAGGCTGGAGGTTTGGAGGCATGCTCTTGAGTCTAAGGGTTTCAAGCTGAGCAGGACGAAGACGGAATACCTAGAGTGTAAGTTCAGCGCTGAGCCGGGGAAGTGGCGTGGATGTGAGGCTTGATTCGCAGGTCATCCCGAGTAGAGGCAGCTTCAAATACCTTGGTTCGGTTATCCAGGGGGGAGGGGAGTTCGACGCGGATGTCACACACCGTATTGGGGGAAGGATGGATGAAGTGGAGGTTAGTATCTGGAGTCCTGTGTAACAAGAGAGTGCCACTGATACTCAAAGGTAAGTTCTATAAAGCAGTGGTTAGACCAGCCATGATGTATGTGGCTGAGTGTTGGCCCGTTAAGAACTCACATATCCAGAAGATAAAAGTAGCAGAAATGAGGATGTTGCGGTGGATGTGCGGGTACACTAGGATAGATAAGATTAGGAATGATGATATTCGGGAGAAGGTGCACGTGGCTCCCATTGATGACAAGATGCAGGAAGCGAGGCTTAGATGGTTCAGACATGTTCAGAGGAGAAGCCCAGATGCTCCGGTACGGAGGTGTGAGCGGATGGTTGTGGAGGGCACGAGAAGAGGTAGAAGGCGGCCTAAGAAGTTTTTGGGAGAGGTGATCAAGCAGGATATGGCGAGGCTCCAGATTTCCAAGGACATGACACTTGATAGGAAGATGTGGAGGTCGAGTATTAGGATTGTAGGTTAGGAGGTAGTTGAGTCGTGCCTTATTTCGTACCATTGTGGAACTAGCCATGTAGGGTTTTGTCTAAGATAGCTAGTGACAATGTTGTGTCTTACTATTTCGCTTTTCAGTGCAGGTCCTATTTACTATTTACTAGCTATCGCTTTTGCTTTGCATCTTTCTTCTAGATTTCATGGTGTTCCTATTTTTCTTATAATTGTTGTGGTGATACTAATATTGTCTCCCTTTGCTTTGCATATTTCTTCTGGATTTCATGGTGTTCCTATTTTTTCTATGATTGTTGTTGTGATACTAATATTGTCTCCTTTTTGTCCTTTTGTCTTTTTGTTTTTTTTGAGCCGAGGATCTTTCGGAAACAACCTTTCTACTCCTTCGGGGTAGAGGTAAGGTCTGCGTACACACTACCCTCCCCAGACCCCATTAGTGAGATTTTACTGGGTTGTTGTTGTTGTTGTTGTTGTTGTTGTTGTAGAATTAATGCAAATAAAATTATATGACATAACAAACTACATGACTTACATGGTAATATGTTACCAGTAGATAAATATCTAAAACGCATAACGACTATATAGTTTAATGCGGAAAACTAGATAAATAATTTATCATATAACGACTATTGTTTACCCAAAAAATGGATGACAATTGAATTTATACGTAATTCTAAGGATATGTGGTATAACTTGATACAAATTGAGAAAATATATAAATGAATATCGAAATTAACTGTGAAAGAAATGAATGTAAACTGAATGAATTAATTAGCCTAAACCTTCAAGTTTTATCACCCTCAATCTGAATAGAGAGTAATTGATACAAGAACAAGGTAACTGAATATCCAAACCAGAAGAAAAGGCAGTGTATTGCTCTGTATTTTATGAATCTGACTGAGTCCTCCTTACAAATAATCAGACCCCCTTTATACAGTGGGGAGGTAATATTCTTAATACAATTTTAAATATAGCAAGGAATCCCATGATAGATTAATTAATTGTCCTCTCATTGATATGCGATGTGATTCCCGTCGAGATTCTCGCCCAATTGGGGATATTCCGGATTTCTATTTTTTGGCTCAATAAGCTTTCCTCGGTTGAGGCCGATCTCGGCCTCGATCGGTCTCTATTTAGCCCAATCTCAATCTTGGCCGATCTCGATCTTGACCGGTCTTTGTTTCGCTCGATCTCGATCTTGGCCGATCTCAATCTTGATCGGTCTTTGGATTATGAGCTCGGTGACCCTTGGTCTATCATGTCCTAATCTCGATTAGTCATATGAAGGGCAAACTCGGTTTTGACCGTATACAGATAATTCCCTCATTTCTTGAAAAGAAGATGACGGGAAACGATTTGAAGTTCCGAATTTCGACTCGGGGGGTGACGACATCAGCGATGATTCCGATTATGACATATGTGACAAACGTCCCATCGATCTAGTTACCAAGGCATTAAATTCCTGTCAGTCATTGGTCGGCCACTACCGGTTCTGAACCGTCATTACCAGGCTATAAATATTCAAACTTTCATACTAATTCAAACTTTTCACTCAAAAGCTTCTTCTCTACTCTTGCATCTTCTTCGAAAAATCCCTTTGCTTCATAATTTTCACACCGCATGCAACCCTAATTCTCACTTTCTTTGCTCATCAATGGAGAAAACCTCCAAAACAGTGCCGCAAAAAGAGGCTACTTCTTCATCACGATCCGCCGGTGGCGAGGATGCGGCGAAGCCTCACCTTGAGGAATTTGTCCGGTAGGGTGCTCAACCGTAATCGATTTTAAGGTCAAAAAACCCTCTTCAGTACCAGGCCGATATGATCCGATCTCAAGGTACCGGTGTACAATCACCGAGAAATCCTCGACAAAGTAAAAATGAATTCAATTGGGGCGACAAGCACGTGGAAGTCCCTTCGCCTGAAGAATCGATTACTACGCACGTGGAAGGGTTCTTAAGTGTTTATACTTATCCTTTCACGTTGGGTCCCTTAGACTCTATCATCGTCGCCTTTTGTAAGAGATACGACATGACCCTCGGCCAGATCCACCCTTCTTTTTGGACAATAGTGATTCTCCTCCGATTCTTCTCGAGCAAAATCGAGGGGTGTCTTTTCACCCTTGATCATCTCATGCGCCTTTATAGTCCCCGACTCTATCGAGGAGAGCTAATCAAGCTTGCTCGCCGAGCCACCAAAGAACCATTCTTGAGCATAAACGAGACTCGTGATCGAGGTTTGATGGTCCAATTTGTTCGAATTAGAACTTCAGAACTGATCCATGCTGATGACATGCCGTTTCCTAAGAAATGGAACATGAATCGTGAGTACTATTCCTCTTCGAACGTTTAATTTTGTGGCTCTGCTTTTTATTTTCTTGATCCACTTTTTCTATGCTTGTTACAGTTGTGGCCCGGATGCCGGAACCGATTCCGAAACTTAAACAACGGGTTGAAGGTCTGGTGCTGTAGAGATCGTACTCCGAGCACGCTTGGATGGAACTATCAAAGGTTCGATGGGAGGCCCGCAGTCATAGTAAGTCTCTTTCTTAGATTGTTTATCGTTTGATCTTCTTCTCTTGCTTACTCCCTTTTTTCCTTTGTAGGCCTTGGGAAGGATGTTGCCATGAGGCCCTCATCTGGTGATGAAGAGGTCCCTGCTCTAAAGCAGGTCAAAGAGAAAAAGATAAAAGAGGCTCCAAGTTTCTTGGTCTCAAAAAGGAAAAAACTGACAAAGAAATCTCGCAAGCCCAATGGGGGCTCCGGTATTATGCCTCCGGACTCGATTCGCCGATTAAGGGATAAGGCCGAAGAAGGAGAAGAGGAATTAGCCTGTGTGGGGGCTAATATTGTGATACAACAATCCTTTGAATTGGCAGAGGTTGATAAGGGAGCTCTGGCCATAATTCCTGAACAAGAAAAAGCCGAGGTCATTCCGTCCCGAGCTAAGATGGTCGAATGAGAGACTGGGGGAAAGACCTCTCGGGCAGCATAAGATATCTCGAGGGACGAGCTCGGGATAATCAACATTATTGGATCCCTTCAGATTTCAGATGCTATGATCCGTGAGGCCAACATGTTGAAAGGTCGATCTTACGAGGGTATTCAGGAGTCGACTGATATCCATGGCTTTCTGGATGGGCTCAAGTCTGCTGCCTCGGAGGATATTATCGGGTTCGGTGGATTATCGGTACCGAAGAAAACATCATGGTCAGTTGCAATCGAGTCTTCATCGGGCCCAAAACTAGTGGACCGATTCCCGGCCCCGAGTGTTAATCCAGATCGTAGGCGGAAAATAGTGCTCTCCGTCCCGGAATATGCTCGAATTTTCTCTCCCTCCATGGGGATTGCTAGTTACCTTCGGTCCTTGGTGACCGGAGAGGATCAAGCCGTGATGAACGCGGTAGGAGCCGCTTGACTTTTCAATGAGGCCCAACATGCTCTGAATCAGGTAACTTCGATGGTATCTTTACTTTTTCTTTTATACTTAGAATTGTAGATAATTATAACATTTTCTTCCTTGTTTGCAGGCCTCGGCATTGCATCACGAGGCTTTCCTCTGAATCTAGGAGGAGCATGAGGCTGAGGTTCGAAACCTCACTGAGAAGAGTGACACCTACAAGCTTCTTAGTGAGAATCTTCGGGCAGATTTGGCAAAGGCTCGGAATGAGCATGCCGAGATGGCTTAGCAGGTATTTCGAGTGCTTCACGATATTGAAGATGAATTGGAGATAATTACTAATGATCCGATTCTACAGGCCCGATAGAGGTTCGAACAAATCGGACGGCTCCAAACACAGGTGGATGCGATACAGGCCAAGGCGGTAGAATGCAAAAAGAACATGGACATTTTAGCCTCGAAAAAGGAGATCGTTCAAGCTCAACTAGAGTTAGTCGAGACCCAACTCCAAGCTGCAAAAGAGAATGCCCAGTGCAGATCTAAAAGATTAAGGAGTTTCAGCATCAGTTGAATTTGGCCACTTATGATAAGGAAAGCTTGGCCGATGAACTCGAAGTGGCCAGATCTGAGGTGTCCGAGGCTAACAAAAGAGCTGATGCTAAAGTGTCCAAGTTCAGGGTCGATGTCGAGGTCAACCAGGCCAAGGCCAAGGGCATGGTCAAGCGTGCGAAATGGCAGGCTCGAAGGGAAGATGTCGAGGGGGTCAGTGCCCAGGGCTTCGGTATTGTGGCCGAAATTAAAAATGCCAAGGTGGAGGAAAATAGGGCCCGAAGGCTGGCCTTCCCTGAGGAAGACTCCGAGAGCTTGAGCGAATCTGAAGACGGAGAAAATCCCGAGGATGCAACCTCCGATGAAGACCAAGCCACTTAGGACATTAGGTTTATTGTTTTTCTTTTGTATTTTTTTCTGAGGCCGTTGTAAATTTAGGGCGATTCGGTATTTTATAAAAAACATTTGTATATAAATATAAGGCTTTTCTTTTCCTTTCGGTTCTCGTGTTTTTCCTTTGCTTTTTTGTATTTTACAAAGGTCGAAAATGCCTTAGCATAAAATTATGTTCGAGGGTTCGAACAAACCTTGCCTTTATTTTGTTTCTAGGTTTAAGCATTATCGGGGTTTGATGTTACGGATTTCGGACGTCTCCGGGCCATGTTAAATTGGTCGTAGCCTTTTAGTTCGGGAGTTACCCATTGGGCCTATTTTCCTGCTTTATGTGGGCTTGCCCGAGATAGTAGTTCCCCAGTGGGGTGTCCGTGACTTTTAGAGATCTGGGCATTGCCTATTAGGTCTGTTGCTCCCGAGGCCCGATGTCTTGGTCTGTTTGAGTCGGATGGCAGTCCCCGAGTGAGGGAGAGGTCGTTCGTATTCCAGTTAAGTATTGCCCTTGGGCTTGTTTATATTCAGAAGTACGAAGCTCTTTGCAAAGAGGGAAGAAGAAATAGATTCTTCTAATTTTAAAGCATGAGATGTTTGTAAGGAACATATTTCTCTTTATTCTTGATCGAAACATGGTTCGAGAAATCTATACGGGCACGGTTCGATTTGATCGTTTGACCCTTATAATAAATCCTATTTCTCGAGATCCTCCTTTTATGAAGTAGTTTCCTTTATAGAGTTAATATTCAAATATAACGCATATCCGAGGGTAGCCCCTAAGTATTCGAGGTTGATTGCAAAGGAACCTCGAATAATGTCAAATGGATCTCCGATGCCGATTCGTAATCAGGCTTGATTCTAAGTTGCACGATTCATTGTTTCCTTATTAAAAACCTTGCCAAAAAACCCATTTGGGACAAAACTCTGTCTGAGGAAAAAAGAGTGCAACACGTGTTTTCAGACCTAAGGACTTTGTGCCGTTTGCTAAAAAGTCTGTTGTCGTTTCTTGTCATCCACCGGCATGTGTTAATCTGAAAATGGGAAAGGACTGAAGAAAAGGCGTACCTTAGCAGTAGTACCGTTTTAGGCAAGATATGTTCCAATTGCTTGGTAGTTGTTCCCCATTCATTATTTCGAGCTTGTAAGATCCTTTTCCAGTGACCTCGATAATTTGGTATGGTCCTTCCCAATTCGGGCTTAATTTTCCTTTATTAGGATTTCAAGTGTTGAGTGTGACTTTTCTTAGCACTAAGTCCCCGACATTAAAATATCGAAGATTAGTTCTTCGATTGTATTATCTATCGATTTGTTGCTTTTGGGCAGCTAATCGAATGAGGACAGTTTCACGCCTTTCATCCAATAGTTCTAGGCTCGTACTCATGGCCTCATTATTTGATTCTTTTGTTGCATATCAGAACCTGATACTCGGCTCTCCGACTTCGACCGGTATTAGAGCTTCGGCACCATAAATTAATGAGAATGGAGTAGCCCCAGTACTGGATTTCGAGGTTGTGCGATATGCCCAAAGAACTTTGGGTAGGATTTCCTTCCACTTTCCTTTGGCATCGGTTAACATCTTCTTAAGATTTTGGATGATGGTTTTGTTGGTTGATTCGGCTTGCCCGTTCTTTCTAGGATGATAAGGTGTTGATAAGATTCTTTTTATCTTATCATCTTCGAGAAATTTTGGTTACTTTGATGTCGATGAACGGCTTCCCATTATCACACATAATTTCGGATGGCATCCCGAATCGACATATGATGTGATCCTAAACGAAGTCGATGACTTCCTTCTCCCTTACTTTCTCGAAAGCCTGTGCTTCAACCCACTTAGAAAATTAGTCAGTCATAAACAAAATAAATTGAGCTTTACCTGGTGTCAATGGGAGGGGCCGGCGATGTCCACTCCCCATTTCATAAATGGCCATGGTTACAAGACCAAATGGAGTAGTTCTCCGAGTTGGTAAATCATTGGCACATGCTTTTGACATTTGTCACATTTACGAACAAACTCTTTCTTATCTTTTTCCATGTTGATCCAGTAATAGCCGGCTCTGATTACCTTTTGAACTAATGATTCAGCACCAGAGTGATTTCCGCAAGTACCTTTGTGAACTTCCCTTAGAACATACTCGGTGTCTCCCGGTCCCATACATATCGCTAATGGGCCATTGACCGTTCTCCTAAACAATGTCCATATTCCATCAAAATGAATCGTGCCGCCTTCATGCGTAGGGCCCTAGATTCTTTCAGATCTGAGGGAAGCTTTTCGATCTTCAAATATTCTATGTACTTATTTCTCCAATACCAGGTCAAGCTTGTGGAATTTATCTCGGTGTGACCTTCTTCTACTACTGATCTCAAGAGTTGCACGATGGGCCCTTAATCGAGCTCGTTGTCCTCGATTGATGACCCTAAGTTTGTGAGAGAATCGGCTTCACTATTCTGATCTCGAGGCACATGTTACAAAGTCAACTCCTTAAATCGGTGCAAAGTTACTTGTAACTTATCTAGGTATATTTGCATTCGATCTTCTCTAACTTCGAAGGTTCCGTTAACCTGATTCACTACGAGGAGGGAGTCGCATTTGGCCTCGATCACTTTCGCTCCCAAGCCTTTGGCTAGTTCGAGACCTGCAATCATGGCCTCATATTCGGCCTCATTGTTAGTCAATTTCATAGTTCTAATAGATTGTCTAACCATGTTGCCTGTGGGTGGTTTTAGTACGATTCCAAGCCCGAACCTTTTTATGTTTGAAGCACCGTCCATGAAGAGGGTCCAGATTCCTGAGAACGTACCCGAATTTATCAATAGTTTTATTTCGACCTCGGATACCAGGGCCGGTGTGAAGTCATCTACGAAGTCTTCCAAAATTTGAGACTTAATTGTTGTTCGGGGTCGATATTCGATATCATACCCGCTGATTTCTATGGCCCATTTGGCCAAACGTCCCGAAAGCTCGGGGTTATGCAAAATATTTCGAAGTGGATAAGTTGTTACAACACATATGGAGTGATATTGAAAGTATGGTTTTAGTTTCCTAGAGGCGCTTATCAAAGCGAGCACCAATTTTTCTAGGTGGGTATATCTAGTTTCGGCCTCACCTAAGGTTCAGCTATCATAATAAATGGGAAATTGTGTACCTCGTTCTTTCCGGACTAGGACTCCTCTTACCGCTACCTTCAATACTGCCAAATATAAGTAAAGTTGTTCGTCTGCCCTTGGTGTGTGAAGTAGTGGCAGGCTAGATAAGTACCGTTTAACCTCTTCCAAGGCCTACTAGCATTCCGAGGTCCATGTGAAATTATTTTTCTTCTTTAGCAACGAGAAAAATTGATGGCCTTTATCGGAGGACCTCGAGATGAATCGCCCCAGGGTGGCCATGTGCCAGTTAACCTCTACACGGCCTTTATACTGTCTACCACTATGATGCCATCGATAGCTTTGATCTTGTCGGGATTGATTTCGATTCCTCGATTAGATACTATGAACCCGAGAAATTTGCCTGACTCGACCCCAAATGCACATTTTTTCGGGTTTAGCTTCATATTGTACTTCTTCAATATACTGAGAGTTTCTTGCAAGTGCTTTAAATGGTCCTCTGCTCGCAGGGACTTAACTAGCATGTCATCAATATAAAATTCCATAGATATTCTTATTTGTTCTTTGAATATCCGATTTACTAGGCGTTGATAAGTGGCACCAACATTTTTAATCTAAATGGCATTACATTATAGAAGTAGGTACCATACTTAGTGATGAACGAGGTCTTTTTTTAATCATCCGGGCTAAGTTTTATTTGATTGTACCCGAAATAGGCATCGAGAAATCTGAGGATCTCGTGGACGGTCGTGGCATCGATCATGCGATCGATATTAGGCAAAGGAAAAGAATCCTTGGGGCATGCTTTATTTAGATCCTTGTAGTCTACACACATTCTAAGCGTGTTTCCTTTCTTAGGGACTACTACTATGTTTGCTAACCATTCGGGGTATTTTACTTCACGGATGACCCAATTTTAAGAAGCTTGGTTACCTCGTCTTTGACGAAAGCATGTTTGATCTCGGACTGGGGTCTTTTTTTCTTTTTTTGCTTCACTGGATGGAACTTCGGATCCAAGCTTAGTCTATGGGTGGTGATTTCCGGTGGGATCCATGTCATGTCAAGATGGGACCAAGCGAAACAGTCCATGTTAGCTATAAGAAATTCAATAAGCTTTTTCCTGAGCTCGGGATTTAACCCCGTGCCCAAGTATACCTTTTGTTCGGGCAATCGTTTGATTAGTGTGATTTGCTCTAGCTCTTCGACCGTTGATTTGGTAGCGTCAGTACCATCGGGGACTATGAAGGATCGAGGGATCCCATAATCTCCATCTTCGTCAGACTCCTGCTTTTCTAGTTGGGTCGAGGCCGACATTTGTGATTGCTATTTGCTCTCCTATTTTTCCTTCGAATTTGACTCCTTTGTCGATGAGAGTGACGATATCGGAATCACTTCGTCGACAACAAACATTTCCTTTGCGGCGGGTTGCTCCCTGTAGATTGTTTTGATTCCCTCTGGTGTTGGGAATTTTAGAACCTGGTGAAGGGTTGAGGGTACTGCTCTCATGTTGTGGATCCATGGTCTCCCGAACAGGGCATTATACCTCAAGTCGCCCTCGATCACGTGAAACTTCATTTCTTGGATGGTCCCAGCCACATTTACTGGAAAAGTTATATCGCCCTTAGTAGTTTCACATGCCATGTTGAATCTGTTTAGTACCAGGGCCACAGGCATAACCTGATCCTGTAGACCGAGTTGCTCTATGACCCTCGATCGAATGATATTGGCCGAACTACCTGGATCAATTAACACACACTTAACCTGAGTTTTATTCATGAGTACAGATATTACCAGTGCATCGTTATGGGGCTGCATGATTCCTTCTGCGTCTTCATCGTTGAAGGACAAGGTTCCTTTCAGTATGTAATCCTGAGCCCGAGATCGCTTCTCCCTTACGATCGACACCTTAGTGCGTTTAACACTGGCCTTTGGGGAACATCGATCCCTCCGATAATCATGTAAATAATGTGTTGCGGTTCTTCTTGCTCGTTTTGACTATTGAACTCTCTGAGTTTGAAGTGATTCTTGGCCCGATCACTTAAAAACTCTCGAAGGTTCCCTTTATTGAATAACCGGGCTACTTCTTCTCTCAACTGCCTGCAATCTTTTGTTCTGTAGCCATGGGTTCCATGATACTTGCAAACTTGATTAGGATTTCTCTGAGATGGATCGGTCTGCAGAGGTCGAGGCCATTTAGTATCTTTGATGCGTCCGATAGCCGATACGATGGTGGATGCATCAATGTTGAAGTTATACTCCGACAATCGCGGTGCTTCCTTAGGTCCGGTATGCCTGTCAAAACCATTCTTGCTTATCAGCCCTCGAGACCCTTGGCCTTGATCACTTCTCCTTTCACCTCGTATGGAGTTTTTCCCTGGTCCGCTTTCCCTACGATCTCTATTATACGGCTGGTATCGATCCCTGTTCAACCTCGGTTCTCGGTCGATGTCCCTTTTGGTAACGGATCCAGTAGGGGCCCCCAACTGGTCGTTTTTGACTCTAATCTTCGATTGATATCGATTACGTACATCTGTCCAGGTAACAGCCGGGTACTCTATCAAGTTCTACTTCAACTGCTGTGAAGCCACTGAGCTTCGTTCATTTAGTCCTTGGGTGAAAGCTTGGACGGTCCAATCGTCTGTAACCGGTGGCAGATCCATTCGTTCCATTTGGAAACGAGATACAACTCTCTTAGCATCGCGTTCTCTTTTTGCCTTACCTTGAAAATGTCCGATTTCCTAGTCTCGACCTTTATGGTTTCGGCGTGTTCTTTTACAAAAGAATCTGCAAGCATGGCAAAACAATAGATAAAGTTAGGCGGTAAATTATGATACCATACCATTGCTCCCTTTGATAGGGTTTCTCCAAATTTCTTTAGTAATACAGATTCGATCTTGTCGTTCTCTAGATCATTTCCTTTAATGGCACATGTGTAAGAGGTGACATGCTTGTTGGGGTTGGTCGTTCCATTATATTTAGGAATCTCGGGCATGCAGAACTTCTTAGGGATCGGTTTGGGAGCTGCGCTCGGGGGGAAAGGCTTTTGTACGGACTTTTTGGAATCCAAACCCTTCAATATTGGTGGTGCCATCGTGATCTGATCAACCCTGGAGTTATAAGTTTCCACTTTCTTGTCGTTTGATTCGATCCTCTTTTCTCCTGACTCTATCCGCTTTGTCACTTCCTCGAGCATCTTTATAATTTCGGGGTTAGTCCCCGATTCTTACTCATTTGACCTTACTACAAATGGCCCCGTTCTATGGGTGACTTCTTAGGGTGAACCGGGCTCAGGCCTGCTCGGTGCCTGGGTTTGGCTCTCTAACTGAGCTATCGCTACCTGTTGAGCTTGCAGCATTTCGAAGATCATTCGCAGGCTGATCCCGTCTTCTCCAATATTTTGGGTATTTCAAACTGCAGATCAGGTTCCACCATGAATGTTATTTTCGGGACCAGAATGTTGGTTCACTTCAATGGACACATGTGAATTAACGTCAATTGGATCCACGACCCGAGTCCCAACGGGGTCAACGGGTGGCCTTTCATCCCCGAGCGTCACGTTGTTATTCTCACCTTGATGGCCAAATTCGTTGTCGATATGTAGGGGCACTAATTGAGACTTCGTCATTTTTAACCTGAAATCAAAGATACTTCGAAGAGCAAGCGTAAAATAGTGTGTTTTACAGTTATTTGTATCAAATAACCACTATTATCCTTATCCCCACATTTGTATCCGAAAAACCACTATTTGTAACCGAAAAACGGATGACAATTGAATTTATACGTAGTTCTAAGGATACGTGGTATAACTTGATACAAATTGAGAAAATATATAAATGAATATCGAAATTAACTGTGAAAGAAATGAATACAAACCGAATGAATTAATTAGTCTAAGCCTTCAAGTTTTATCACCCTCAAACTGAATAGAGGGTACCTGATACAAGAACAAGGTAACTGAATATCCAAACTAGAAGAAAAGGCAGTGTATTGCTTTGTATTCTATGAATCTTATTGAGTCCTCCTTACCAATAATCAGACCCCCCTTTATATAGTGGGGATGTCCTATTCTTAATACAATTTTTAGATACAGTAAGGAATCCCATGATAGATTAATTAATTGGCCTCTCATTTATATGCGTCGTGATTCCCGCCCAATTGCGGATATTCCGACTTTCTATTTTTTGGCTCGATAAGCTTTCCTCGATCGAGACCGATCTCGGCCTCGATCGGTCTCTATTTTGCCCGATCTCGATCTTGATCTTAGCCGATCTCGATCTTGACCGGTCTCTGTTTTGCTCGACCTTGATCTTGGCTGATCTCGATCTTGATCGGTCTCTGGATCACGAGCTCGGCGACCCTTCTTCGCATTATGATTCTACACGAGGTCGAGCCTCGGTCTATCATGTCCCAATCTCGATTAGTCATACGAAGGGCAAACTCGGTTTTGACAGTATACAACTATATAATTTATTAAAATGTGAAAATTTTCACCATTTCAAGAAAACATATTAGGTCTTTCCTTTTTTTTCCGAGTTGTCTCTTCCATGGTAAAAAAAGATATAACTTTTCAGCTCCATAGGGAGAGAAATCAACATTATTAGAGGCGATTTGAAAGGCTCTAAAGTTGCGTTTGAGAGCTAGAGCAAATGAGGTAGTACTTGAGAGAGAAGAGAGAAAGAGAGGCCGGTCACACATGTAAGAGCATGAAAGAGATAGGGTTTTAAAAACTCTAGGGGCTGATAAGGGTGGCAAATAGTTGGTTTAAGATGGGTTAAACAATGAGCAATAATCTAACCGCGCTCAACTTAACTCAAATCTTTGTATTATTCTTAACTTTTAATAAAATCAAAACCCAACATTGTTAAAAAAATAAAAAATATAATTGGGCTCACTTAATTAGGAAGAAATGAATCTTTTTAAATAAAATGAAAAATAGTAAGGTTAAAGAAGGACAAAAATACACTATTTTACTCGTTTGTTCATTTACATATAAATAGCACTTTTTATCCTTGAATAATTGCTATATTTCGCGTTTAGTCCTTAGTGTTATCCGTCTCACACATTTAGCCTTCCATTAATTCATGTGTGTGTTTTTCATCCTTTTAAGTAACGAAGAAAACAAAAGCTAGCACAACATTCACTGTACTAAAGGATAAGCTTGGTATTTAAATTCTTAGTTTGCTTGTACTTAGCCAATTGCTTTATCAATGTGGATTATGCACGCCACATTAAAATTACACAATTAATTATGGGCATACTGGGTCGTCAGCTGGTGGTTACGGCGAGGTGCATGGCGGCTTCGGCTTTGGGGTTAGGAACGGAGGAGGAAAATCGCTATTCGAGTTCGCGAAGGCTTTCGAGCTGGTGATTGCAAACTTTAGTTTTCCGAAGAGGAAGGAACATCCGGTGACTTTTCAAAGTATGGTGGCGAAGACTCAGATTGATTATTTCCTCCTCATGTGGTGTGATAGGGGTTTGTGCGAGGATTGCAAGGTTATCCCGGGTGAGACTCTCGCAATGCAGCATAGGCTCTTGGTTATGGACATCGGTATCATAATAAGGAGGAAGAAGAGGTCTGCTCGTAGTAGACGAGGATCAGGTGGGGAGCCTTAACTAAGGATAAAGCTCAGGAGCTGGAGGGGAGGTTATCATCCATTGGAGCCTGGAGGAGTAGTGGGGACGCAAGCGCTATGTGGACGATGACAACGAACTGTGTAAGGGAGGCGACGAGAGAGGTGTTAGAGGTCTCGAAGGGTTTCTCGGGCAGGCATGAAGGCAACTGATGGTGGAATAGAGTAGTCCAAGGCAAAGTGGAAGCGAAGAAGGCAGCGAACCTGAAGTTAGTAGGGGGCACAAGCGAGGAGGAGAGGAGAGAGAACAGAGAGAGGTATAAGATAGCGAGGAAGGAGGCGCAGTTGGTGGTGACGGAGGCTAAGACTACGGTGTTTAGTCGCCTGTATGAGGAACTGGGGGGGGGGGGGAGGGGGAGGTGGGAATAAGAAGTTATTTCGGCTGGATAAGGTGAGAGAGAGGAAGACTCGGGACCTGGACCAAGTGAGGTGCATCAAAGACGAGGTCGTGATGGTGCCCAACGTCGCCGCTAGACAAGCCAACGGTGAATTAGTCATGTATACATTCTTTTTTAAAAAATTCCAAAGTAGTCAATTTTTTTATTTATTTTAGGGGGATGAGAAGCAAAGAAAGATACATAATGAGATAGTAGGTGGCTTAGAATATAGTAGGAACATAAATTTATTGCTTTTATTACTTTAGATTATTTTTGTTCTTCAATTTTTATAGTAGTTCAAGTAGTTCATGGAAGAAGACTAGTATTTTCAAATTGGAGATTATTTATCAGAGTTCTTTCTATTCTCGTTAAGTATATCTTTCAATTATTTATTTCATATATTTTTATTTCTGCTATGGTTATAGGCTAGATTTTATAATCTAAGGATTAATGAACCTAATTGTAAATTAATTAACATAAATATTCTTGTATTGAACATAGGGTTAATATTCAAGTGACTCATATCGATTGCAAACACTTTAGTTCGTCCCTTAATCTAGTTACCTATCAAAAAGGGGAGATTTAGGATGAATAAAAAAGTAATTGACAGGCAGCTTAGTCAAGGTCGTGAAGTAAGATGGCGACTGAAAGGGACATTCTCCGTGTAGTCAAATTAAGCTTATCAGTGCTGGTAAAATTACGAATCTGAACATATAAGATCCCCCACCCTTAACTGATATCTCGAATTTGGACACTGAGAATAAAAAGAATCTTGATAGAGAGTGCTTCCCCTTGATATGTATCCGAAATTTTGAATTAGCTGGGGGTCCTAATGCAAATATCGAGCATCGAATGAGAAATAAAAATAAATAAATTACTTTCTCTGTCCCAACTTATGTGGTACAATTCAGATTTCGAGAGTCAAACTTCTTAATTTTCCTTATGAATTACGGCATAAAATCTTTAATTCTTTTTTTGAAATAAAATTTACGCATTCCGAACTAATATAAAAGGTACTATAAGTAATAATAATTAACAACTCGAAATATTTGAACAACATATAAAAAGATCACTATCAAAGAAATACTTGTTTGACTCTCGAAATTCAAATGCTACTCCATAAAATGAAACGAACGGAATAATATTTTACCTAACATATTTCTCTTCAAAAAATATTTTTCTCTATTGAAATATCGTATAACTTTGGTATTTCCCTTATGCATATATTAGAAAATAAAAAATATTTATAAAAAAAAATTGTGTCATATAAAATGGACAAGTTTGATATGAGTGATGGAAGAAGCAATGACAAACATCTGATAGTTGATATCTTGGCACATTCTAGCAAACCTAGCAAGATTCCCTATGGGTCCACTCCCAACTTCCGGAGAAATCTAGACAGAGAGAGAGAGAGAGCTGAAAGTTTCTGAAAAGAAAAAAAGAAAAAAAGAAAAAAATGAAAGCTCAAAGCTACAAGCTTCCATTACTCTCCCTATAACTAACGCCTCCTAATCTTCTAACCTTTTCCACTTTCACCCACCAAAATTCCAAATATTATCCTGTTTTTGCAATTTTTTCATTATCAGTAGGGAAAATCTCAAATTTAGTGTTTATCTTTCAGAAATTTGATTCTTCTTTTGAAAATTGAAAGAAAACATGGAGAATTACTATACATTGAAGATGAAAAGGAAGGATTTTGAGTATGTTTATGATGATTTCAACGATTTCTCCCTTTCCTCTCCCGCCACAAAAATCCGTCGCCTGGTAAAGTTTCATCCTATTTTTTCTTCATTTATTTGATTTTTCTCGCCAATTAGTTTCTTTTTCCTTGAAATTGGCAATATGTTGAATTAATGATTTGTTCAACTCAAAATTAATTAATCCCTGTCCTGCTGGTTTTAGGATATCAGAAGTAGTGTAGTTAGTCTTTTCGTTTCTATTTACTTCTGTTGAAATGATGATAGGTTCTCTTTCTCTTATTATGTAATAGTATCTAGGATTTATAAAGAAGAAGCTTAAGTATGTTCTAAGATATATCTATTCTGTTGCAAGCATTCAAAATTGGTGATGCAGTAGCTGTAAGTATCTCCATTCGTTCAATTTAGTTTGATTCGGCACGGTATTTAAGAAAAAAATTCAAACTTGCTTAAATGATAAAAGCTTTGTGGGCTATAATATTTGGTCATAATAGCCTCTGGGCCACCTAAACTTGGATAAGATTTTAAAGCCGATATAAAAACTCTCAGTTTTCCCATTTTGGCACCTCAAATCATAACAATACTTATGATAAACTCCTTCCTCGAGCGTGAATCTTAATTGCCCGACATGAATACCACGTCAGATTCTCAGATTATTTATTATTTGACATTTGTAATTTGTGGGTCCCATCTTTTTTCAAAACCAATTTATTAATTTCTACTTTTTCTTGTCTTTCCCTTCTTTTCTTCTTCACCATAGCTATGGTAGAAGAACTTTCCCCGCCCAGCCACAATTTTCAATGGTGAAAGACTTCCAATGTCGAAAAAATCAGAATCGAAAAACATTAAGGAAAGAAAAAATAATCAGAGTCCAATTCTGAAACCCAATGTCAAAATAAAAGAAAAATCACTACAACTTCAAGAAAAATTACTCTTCTGCTCTTCAAAGCATTTGCTAGCCTTTTGTAAAATCCTAAGTTGCTCGGACTCGGGTGCGGGTGTCCGATACGGGTGCGGATCTAGAGGTTAGATCTTTCATGATCTAAATTTAAAGATTCGGAGGGTACGAATCCAGGTACGGATACGGGTGCGGGGATTTGGCTAAAAATAATTCAATTATTTAAAAATAAAGTTATAAAAATATGGTTAAATTATGAGACATTATGTGAAAAACTTACAAAGTATTCCGAGAAGGAGAAAATATTGAACAAGAGTAGAATTTTAGAAGGAGATAAAAGGAAAAGGGCTGACATAGAAATTTATATATACAGAGTATTCCATTTTCTTGCATATCACCCTAGCTTTTGATTTGTTTTCAAAAATTATTGTATCTGTCCCAAATTTCTCCGTTGATTTTGGTCAAAGTACCCAAAATCGGTTGACCAGATCCGACACGGATCTCACACCCATACCCACACACACGTCGTGTCGACACGGGTGCGGCACTGAAAGTGAAGAGTGCGAGCAACTTAGGTAAAATCAGAAACAATGGGTATGATTGGACCCCATGAATGCAACGAAACCCGCTATCCCTTTTGCCTTTTTGTTTTGTTTTGCTGGCGAAAGTTACGCCCAAATTCACATTTGGATGTGATATATTTTGAGCTCTATTGTTGATAATTTTATTATCTCTGTTGAAATTTGAAGGAGCATACACAAGAAAAAAATGGTGAAGAAAAAAAAATGCTAGACTTCATTAGTGGACTAGAACTGAGGGGGAGGGCAAGGGGGAAAGGAACAGGAACACGAAAATGGGAATGGACTAATTAGGAAGAACTAAGAAAAAATTTGATGGACGGGAATAATGGGAAAAGAAAGGGGGGAGGGGAAGGGGAAGGGGAAGGGGAAGGGGAACGGGAGAATGGGAAGAACAGTCTTTTTAATGAAAATTAATAGATTTACGCGACATATGAATGTGACTTGCACGCACTTTGTCCACGTAAGATAAGCTACCGCCACATAAGCATAGTCAATGGTCAAATGTGTTAATTACTAGTTATTCTGTCAAGTATAAGTGTTCAAATGGAAAAATGGAGAGTTCATATATCGGTTTTAAAATTGGGTACAAGTTTAAGGGGCTCGGAGGCCATTTGGTTAAGGGTAAATGGGTAAAATAAAAAGTTAAAAGTTAAAAGTTAAAGTGTTTTCAAATATAGAAATGTATCATACGTTTTGGAACGGACTAATAAGGAAAGTGGATCACATAAATTGAAATGGGTAAAATAAAAAGTTTAAAGTTAATTTGTTTTCAAATATAGAAATGTATCCTTCGTTTTGGAACGGACTAATAAGAAAAGTAGATCACATAAATTGAAATGGAGGAAGTTCTTTTCTTTAAAGCTTAGCGAAAAATTGAAATGGAGGAAGTTCTTTTCTTTAAAGCTTAGAGAAATTCATGATTGGTACCACTTAATTTGTACTCCATCGCCACTTCTTTTGGGCGTAAAATATGCTGCTTCGAGTAGCTATATGCAGTAGTGGAGCTAGGGTGTCAAAATTTAAAGAAGTTAAGTTAAGGGGATTCAATACATAGTATATATAAGAAAAAATAACTTTTACCTATCTAAACGGAGTACTTTTCAGGCGAAGGGGGTGTCCCCTTGGAGCCATGTGGCTCCGCCACTAGCTATATGGTTGGTTGTTGTGTTTGTAACAGTGTAAAAGATTTTATTTACATTTTGCTTAGGATGCGGAGTTGCAACGGATAGTTGAAGAGGCTGAAGAAGAGTCAGCGCCTATAGCTTTTGAGCAAGCAGCTACTGATCAAAGCTTTGGAATCAATGGTAGGAATCTAGGGAGAAATGGTCCAGTGATTACCCCTAGTGTGCCTGAGAATGAAGAGAGGGCTATTGTGCACTTCAAATCCATGAACACACCCTTTGCGCAATCTCCTTCGAATTTTTCTATTATAGTGAGTCCTCAGTTCACCAATGGGCTCAAAAGTAAGTGTCAGATCTCTGTTCTCTGCGCTTTGGATCTAGTTTATTGTTTGGTGACATAGTTTTCTATTTAGTTCTCTTTGGATATTTTGACATTGTGTGATACAAAATATCAATTAGAGGTGCATTTATCGTATGTAAGCAAAGAACCACTAGAAACGCAAATCAAGCTTATTGCACCCCTTTTCTACTCTTCTTCCTTCGTAGAGTTTTTGATGTTTTTAGCATGAAATGGTAGTTTAATTAACTTGAGCAGAGAGAGTTAAGAAGGCTTTTGTGAGTAGAAGTTTATTGCATGAACTATTTGGGCAATGGATGAAAATGAGTAATTTCTTGCTTCTACTTCATTTATGGGGAGACAAATGTGGTGATATTAACAATAAAAAATTGCTACAGAATAAGGGATATCGTTTTTTGGCTTTTGTTATTGTAGTACTGGGACAAGAGTGGGTTGCTCTAGTGGTGAGCACCCTCCGCTTCCAACCGGAAGGTTGTGAGTTCGAGTCAGTCAAAGAGCAAGGTGAGGAGTTCTTGGAGGGAGGGAGCCGAAGGTATATCGGAAACAGCCTCTCAACCCCAGGGTAGGGGTAAGGTCTGCGTACACACTACCCTCTCCAGACCCCACTAGTGGGATTATACTGGGTTGTTGTTACTGTTATTGTAGTACTGGTTTCTTCCTTTAGTTACATGAAGAATGTGAACTCCTTTATTCTTAAACCAGCAATTTAAAGGATAGTTCTTTAAGTAAAGTCGGACGAGGCAGAGGACTAGCTTGTCTAATCCTTAGTCTTAGTAGGTCGTATTTATGGTGTTTGTGATATTGGTCTGTGCGGAAAGAGGAAGTATGTTGCACATATAAGTTAACTTCACATCATTACTTTGCAGTAGCTAACATCTTTTTGGTTTACTATGTTGTTCCTTTCATTGTTATTTTTGTTTGGTTCCTGCTGAACTTTGGTTTGGCATTAAAAATTTCAAAACCAGTAACCAGCTTGTATGTGCTGTACAGATCCAGTCTTATGGGGAAGCCAATCTTGTATTTTGAGACGTGCCGGTGATGAAAATGCAGATGAGAACTCATCTGGTTCTTCTAAAGGGTGTCTAGCAGTTGTTCCCTGGGTTCCATCTCAGCTTTCTTCATCACAAGGAGACGAGGTTCTAGGCCAAGCTGATGTGTTGGATATGATGGAAGCTGAAGATATGGAGGGGGTGACAATGGATGTCGGAGACAACAGTGTCAGTGCTGGACAAAGGACTGCTATCGATGCTGGCGTGAACGAAAGGCTGCATCAGTGGCAACAGCAACACTGCATGATTCCACCGCCACCCCACAGCACATCTACTCCTATTGTTTGGTATCGATGATGGTATCATTATGGGCTGCTTTTTTTTGTAACAATTAGATATTGTCAAGCTCTTCTTAGATCCCTCGTCTAAATTAAATGGGTTTGCTAGGTGTAGATACAGAAGTAAATATATAGTAGATCAATAGTTTCTGTTGATATGATACTTGGAAGTTGTGTTGGAGGAGGGTGGGCCAATTTCTCGTTCCTGCTCAGTCTGCCTCTTTTTTCGAGTGTCTCGGTTCGCTGGGTTTTTCTGGTAGTACTACTGTCGAACAGTAAGTCACAAAAGTGGTTTTGATATTTGCCTGGGAGTAGGGATCAATTGTGATACAGGGCTGGCACTTTTTGGGATGGAAATAACTGTGATTCTTTATTGCAGGGTTATTTGCTCGTCTTTCACTTTTAACTCCTCAAACAAGGGGGGAAAAACACATTGTTTGGTATATTAGAACAATACGTCAAACGTACAAAATATAAACTTCTTTTCGCTAAAGCTAATAAGTGAAGACATATATTATGCTAAAAGAGGCCATGATTTAATCTCATAATTATATAATGCGACTTTGTTCAATTTTGAGATTTTTACACGGATAATCTTTTATTTAATAATATTTTTATTAATAACATTACCTTTTGTTTATTCCATAAATAGCCTTTTTTTACAAGTATAACATGTTTCAAATTTTATGCGCAGATTAAGCAATAAACGGACTCTCAAATATACTAATTCCACAAATTGTGGGATTAGTATCTCACTTTTAAGGAATATGTTTCAATTCCTCACTCATTCTCTCAAAGATAACCCCCCCCCACTCCCACCACCCCCTCTTTTTCTATATCCCCATTCTCGAAGGAGTCTTCCCCTCTTTTATAAACTTTCCTAGTATATATATATTGTGTATTTTTGCATTATTAGATTTGGTACTTTTGACTTATATCATATGTATTTTAAATTGATATATTTTAATTCACATTTAAATACACCTTATATCATTATTATACATTGTATAAAAATTATTTCACTATTATACTATTTATATGACATGCATTTTAAACTTATATAATATGTATTTTAAATTTATATATTTTGATTCACATTTTAAATACACATTATATCATTATTATACATTGTATAAAAATTATTCCATTATTATGCAATTTATATGACATGCATATTAAGTTTATATCTCCTTAAAATCACATTTAAATACACATTATACCATGTATATAAGTAAACACAATCATTTAGATATGCAACAACGGATAATGCATATAAATTTAGACAACTATTACAGACATATAATAATAAATTAAAACCGTTAATTTGCATACACATATAAAAGAGGCAACTAGATGGGATCTGATCCCTTTTAATGAATATCTATTAAATAGGAAAGGTTTGATGTGTTGGGTGAGAGAGATTTGCGGATACAGTTTC
Organism: Nicotiana tabacum; assembly: GCF_000715075.1. NCBI lineage: Eukaryota > Viridiplantae > Streptophyta > Magnoliopsida > Solanales > Solanaceae > Nicotiana > Nicotiana tabacum. Next base: position 29,505,659 of record NC_134088.1, on the reverse strand, counting down.
TTGCTTGTTGCTAATTTTGTAACTATTTTGCTGCTCCTTTTGTTTATTAAGTAACTGTGCTAGGCATATGTATTTAATTCTTAAATGTTGCCCACTTATGAAACTATATAATGCGATTTTGTTCAATTTTGTATTAATGGATTGGCTACTGTCGGTCAGTTCTTAATTACACTCTAGTAGAAACAGGTTCTTCATATAAAAAGTTACAAGCAATCAAAGACCGTGTAGGAAAAAAGCTCTCACGTCAAATATTATACTAATCTAATAGGCATTGTGATATGCGTCTCAAATAAATTGTTATTCTTATCCACATAGTTGAGTAATGCATATTCTCACCTTGTTTAATTATGAATTATGATAAACGAATAAAATCTGATGTGAAAATTTCATATATAGCGGAGGCTCCATCTTTATCTTCATCTCTTAATATCAAGGACGTATCGCCAATCTTTATCTCTTGACTCATTTTGATATCACTATCAATCAACTACATGAACTAAAATTTCTATACATAGAAATAGAATATTTTATTTTTACGAGGTAGGTAAGACTCCGCAAACTTTGGAACTCAGAAGAGCTACTATAAAAATTCTAATAGTTAAATTGGTAAGTACTGAACTTATTATAAATAAGATTGACCTACTTTTAAATTTAAGAAAATAAAACCTCATCCATATTTAAGTGTGCTCTACATGTTGACAGAAAAATGCATATTACTTCATACTTTTTCCTTCTCATTTTTTAGTACTATCCCTTTAGATCAATGAACCCCCATAAAAATATAAAAGCTCGATTGTCATTTTCTCAAGTTACCATCTTAATTCATTGAATTGTAGCTACTATCTAAATATGAAAACAATAAGAAACTATGTTCTTCAATTTAAATTAAAAAAACTTGACAAAGTGGTTCCATGCTGACGCAAGATGATTAGGACAAGAAACTTTATCCATTAATATGAAGTCATGTAGCCAGCTATTCTCGAACATAAATCTGTCCACATGAAGTCATATAGCTAGCAATTCTTGAATCCAAATTTGTCATAATTAGTAACATTACTCACTATAAATACCACTATATATGCAATGATCCTAATTCACTTCCATCCATAAGCAATTACTCAACATATATCCCAAAGAAGAAAAACCAAGAAAGAAAGAAGCATAAAAAGAAGGAAAAACAATGAAGTTTAATGTGCTTATTCTCATGATTTTGGCCTTGTTGCTAACCACAACGAGTGCACAACAATGTGGAAGTCAAGCTAGAGGGCGTGTGTGTGCCAATGGACTGTGCTGCAGCCAGTATGGGTTCTGTGGCACGACTCGTGCTTACTGTGGATTTGGTTGCCAGAGCCAATGCCACCGTTACGCCACCAGCACCACTGGTACTGAAGGTGAAAACGATAAGGATGAACACAAGAATAATGGTGCTTCCAACTAATGAACTTACTATACTTGTATGACGAAAAGAATAAGGTATAATATGTGGTGTTTGTGTGTTTAAAATAAGGTGTAATTTTACAATAAAAAAGTTAGTGTCATGTCTTGAACACTATATATGTAATAGTTGTCCTCCTTGTGTTTTCTATGTGATATCTACTATTGTTGCTTAAACAACACTTAAAAATGTCAAACGATTAGAGCTGTTCTTATTATTATTATTTTTTTATGTCGATGAGGAATTTCTCTATCTTATTAAAGCCAATATAAATATATCCATCATTCGACTGGGCTTTAATACTACCAGCGGCGCTTCACTATCATCTTGTCACCAACTTCTGTACTTTTATGTATTTTCATTCTCTTTTCTGATGATCGCATGCATATAGTTTCAACACAAAAGGAATATTTAAGTGATGTTTGGTTAAATGGGGTACATGGTTCTTGCAATAATTATCGTGCTTGTCTTGTTGGTTGATTATTTGTCGTCACGCTTAATATTGTACAGAAAAATAGTCTGCTGAAAGAAACCTTCATGACTATAATATGGACACAAAATTAGAGTACAGCAAAAAATTATGCCACGTATTTGAGTGACGGCCCTTCCATAAATTAAGTAAAGTAACTGTTTTAGGCCTCATATTTGTGGGGCTCCCATTTTTTATTACATTTAATATGCTATGTATAAGTTTTAAAAAAAGTTTTGTAAAGTGAAAAAAATTGATTTCTTTCTTTAACAAGTATAGAGAAGAAGGATTTGCAACCGCTATGATTTCTGCCAAGAAAATTGTATTTGAAATGAATATCGAACCCGAATTTCGTAAGAAACGTGTGATATATAGGAAGTACAATTTGATGAAAATGTTGATACTAAAATTTTAAAATCTTTGGAAGAGTCCTTTGGAGTTGATTACTTTATACATAGTAGACAATGCTAGTTTTTTCACTTCAAAATAGATTTGAACAATTCGAAGCATATGAAAATATTTTTGATTTTTTATTTAGCGGTAAAAATTAAGATCACTAGATGATGGAAATTTCAAAAAATATTGCCTTAATCTTGAATGTTCCTTAAAGCATAATAATCAATTCGATATTGATGGTTTAGATTTATTTTCGGAATTAAAAGTATTAAGGAAAATAGTACAATTAGAAGATAACAATTTAATTGATAAACTCGGTCAAATAAAAAGATTTGATTCTTTTTTCAATGCCTATATTTCTTATGGAATAATGTTAATACCTCTTGTTACAATCGCTTCCGCGGAAAGAAGTTTTCAAAATTAAAATTGATAAAATCTTACCTAAGATCAACAATGTCTCAAGAAAGATTAAATGTATTAGCTATATTGTCAATTAAGAAAGACTTATTAGGAGCTATTGATTATAATTATTAATTACTTTGTATCTAAGAAACGCTAGAGACTTCAAATAAATAAATAATTTATTAAAAAAAAAAGTTAAGGCTCCTCGTAAAGTTTGGCTTTAGGCCACAAAACTCGTTGGGCCGCCCCTAACGTATTTTAAACTAAAGCTTACGTTACGTGATCTGGTATTACATCTGTGAACTATACTTTAGCTAACAAAAGGACATAACATTAAGGGCGGAAAATAACAGAGAACCCCTTTAACTATTTCTAAAATATTACTAATAGATCTATGTATTTCGATTTCAATATATTTCATCATAGACAAATGGTTTTATCGACCCCATTATATCGAATATTTGCATAAGATACAAGGTTTTAGAGATATACTATATTTTGATCAAATGCTATTTTCTCAAGTTTAGTGAATCAAGTTATAAAAATTCAGCTAGTATTAAAGAAACTTTGAATTTACCTTTTGTGTGAACCTTGACGAAATACTCGCAAGGCCCTATAATTAGAAAGTTGTAGCAAACTCGACATCGTGTTGGAGTGGAGAAGCCATATAGTAGTAATGTAATAATAAAGCCATCTTGCCAGCTATATAGTCGTCGAACACAAACTTTGTTAAGATGAAGTCACATAGCTAGCAACTTTTGGATTCAAATAAAATTTGACACAATTCGAACATGACATCCTATAAATATGACTATAAATCCCCTCCATTTCAATGCCATCCTTGCGGACCCGCTAAATATGGTGTACAAAAAAAAGATTTTTGGTTCTTGTTTTTGTGATTATGGAGTTGTTGCTAATTCAGTAAGATTTTTGCTAGCTCAATGTTGCGGTTTTACTACTAACACCGGCAACAACAGTGAAAATTTGATGAATGAATACACGTACGAATTGTGTGAAAATATGAACCCTTGAGTGTAACTCAATTCTAAAAATTTATTTATGATGTGACTGATGTTAGACCAAAATACTATACTTTTAGTACATTACTCGCCTTATATGTTGTTAGTTTAGTGGTTAATTGTGCGACGTTTGAGCTAAATTATGTTATTTTATGTGTAAGAGCATCGGAAGACAAAGACGGGTGAATGCTGCACAAAAAGATGACGAAAATGCAAGAAAAGAGCACAAAAATGACAAGTACCCAAATCGTGCTACAGACCAGGCTTCGCGAGGCCTATAGCCAGGTTGACCACACTATAGATCAGGCTTCGCGAGGCCTATAGCCAGGTTGGCCGCGCTATAGACCAGGCTTCGCGAGGTCTATAGCCAGGTTAACCGCGCTATAGATCCTGTTTCGCGAGGTCTATAGCCAGCTTGACCGCGCTATAGACTAGGTTTCGCGAGGTCTATAACTAGGTAATTAAAAGTCGTGGGTTAAAAGACTCCGACCAGGATTTGGACTTAAGGACTTCAACCCTAGCCTATAAATACTCCCTAAACATGTCTGAACGAGGGAGAGCCATTTTTAGGGAAGATTCAACAAAAAGGGACATTTTTGGAGATGGGATTTCGACCTAAGGAGGCAAGAACACCCCAGGAGTAAGGTAAAGATTTATTCTATGAGTTTTTCACTTCCTTCTTCCTATTTTCATTATTGGTTATGGATTCTAGTATTGTAGTTTTGCATACTATTATGAATAGCTAATTTGTTATCTAGAATTTTGATAGAACCTTTTGTAGGATAAATTCTTGTTATGTTTTTTTTTATAATTGAGCGGTTGGATTTCTCTACTTGTTCAATTACGTGTTTATTGTTGTTGATTGAATGGCCATCATTTAACTGTGCCTATTTAGTGTGTATATTGCTCGAGAGAAAGTACACATTTAGGTAGTTGTTGAACAACATCACTCCTTACGTATGTGAGATCAATACTGAGAGTTTAAAGGTGGGATTAGAGATAACGAAACCTTGGTGCGATCGTAGTGAGCACCGAATTAGTGTCAGCTAGCGTAGTTCGAGAGAATACGTCTAGAAAATTGTGGTAGTTGCTCGAGAGAGAATTACGATACCCGAAGTACTCACGATCGGTAGAGAATACTTAGGTGAAATTACAGTAGACGTAGCGGGAAGGATTCCGACAATTGGGAAAATCATAACTCTAGACCTCCTTAGGCTTGTCTCCAATTTCATCCTTGTTAGTTGATAATTTTACTGCTTTATAATATTTGTTAGTTAATTAGTAGAAATAAAAATCAAATCCTTATAACTAGAAAATTGTTTGGACTTGTGTTTCTTAGCGATATTGAACAACTGTAGTTGAGCCTTAGTTCTATGTGGGATTCGATTCCAGACTTGTAAACCGGATTATATTTGCAATGACCACTTAGTCCTTTGTATAAGGCATAGTTGGGCATGATCAAATTTTGGCGTCGTTGTCGGGGAACTAACGGTGTAGCTGTATGTGTACATATTGCTAGGTTTCAAGTTTGAACTTTTATTTTTTATTTTCTTGTATTTTTTTATTTTTGTTTTACTTGTTAATTTGAGAAATATGACATCATGGAATTATGGGAGTTTTGATGTTGGTAATTATACTATTGATCTTCCTTGTGTGTATTGTGGAGGAAACCACCTGTGACAAAATTATCAAAATATTTCAGAGAGCGAGTTATGTGCACCAAACCAATCTTATGTGTGGAATATATGTGATATGTGTGGTGGTCAAGTTGGTCACTTTTATAGTTGTGCTTATATTTCTTATCTTCCTCCAACCCCTTACTTTGATGGTTCTTCTTTTTCTTGTAAAGTTAATAGGAACAAAGAACCTAGGGATGATGGCCTGAAAGAGATAAAGGATATGCTCAGGTGCCTTGTGAAATAAAATAATGAGAAATAACTGCACATACAAAGGCAAGATACTACTATTCGTAACTTGGAGGCAAAAGTGAGTCAACTAATTGAAACATTTAATGCTCAACAAGCCAATATTATGGATAGTAGCCAAGAAGACCATGAATTAGATACCGAAATTGAGGTTCTAATGGAGGAGGTCAGAGTAGAATACCAACAATCAATCAAACTAGAATTTGAGGATGTTGATGTTGTAGAAGAGATACTAGAGTCAACCAATGATATTGAGGATAGATATTTAGTTGACTCTAGTGTCATTGGTGTTGAGGATGCAGACAGTCCCAATGTTCATGTAGTTGAGCACATTGGTCCACACTCCAAGTATTTTTTCATATTGTGTTTGGATGATGATATAGAAATAGAGTCATGCAAGCCACTTGAGGAGTCAAGGAATGCAAAACAAGGTGATTACATTTTGGTATTCTTCTTGCTAGAAAGTCGGGATTACATACCTCATCTAAAATCCAAGAAGTGCAGAATACTACATTGTTTCCTTGGGGCAGTTAGATTCGTTCCACCACCCCAGGAGCATAATCATAAGCTTGAAGCAAAATTTGGGGTCCAATTCATAAGTTCGAATTGGAGAGAAAAGTGATAAAGTTGATTCACGTCGTGCCGCGACATTAAATCAAGCGCTTGTTGGGAGGCAACCCGACTTTACTGCTTTCTTTTATTTTATTTTATTTTTATTTTTTATTTTTTATTTTTTTTTATTTTTAAATTGTATTATTTTTGTAGTATCGATCTTTGATTTTCTAGGAGCATGGAAAGCAAAGCTATTAGAAGGATGCAACAACAAAACAAAGGGTTGGAACTAAGTGTGAGGTACCCGCACAAAGGACCAGGCCTGAGTGAAGTCTGAGTACCCCATGAGCTGCTAGTGCTTCGGCCTTTGGCCTACCAGGAAGTTTCTTTTACCCTCTTATTATTTATGGTGTGCATTAGGGATAATGTACAATTTTAAGTGTGGTGTGAGGAGATTGTATGGGTGACTTTCTATGCTATTTTAGTTGTGTTAGTTTAATTGAATGATGTGTTTTTAGAAAAAATAGAAAAAGATTGGACTTTTCCCGACGATGGATATCCTAGACAATTTTCTTGAGGGTTTAAAGTCTGACAAAAAAAATTTTAAAAATATTTCTTTTATTTTTGTAGGTAGTAATAATCCCCCATAATTTTTCTTTGTGCATCGGTTCTTTTTCATGGGATGTAGTTTGAACCGAGTCATAATTTTTTTTTATTTTTAGAGTAGAATAGGATTTAGGGAATAAAAGAAGGAAGATGAAATATCTAAGCGCTTTTTGACTTATTTGATAGTAGCATATTTAGGCTCTAGCATGTGTATTACCTTCCCTATAGTTTGAAATTGCTTATGATGCCTTATTGTGTTAGATAGCATGTCTATTGACGCCTATGTCTCATTTTCTTGGCTCGTGTTCACTTTGTGCTTAATTCTTAATATTTTGTGGATCCGTGAATGCTCTTATTATTTGAGAATCGGAATAGAACTGTCCTTAGTGAGTCATGTGCCATGTGTGGTGAGAAATTGTATAGTCGTATCATTGCATTAGAGTCTAGAACTTACCCGGCATGTGAGTTGAACCGAAATTTTAGGTTTTGCTTGGATTGAAAAATGATTTTAGGATTTCTTTGATCTTTTTGAGCTTAATGTCCACCACAAATAAAGTTTATTACTAGTCAACCCTTTTGAGCCTATAGACTTTTATTTGGCAACCACATTACAAGCCTATACCCTTTTGTTCTTAATTATCATTGTTTTGATCCTTTTACTTTTTAAAGCACGTTAATTGTAAAATGAGCGTTAGAATAAGTAAGGAGAGAACTTGGGTGGCTTTTAAGTGGAACCAATGAAAGAGAAAAGGTGCACACATTTTGCAAAAGAATACACTACTAGCGGGAGTCGCAAAGGAGATATATATATATATATATATATATATATATATATATATATATATATATATATATATATATATATATATATATATATATATATATATATATATATATATATATATATATATATATATATATATATATATATATAGACCCTCTGCTCTCTTGACTGAATAAAGACAAAACTAAACTGAATATGAAGTCCCGATAAGGAATAATATTGTAACTTATGAGACTAGAATAATGTGAATGAATTGAGGAATTTGCGCTTAACGTTAATTTTGTGATATGTTAAAGTACTTGGAGGGCTAAACACTATTCCAAAAATATATCCTACTCGTCCTGTAACCTACATTACAATCATGAAAAAGTCCTAATTGATTTTAGATCAAGCAAGCCTACATTAGTGGAAGTTTACACAATGGGCAAGCCTATGGTACTTTGTGCATGCATGTAACGTCTTTGTGAGAGTGATGGATATCTTTGATATATGTGAGTCCTTAAAATATATTTGAGCATTTTATTCGAATGTGTGAATTCAACTTACTCTCATGTTCTTGTGGTCAGGGCACATGGTTTCGCAAGGGATACGTGACGTTATTAGATGTCTCTATAATATTAAGTGTTCAAGCCACGAATGCATTGTGATATTGAGTAGGTTTATAAGGCTAGGTTTGATATAAGCATGTTGTCTTGTTATTAAATAAATTTTTGAAGTATGGCATAGAGTAAAGGGAAGTGTGTGTTGAAGGCATATGGTGCGCTTCAGATGTTTTTAAAAGAAAATAAAGTGCTCAAGGTTAGTGTGAATTGGTGGTTCACTTGAGGACGAGCAACGTTTAAGTATGAGGTGATGATGTTAGGTCAAAATGCTATACTTTTAGTACATTACTCGCCTTACATATTAGTTTAGTGGTTAAATATTGTGCGACATTTGAGCTAAATTATGTTGTTTTATGTGTAGGAGTATCGGAAGGCAAAGACGAGTGAAGGTTGCACAAAAAGAGGACAAAAATGCAAGAAAAGAGCACAAAAATAAAAAGTACCCAAACTGTGCTACATACCAGGCTTCACGTGGTCTATAGCTAGGTTGACCGCTCTATAGACCAGGCTTCGCGAGGTCTATAGCCAGGTTGACCATGCTATAGACTAGGCTTCGCGAGGTCTATAGCCAGGTTGACCGTGCTATAGACCAGGCTTCGCGAGGTCTATAGCCAGGTTGACCATGCTATAGACTAGGCTTCGCGAGGTCTATAGCCAGGTTGACCGTGCTATAGACCCGGCTTCGCGAGATCTATAGCCAGCTTGACCGCGCTATAGACTAGGTTTCACGAGGTCTATAACTAGGTAATTAAAAGTCGTGGGTTAAAAGACTCCGATCAGGATTTGGACTTAAGGACTTCAACCCTAACCTATAACTACTCCCTAAACATGTCTGAATGGAGGAGAGCCATTTTTAGGACAGATTCAACAAAAAGGAATATTTTTGGAGATGAAATTTCGACCTAAGGAGGCAAGAACACATCAGGAGCAACGTAGAGATTTCTTCTATGAGTTTTTTACTTCCTTCTTCCTATTTTCATTATTGGTTATGAATTCTAGTATTGTAGTTTTGCATACTATTATGAATAGCTAATTTGTTATCTAGAGTTTTGGTAGAACCTTTTGTAGGATAAATTCTTGTTATGTTTCTATATAATTGAGCCGTTGAATTTCTCTATTTGTTCAACTACGTGTTTATTGTTGTTAATTGAATGACCATCATTTAACTGTACCTATTTAGTATGTATATTGCTCGAGAGAGAGTACGCATTTAGGTAGTTGTTGAACAATATCACTCCTAACGTATGTGAGAGATCAATACAGAGGGTTTAAAGGTGAGATTAGAGATAACGAAACCTTGGTGTGATCGTAGTGAGCATCGAATTAGTGTCAGTTAGCGTAGTTCGAAGGAATACGTCTAGTAAATTGTGGTAGTTACTCGACAGAGAATTACGACACCCGAAGTACTCACGATCGGTAGAGAATACTTAGGCGAAATTACAGAAGATGTAGCGGAAAGGATTCCGACAATTGGGGAAATCATAACTCTAGATTTCCTTAGGCTTGTCTCCAATTTCATCCTTGTTAGTTGATAATGTTACTACTTTAAAATATTTGTTAGTTAATTAGTAGAAATAAAAATTTAATCTTTATAACTAGAAAATTGTTTGGACTTGTGTTTCTTAGCAATATTGAATAACTGTAGCTAAGCCTTAGTTCTCTGTGGTATTCGACTCCGAACTTGTAAACCGGATTATATTTGCAACGATCGGTTAGACCTTTTATAAGGCATAGTTGGGCGTGATCAGTGACTTAACACAATTGTTCAAGATCTTATAACAAGACAACATTTAATTAATTTCCTCCGATCCCCCAACGTGGATACATAACAATTACTATCATTAATACATTGTGAGAGGAGTTCATGACATCCAAGAAAAATTACTGCTTCTTAAAAATGAAAATTTACCTTACATTATATATATATATATATATATATATATATATATATATATATATATATATATATATATATATATATATATATATATGTGTGTGTGTGTGTGTGTGTGTGTGTGTGTGTGTTTCAGTTAGCCTAATCTCCAGATAAGCATATACAACATTGATAAATTGGTGACAATTAGACATTTTAATAGAAAGATTTAAAACTTAATTTAAGTGGTCTAAATTTTGTGAATGAAGAAATGGCACTTGAGAAAAAAAAAATGTAATAATAATGTAACATATTATGAACTTTTTTTTGGGTGAAGAAATATGAGATTTTCTTTGTGAAGACAAGACTATGAAATTGGCACCGACTCTCCATTTTTCAATTATAAGAACTAGTTATCAAGCTCCTTTTTCTCTCCACCAGAGCTAGTTTCCCATTTCGGTAAGTCAGATTCGGGTTTGACTCTTAAAACTGGTACCGGGTTTCACTTTATGTGAAATACACATTCCTTTATATATCCTAACTGTTATGAAAATATTATATTATGGATGTTTATTTAATACTCCGCTGTGGAGGAAGATTATTTATTTAGTACTCCATTGAAGTTTATTTACAAACAACTGATGTAGACAGGTTGCAAGAAACCCAATAAAATGACTTGCAGCCAATGACGTATGCAGGATTTTTTATAAGTGGAGTCCCATTTAAAGAAATAAACAAACAGATAGACCATTATAATGATATCTTACAAAAAAACAATTCAAGTACATTAGCTACTACAACTCTCCTCGACGAGTTTTCATTTTTTGAAATGTATCCATAATAGCCTCATTAGAAACATTACTAAATACATCTTTTTCTATATAAGGCACCAAACAACTACTCAAAAGCTCATCATCCATTTGATTTCGTAAGTTGCTCTTAATCAACTTTATCGCCGAGAAAGCTCTTTCAACTGTAGCAGTAGCAACTGGCAAAAGTAAAGCAAATTTCACTAGTCGAAATACAAGAGGATAAGTTCCACATTTCTTTGTCTCTACTAGCTTCTTGGAAAGATCACCAAGTCCATTAAGATCGAAAAATCTGTTATCATGATCTCGAACATCAACAATGTGATTCTCAAGCTGAAATAAAAAAACTTGTTATATGAAATGGCCTTAAAGAATGTCGAGCAAGTAAACCAGTGATTTCATTCTTTAGAAATAAAGCAGCAGTATCATGAAGAACAATACCAATAAACCTCTCCATCACACTTCCCCTTCTGTCAACATAATGCAAAACAATAGTCATTTGCTTCTTACATGATACATCACGAGATTCATCAATTAAGATGGAAAAGTAATCACCATTTAAATCCTCAATGATACATTTAATTGTTTTCATTTTACATACAGTGATAATATCCTTTTGAATGTATGGAGAAGTCAATTGATTATTCTTTGGAGCTCTAGTAAGTGCATCACCAACATATTTACATCGTTTAGCATATACCATTTAAGAAGTTCAATAAAGTTACCTCTATTAACAAATGATTCATCTTCACGATGTCCACGAAATGATAGTCCTTCGTTTAAAAGATATCTTATCACATTAACGACAACTTCTAAACGAGTCCGATATTCTAACTTTTGTTGATCAGATTATTTAGCAAATGCACTTTGAATTGATTCTTTTTGTTTCAACAAATCATCAGCATTCTTTCTTGACTGATTATGCATACTACTTGGTCCACCAATATGCACATCAAATCTGTTCTTCTTATTCCAACTTGTAAATCCTATACTTGAAAATACATCTCCTCCCTCTTGATTGATACATTGATCTTGAAACAAATAACAATAAAAGTAAAAAGCTGCATCTTTTGTTACATTATACTCCAACCAATCGTACTCATCAAACTATTGAGGATTAAAACGACGTATTTTACCATAAAAATTTCTTTGAGGATTAGTTATGATTTCAAGGTTGAAAAAGACCGCTTTGAATATATTCTCTTCTTATTACATCACAGTTATTTGGATGATATTTTCGAATAGCTAATCTTTCCCCATGATAAGTTTCTAAGGAACTCAAATCAACCCTTTCATTTTGACGATGTTGTTCTGGCTCATTTGCTTGTTCTTCCAAGTTAATTGAATCTTGAGATGTTGAACTTAGCTTTGGGAGCTTGGAAGACTCTTTAAGAAAATATCTCTCCATTGAAATTTATGATGAATTATAAATTAAATTTTAAATTTAGATAAAATCCTAAATAATATCATTGTATAAAAGAATAGAAAGAAACAAATATGGGAGAAAGACTGATACATATTTTTTGATTTCCTATTATCTTCTTTCACAAAAATTAATCAATTAAAGATCATAATTAAACTTTTCTACCTAATTAACAATATCCCATGCCGCACTTCATTATAATAAGGGATCATTCCTATACACTATGCGAAACCTTATTACGAAAAATGTCCATGTATTGGTATTTACCCGACCTAAACACATTTTAGTTACAAAATATATACAATCCACCTTAAAAGGCTCCCAATCTATTATTTGTGTCTTCAATCAAGGGATTTAGTTATAGCTTCTTCCTTTTTTTCTCTCCCCTTTCCTCTTTTCTCTCCAGATCTTCTGTTATCCCTTTTTCTCTCCTCAAGTTGAAGCTTCATCTGATTTCAATTAAACTCAAATGCTTGTGTTGAAAATCCTGACAAATTCAAATCCCTTCGAGTTCTTTTTGTGATGATAATTGAGAGAGATGTAGTCTATTGAATACTTGTCATTTTTTCAATATCTTCATGTGTTTATGAAGTTATTCCGTTAGTTATTCAATGACACTCCTGCAATTTGGAAGCTTTGTGTGGTACAATAGCTAATAGGGCTTCTAAATACGTAAACCTGTAAATAATAAAGATAATAGCTAGAAAAAATCCAACCATCCTTTAAATTAAGAATGTTATATAAAAAACGTGATTGAAAACTTAACTACATAATACCAATATCTAATGTGATTTAGAGTTTAAAAATTACTATTCCTAACAATTAGAAAAACTGCACTTCTTAATCTAAGGGGGTTCTGTGTTTGTCCTATTGAAACAACTTTAGACTTCAGAGCATTAATTTGTGTAATCAAATCTTCTTTTAGTGTAAATGGATGCGGCTTTACACTTTGGTCAGTTAAGTTATCCTTACATTTGGTAAATGCTTATATTTACTCACGCAGTTAAGAGTATGCTTATACTTAAAAATAATTTGTATACAAATTTTATACAATATATATGTTGTATATTTTGTATCTGATTTATACATATTAAAATAAATTTTATACAACTAATTATATATTATACAACTTATCTATAATTTATCTACAACTTATCTACAACTTTCATATATTATTTCTACCCAGTTATATACAGCTACAATATCATACCACATAAATATAATTTTTACACAAATTTTATACAATATGTCTTTTGTATATTTTGTATCTAATTTATACATAGTAAAAATAAATTTCATACAACTATATATATATATTATTTAACTATTGTATGAAAGTTGAACAATATTGTATAAAATATATATTTAAGTTGTGTGATATTGTAGTTGTATATATATATATATATATATAAACAGAATATAATTTTTCTACAATTTTACTACAATTTCGTAAGTATAATGTATGTCATGTCATGTCTTCTTCTTCTTCGAGTGTCAATCTGAAATTCAGCCAAAATCAAGTCTAATCTTTATCAAAACACCCTCAAAATTGAGATATAAACTCCAAACCTTATTCCCAATTGTTTGCAATAACACCCAATCCAAACAAATAATGGTTTTTGAAAACCCAAATTCGAATTCAAAACTTCAAAGCTTTTTAATGGCTGTCAATGGTAGAATTGCTGCTCTCTTTTCCTTTGCTTTACATTACTGGAATTAGGGATTGAGAGATAAAGTGAGACATAGAGAGAATTCCCAATTATTTGCAACAACACTCAATTCAAACAAATAATATTTTTTGAAAACCTAAATTCGACTTCAAACCTTTTTAATGGCTGTCAATGGTGGAATTCCTGCTCTCTTTTCTTTTGCTCTACATTACTGAAATTAGGGATTGAGAGATAGAGATAGACGTAGAGAGAGAGAGAGAGAGAGAGAGAGAGAGAGAGAGAGAGAGAGAGAGAGAGAGAGAGAGAGAGAGAGCGCATGGGGGAGAGAGAGTAAGGATGAGAAATAATTGATTCCTAAAATAAATGAATACTAATTTAATTCTTAAAGTGTATATAATTGGTAAATTTGTATATATGATGTAATTAAATTGAAACTTGAGTTGGGAGGGTAATAAAGTTTCCAATAGTGTATATGTATATAAAAATTCCTTATAATAATGGTAAATTAGAAGACAAATTAAAGATCTATCACTTGCAAATTCAAATTATGATAATCCCACAATTTAATCTCTAAAATTAATCAAACACATCAAACAAAAATATATTATAAATAAAGAAAATCATCACAATTATTATCATGAACAAATAAAAGAAATAAACCCCAAACTGTTAAGCACCCAAAAAGAATATCTTCAAGTAATGAGTTTGTTTGAAAAATATGCACCCACAACTCCGTTAATCTATTAGCTCTATCTCCCAAAAAAAAGTCTTAGGGTTTTAAATAGTCTCCACTAATCCTATGTCAGAAAGATTTAAGGTTTTAATTTATTGGGAAAGGGTCAAATAGTTGTTTTAGTCTACAAATCCTGGTAAATAGAGGTTGTGAGACTTCAAACCCGCGACCGTTTACAAGTAATAAAAAGGGCATAACCAACAAGCCACTGGATAGATTTGTTTCAACTGGTGTCCTCTTCATTATTTGTACTAATATTTCCGCTTGAGTTATTATATACACATATATATTTAGTAAAAATTTTCGATCAAGCGATCTCTCGTGACACCGCTTGGGTCAACGTAAATTCGCCCCTGCTTGCAACAGTTTCTTATTAAGCAGGAAGGTTGCGAGCAGATCATGTAGACTGCTTACAAGCAGCTCAAGAAAAGCCTCGCGTCTGCTTCATGAAAAGCCTTGCATCTGCTTACTGAAAAACCTCGGAGTTACTTCCTTTCTTCTATAAATAGAGGAGATTTCAGTTCATTATATACATCAGTTTGAAGTTGAATAATATATCAATTTATCTCCATACTTGTCTTTGATTTATTTACTTTACGGTTTTTATTTTACAACTCTAGATTTTAACTTTTGAAATATTGAAAGGACTATTATAGCTAATAACTAGTAAAGCTCGTACCCAAGTTATAATAATAGTATCATTCTGTAACTAGCCGACCAGTCGTTTTAAAAGTTGTAACCCTGTTTTCCCATTTACTTCTCATTCTGTACTTTATAACTATTATGTGACTTGCCGTAGAAATTGGTTCGGGTTCAGTGAGGTTTTTAGAATGAATTGGAACACTTAGTACCAAAGTTTAAAACTTAAGTTGAAAAGGTTGGCTGGATATCGACCTATGTATATACGACCCTGAAATAGATTTTTGATAATTCCAACAGTTCCGTATGGTGATTTTGGACTTAGTAGTGTGTTCGGAATTTTATTTGAAAGCCCGTAGTTAAATTAGGCGTAAAATGGCTAAAATAGACATTTAAGTTTGGACGTTTGACCGGGGAGTTGACTTTTTGATATCAAGGTCGGAATCCAGTTCCGAAAATTTTTATAGCTCCGTTATGTCATTTATGACTTGTGTGCAAAATTTGAGGTCAATCGGACTTGATTTGATAGGTTTCGGCATCGAATGTAGAAGTTGAAAATTCTTAAGTTTCATTAAGCTTGAATTGGGGTGTGATTTGTGATTTTAGCGATGTTTGATGTGATTTGAGGTTTCGACTAAGTTCGTATGATGTTTTAGGACTTATTGGTATATTTGATTGAGGTCCTAGGGGCCTCGGGTGAATTTCAGACGGTTTAACGGATCAATTTTGGACTTGGAGTTGCTGAAATCTGGTGTCTGGTTTCCTTCAATGCGATTGCATGAGAAGGTCCGCGATCGCGTAGACTTAATTAGGCAGCTGGAAAATTTGTGCCATGCGAACACGTGGGCAAGTTCGCGATCGCATAGGTTTGGCAAGTTGTGCTATGCGAACGTGTTGCTAAGACCGCGTTCGCGAAGAGGAATGATGCAGAAGGCTGGGCCACGCATTTGCTCTATGCGATCGCGTGTGGCTATCCGCGATCGCGTAGGGCTGAGGATCCTATGCATCGCGATCGCGTGAAGGACACCGCGATCGCGTAAGGTCTTTTCTAGACAGTGGATGTTTGTGCTTCGCGATCGCGTGTGGTTGTATGCGATCGCGTAGAGCAAATGATTGGACAAAGAGTTTAAGTTCAAAATTTTCCCTTTTTACCGATTTGGAGCTCGGATTGAGGCGATATTTGGGAGATTTTCAGAGAAAAAATACCGGGGTAAGTATTCTTAACTCAATTTTGGTTAGATTACCTGAATCCATCATTGTTTTTATCAGTTAATTGGTGAATTAAGTTGGAAAAGTTCGAAAACCCTCTTTGATTAATTTGAGGATTTAAGGGCAGAATTGTTATCGGAATTAGTAATTTTGGTATGGTTAAACTCATGGTTGAATGGGCGTTCATATTTCGTAACTTTCGCTAGATTCCGAGACGTGGTCCCCACATGCGATTTTTGAGTTAATTTCGGATTTTATTGAAAAATATAGTATTTTCTTATAAAATTGATTCCTATAATTTTTGTTGACTGTATCGAATTATTTTTGCTAGATTCGATCCATTCAGAGTTGGATAATCGAGGAAAATGCCTACTAGTGGATTAAATTGGAGCAAGTCAAGGTAAATGACTTATCTAACCTTGTATGGGGAAAATTCCCCTAGGATTGGTATTGATGTGATAATTGCAATATGTTGAAAGTCGTGTGCACGAGGTGATGAGTGTGTACACAGACTAAATGTGTAAGATTATATTTTTAAATTGTGTAGATCACTGTTGCATATTAATTAAATCATTTGTATCATGTTATATTCATCATCATTGGATTATTTCATATTCTTAAAAATTGTCTGACCATTTTTTGCTAATTGCTTTACGTGTTTCTTTTGTTCTGTGCATTACTTGAAGGATGAATTTTTTAATTTAAATATTAAAAAAAATGAAGTAGTTTACATTTAAAAATTTGATATTTAGACAAGGTATTAAATTAGTGAAATATTTTTTTTTTGTTGAATATGTTTTTGAGATTTTCGTTCTCATTGTGATGGAGCCGTGAGATCTTTATTATGAAAAATATTGTTGTTGATTTATTTTGGCAAGGGTCGTGAGCTCTTTATTATAGAAAATATTGTTGTTGATTTATTTTGGCAATTTAAAATATTTGGGCAGTTGAGGTGCAAATTGTGATATATTGTGATATTGATATGCATGCGGTGGTATAAGGTCTGGGTGTTGAAACGCATGCGGTGAGATAAATGTGGCTTGATACGCGTGGCTAGTAGGGGAACTACTAGAAGTCATGCGGTGTGATAAGGGTGAAAAAATATTTTCTTTAAAATTAAATGTGAAGGCTCCCGCGGTGATATAAAGAAATGAGATATTGTGAATTTATTTATGATTTGGGACTACGAGGCGGTACCTTGGGAGTGCCCTTGTTGATATTTATTTATGGCCGCAGTTGCCTTTGATTATTGTTGTGATTTTCTTAAAAATTAAAATAAATTCTGTTTTGTTTCTGTGAGGTATTATTTGCCATTATTCTGTGTAGTTAAATGGTAACATACTACTTACTTGATTCATTTCCATTGTCATTTTATTTTTATTATGTTGTTAAATATTTTGCCATGTCTTTTATTATTCCAGTAGGGCCTGACCTGACCTCGTCACTACTCTACCGAGGTTAGGCTTGGCACTTACTGGGTACCATTGTGGTGTACTCATACTACGCTTCTGCATATTTTTTTGTGCAGATCCAGGTACATCCTACCAGTCCAGACATCGGTGAGCTACCTGCGTACGGAGACTTCGAGGTATATCTGTCAGCGTCCGCAGACTCTAGAGTCTCATTCTATCCTTATTATGTTGCTTCCTTATTTTCTTTAGACTCTGATATACAGAGATATTGAGGATAAATTCTTAGAAGCTTGTGACTTATTTCTACCAGATTTTGGGAGTTGTAATTATGTGAATTGTAGATTTATTTATTTCATATTTCTATTGTTATTCCGCATTGATAGTGTAACGACCCAGCCGTTCATTTTGAGTATTACAACCCTGTTTCTCCATTTACTGCTCAAATTATACTTTACAGTTGTTGTGTGAATTGCCGGGGTAAATGCTTCGGGTCCGATGAGGTTTTGGAATGAATTGGAACACTTAGTTCCAAGTTTTAAAGCTTAAGTTAAAATAGTGATCGGATGCCGACTTATGTGTAAATGACCCCGGAATGGAGTTTTGATGATTCCAATAGCTCTGTATGGTGATTTTGAATTTAGGAGCGTGTCCAGAAAATTATTTAGAAATACGTAGTAGAATTTGGCTTGAAATGCCGAAACTTAAATTTTTGGGAAGTTTGACCGGGGGGTTGACTTCTTGATATCGGGGTCGGAATCCGATTCTGAAAATTTGAACATGCCCGTAATATGAAATGTGACTTGTGTACAAAATTTAAAGTCAATCGGACGTGATTTGATAGGTTTCAGCGTCATTTGTAGAATTTGGAAATTTCAAAATTTATTAGGCTTGAATTCGTGTGTAGTTCGTATTTTTGAGGTTGTTTGATGTTAGGTCTGTGGTGTGTTTTAGGACTTGTTGGTGTATTTGGACGGGGTCCCGAGTGGCTCGGACGAGTTTGGGATGGGTTGTCGTATTTTGTGAGTTTCGTCAGATTTCGAGACGTGGGCCCCACAGGTCATTTTTGGGGTATAATTTCGGATTTTGTGGAAAATATTAGCATTTTGATATGGAATTAATTCTAATAAATTGTGTGGACTGAATCAAATTAATTGTGGTAGATTATAGCCATTCAGGAGTTGATACGCGCATAATGGGATTTCTGGAGCATTGTTTAGCTTGCTCGACATTGGATTCGGCTTGTTCGACGTAAGTAACTGTTCTAATCTTGGAGTTGAGGGTATGAACCCTGATTATATGTATTTTTGTGAATTGTTGGGAGGTGACGCACATGCTAGGTGGCGGGCGTGTGGGCGTGCACTATAGAAATTGTGACATAATTGTTTATGCGAAATTTTATAGTTAAATAATCTTGGCATTTTCCATGCGGTTTTATGTGTTAAAGAAATTGAGCTGAAAAGCATATTAAAAAAATCATGCTGAGGCTATGTGCCAGTATTATTGGGACCCACAGAGGTCATATTGCTGTGAATTATTGTGTTAAATTGAAAATTCATACTCAGTCATATTCATTTCATTGCATATCATATCTCAGTCTCTGTTGTTATTTATTGATACATCATATCATCATTTTGGGCTATTTTTCATGAAATTATGAGCCCGAGAGACTGGAGAGATTGATGACTGAGTGAGGCCGAGGACCTGATTTGTGAGGATATTTATGGGATCGGGCTGCACGCCACAGCATGTTGCATATTTATGGGATCTGGCTGCACGCCGCATCATGTTTGATATCGGCCGAGGGCCTGATTGTGAGGATGAGTGTGGATTAGGGCTGCCCGCCTGCAGCATACTTTATTATTATAGCACGTGAGTTGTCCGTGCAGATTATAGCGCTTGGGCTGAAGGAGCCCTTTCGGAGTCTGTACACACCCCCAGTGAGCGCATGTACCTATTGAGTGCGAGTGCCGAGTGCCGAGTGCTGAGTGACTGGGAGGCATGATTGATTGTGAGGTATGCCCGAGTGGCAAGAGTGATTGTGAGGTATGCCCGAGTGGCAAGAGTGATTGTGAGGTATGCCCTAGTGACACGAGTGCCTGTGAGGTTTGCCCGAGGGGCTGTATATGAGTGATGTTTTGCCCGAGGGGCTGTTTATGATTTTATCACTGAGTTGCATCGCATTGGCATGCACACATGACATACATGCATAGAGAGGTATTTCCTCATGCTGTACTACATCACATCATTCATGATTTCTCACACATTTTTACAGATGGGCATAGTGATGCATTTGTTTTACGTGGGTTATCCGGAAGGAAAATGAAACATCTTATTTATTATTGAAAATATTTTTGGGAGAAATTATTGTTTTCAAACTATTCATATTTTTGGCAACTTCGGCAAACGATTTGGAGTTTCACTGATGTATTTGAAAGGAAGAACTATTATTTTTGAAATCATGATTTGCCTGAGCATTTTATCTCTAAGTTACTTATGGTATTATTTGCTTTATGTTATTATGGACTGTTGTGGACTATTGGTTATGGACCCAACCTTAATAGAAGCTCGTCACTACTTTCAACCTACGGCTAGGTTTGTTACTTACTCAGTACATGTGGTCGGTTTTACTGATACTATACTTTCGCACATTGCGTGCAGATGTTGGCTGTTGTTGTTGCTATGCTCGATGGTTGCGGGATTTGAAGATGTACCTGCATTCCTGTTGTAGCTGCCTCTTGTTCATCGTAGCCTTAGATTTATAAAAGCTCTTTTTATGTATTATTCAAACAGACTATGTATTTATTTCATTTCCGCTTGTATACTCTATTCTTAGAAGCTCATGATTTGTACTACCAGTTCTTGGGGGATGCATAAGATTAAGATGTTATTCACTTAAATTACTTTAATAATTATTATTGTAAATGGATAATTGAAAGTTGGCTTACCTAGCGGGTTGGATTAGGTGTCATCACGACTAGTTGAATTTTGGGTCGTGACAGATAGGCTTACCTAGTCTTAGAGACTAGGTGTCATCACGATATCCTACGGAGGGAATTTGGGGCCGTGACAAATTCATCTCGTAATTCCCATTCTTTCTTTCTTTTTTTTTTATTTTTGTATTTTACCTGATAAGGTTCATCTAACTCTCATCTATTCCATATACATTATACATACATATTATAAAGTTATCTTAGAACATGGAAATAAGGAAAATAATTAATGCTACAGTATTTACTAAAATTCGGGCAAGTTCTTCCTTATGTCTTCCAGTTATATTTGAGTGACATTGATATTGATACGCATGCGGTGGTATAACTTAGTACGATAAGGCTTTGTTCCTTCAGCATAGTTTCACTGCGAGTTGAAACTGCATGAAGATAAAGAAATCTAAAATTAAATCATGAAAACTAAATTATGGTTATGTAAAATATAACAGTAGTATTATTTATTATGTAGTGGGGATCACTGATCTTACACAATATTCAACTGGTGAAGCTCACAGTGTGTATCGCTTTTATTCCTGCTCACATATTTTTACACGTACTATTCCTTTATTCTTTTTATAACTTATACCATATCACACGTAAGTGTATGTACGACACAAGGTCTAGTATGTTGTACACCAAGCTTTCAATAATATGGTCGTAATCTGAGCAGTGTTGATCGATCAGTTGAAATTACCAGCATCCAAGTGTTCGTTATTGTTGGCAGTTTGATTGGCGAACATGGTGGTGGCACAACCTTTGTGGCAGTTGCTCTGGCAGCCAGACCCACAGTAGTCACAACTAGTACCACACCAACCAAACTTGCTACAACACAACTTGTTAGGACACTTACGCTTATGGTTTTGTTTATCACATTGTTCTGCATGAGTTGTGGTTAGCAACAAAGCCAACTCCACAAATATAACTACAACTGAAAATCTCATCCTTTTGGTCTTTGCCTTTTTCTTATCGGCAAAATGACCTCCCAACCACTTAAACTACACCTGTTTATCAACCCGGTAAATCAACTTAGAATTTTTCTCATTTGAACATTCCAATTTGATAAAAAAGCAAATAGTAAACACCTCTCGTTGAGCGTGTCTCTCAAGCAATGTGACATGGCTGAAATATCATATTCTTAGCCTATTATTATGTGACATGTATGATTAGTGGGTCCCAACGTATTTTCACCAATTTATCAAAAATTCTAAAATCATTCTCCTTTTTTTTTCTCTTCTTCTTCTTCTTCTTCTTCTTCTTCTTCTTCTTCTTCTTCTTCTTCTTCTTCTTCTTCTTCTTCTTCTTCTTCTTCTTCTTCTTCTTCTTCTTCATCGGGCAACCACCAACATCATTAATCTTCCTGTAACGACCCGGCCGGTCGTTTCGATAGTTGTAGCCCCGTTCCCCTTTTATGCTCATTTTTGTGCTTCACTGTTAGTTTATAACTTACCGGGTTAGTTGGTTCGGGTCCTGAGTGAATTCAGAGTGAATTGAGACACTTAGTCTCTTAATTGAAATCTTAAGCTGAAAAAGTCGATCGGATGTCGCCTTATGTATAAACGACCTCTGATTGAAATTTTGATGGTTCTGTTAGCTCCGTTGGGTGATTCTGGAGTTAGGAGCGTGTCTGGATTGTGATTTGGAGGTCAGGAGTAGAATTAGGCTTGAAATGGCGAAAGTCGAATTTTTTTGGGAAGTTTGACTGGGGGTTGACTTTTTAATATCGAGGTCGGATTCCGATTCCGGAAGTTGCAGTAGGTTCATGGGGTCATTTGTGACTTGTGTGCATAATTTGAGGTCAATCGGACGTGATTTGATAGGTTTCGGCATCATTTGTAGAATTTGAAAATTTCGAAGTTCAATAGGCTTGAATCCATGTGTAATTCATGTTTTCGATGTTGTTGGAGGTAATTTGAAGATTCGACTAAGTTCGTATGATGTTTTAAGACTTGTTGGTATGTTTGGTTGAGGTCCCGGGGGCCTCGGGTTGATTTCGGGTGATTAACGATTCAAGATTTGAAGTTGAAGAACTGCTGAAGTTTGAGGGCTGCTGGTGTAATCGCATCTGCAGATTGTGGACCGCAGATGGGAGCTCGCAGAAGCGAGAAAAGAAACCGCAGAAGCGGCCAGGGATTCTTTGATCATTGGCCGCAGATGCGGCCATCCGCGCGCAGAAGCGGTTTGTGCAGGAGCGCACGTTGGGTGCAGATATGGAGAATGGCGCAGGTGCGAGGGCTGTTCTGTACATGCCGTTGGCGCAGAAGCGGGCAAGGGGCGCACCTGCTAGACCGCAGAAGCGTCCAAGTTGTCGCAAGTGCGGAAGGCCTGGGCAGAGCATATAAATACGAAACTTCAAGAGTTTTCACCATTTTCACCACTTTGAGCTCGGATTTTGGAGGATATTTAGAGGGATTTTGAAGTGATTACTGAGGTAAGCTCCTTGTGTCCATTTATCTTTAATAATGATGTTTCCCCACTGATTTTACACCTAGTTGGTGAGTTTTTGAGGTGAAATTTGGGGGATTTAGGGCTAGAGAATTGGAGAGTGAATTTTGAGAATTTGGATGACCAAATGATGTCGGATTTTGATAAATTTTGTATGGCTAGACTCGTGAGTGAATGGGCTTTCAAGTTTTTTTACTTTTGTCAGATTTCGAGACATGGACCCAAGGGCCGGTTTGAGCCAATTTCGGATTTTGGCTTATATTTTATTTTTTCTTATGGAATCGATTCCTTTAGCCTATATTAATGGTATTGTACTGCTTGTGGCTAGATTCAGGGCATTTGGAGACCGATTCGAGAGGTAAAGGCACTTTGGAGTAGAGTTTTATGCGGTTTGAGGTAAGTAACAATTTTAAATCTTGTCCTGAGAGTATGAACCCCGGGATTATTGTATTATGTGAGTATTTTGGAGGTGACACACATGCTAGGTGACGGGCGTGTGGGCGTGCACCGTGGGAATTGGGACTTGGTCCATTTAGTGAAACTGGAAAGTTGAATAAGCTTGTTGTTAGCTATGAGCCTTTTCTGTGCTATAGAAATTTGACAGTGAATCATGCTAGAAATCATGCTTAGGCTATGTGTTGGTGTTGTAAAGACCCTAGTGGTCGTGATACCTGTTGAACCTTCCTGCTTATTGTTACTTGTACTCAGTCGTAGTATTACTTGCATATTATACCTCAGTCTCTGTTATTCCCTGCTGATACATTATATCATTCTGTTTTGGGCTGATTCCCCTTTATTACTGAGGGTCATGATACTAGAGAGGTAGATGACTGAGTGAGGCCGAGGGCCTGCTGTGAGGTATTGATACCATAGCACGTGAGTTGTCCGTGCGGATCTTGATATGATGCTATAGCACGTGAGTTGTCCGTACGGATCCACATATTGATACTATAGCACGTGAGTTGTACGTGCAACACGTGAGTTGTCCTTGCGGATTATAGCGCTTGGACTGTAGGAGCCCCTCCGGAGTCTGTTGTCACGACCCAAAATATCACTTGTCGTGATGGCGTCTAACTCAATACTAGGCAAGCCGACAATCCCAATGAACCACTATATCTTTTACATTTGAACATATAATAATTAAATTCAGCGGAAGAAATTTCACAATATACAAATATAAACACACCCAAAACTCGGTGTCACTGAGTACATGAGCATCTAAATGAATACAAAGTCTGACTGATAAAAATCACTGTCTGAAATATAGAACAGTACAATAACTAAACGGGAAGGGAATCAAGTCTACGGACGTCAAGCAGCTACCTTAATAGTCTCCAACTGAAATAACTCCGAAATCTAGCAGCCGTCGTATCCGGGAGCACCTGGATCTGCACACGAGGTACAGAGTGTAATATGAGTACAACCAACTCAATAAGTAACAAGAATAACCTTTGGGCTGAAAGTAGTGACGAGCTTCGCAGGTACAGTCCAATACATAAATAATGGTACAAAAATGTAGGCATGTTTTCAAGTTCAACAGTTAAACTCAGTACAAGCAAAATAGATCAATACTGCATGATATGAGAAATGTGATATCTTAGTGGAAAGACTTCCTGTTCTACTGGTCACAAATCATTCGGTCACTCGGTACTATCTATGGCCAATCCAGCCCAGGGATATTCCATCCTGTATATATATTCACATCAACTAACAATCAGTCCCTTAGTATCGTATAAGGCCAATCCAGCCCTGGGGTAATTTACCCCCATTTGTAAATGATACGGACAAAATCCATGTCCAGGGACAATTCAT
Source organism: Nicotiana tabacum (assembly GCF_000715075.1). Classification (NCBI taxonomy): domain Eukaryota; kingdom Viridiplantae; phylum Streptophyta; class Magnoliopsida; order Solanales; family Solanaceae; genus Nicotiana; species Nicotiana tabacum. The sequence continues at coordinate 29,480,460 of NC_134088.1, read as the reverse complement.
CACAATATAAATAAATAAGGCAAGTCCATGCCCTGGGAAGTCCATCCGGAATATATATATAATCATCTATGCTCATTGTGGGTGTGTACAGACTCCGGAGGGGCTCCTTCAGCCCAAGCGTAATATAAAGCCGATATAGTCTACTGCAGGCGGGCAGTACCGATCCGTAAAATAAATAAGCCTATAAGGCCTGCTGCAGGCGGGTAGCCCTGATCCATAAAATAATAAAGCCAATAAGGCCTACTGTAGGCGGGCAACCCCGATCCATATAATAATAAATCCAATAAGGCATGCTGCAGGCGGGCATCCCTGATCCATATAATAATAATAATAATAATATATAAAGCCGATATGGCCTGCTGCAGGCGGGCAACCCAATCCCATAAATATCCTCACAATGAATGAGCATGACTGAGTATGAAATATATATTTTAAAATAATTAATTTAACAGCAACACGACCCAACGGGTCCCAAAATATCGGCACGTAGCCTAAGGATGATCTTTAATAAGAGACTCAACTCAATTTCTCTAACACGTGGGAAATGTTCAGATAATAACACGATTCTTTAATTTTTTACAACTTCATAGAATTTATTCAGGTCACAGCTTCAATGGTGCACGTCCACACGCTCGTCAACTATCGTGTGCGTCACCTCCAAATAATTTATATAACACCAATTCGGGGATTCATACCCTCGGAACCAAGTTTAGAAGTGTTACTTACCTCAAACCGTGTAATTTTTCACTCTGCTATGCCCTTGCCTCGAGAATTGATCTCCGAAATCCTCGTATCTAGTCACAAATAATTTGATTCAGTCCACACAATTATGGGAATTAATTCCATATTAAAATACCAATATTTTTCCATAAAATCCAAATTACACTCCAAAAATTGCATGTGGGGTCCACGTCTTGGAATCCGACAAAGCTCACAAAATCTGATAACCCATTAAATTATGAATTCAACCATACTAATTTCACTCAAATATGACTCCGAATCGGTATTCAGATCCCAAAAATTCGTTTTATGAAATTTTTACAATTTTCCCCAAATTTTCATCTCAAACTACTAATTGAATATTAAAAATAATGATATATTCATGTATGTTAACCAAATCCGAGTTAGAATCACTTACCCAGATGCATTTCTTGAAAGTCCCACAAAAATTCGCCACAAACCGAGCTCCCATGGCAAAACTCTCCGTTTTCTGGGGGTTTTATGTCTGTGGCACCACAGGTGGCATGGGGCGCTGCCTTTGGCGCCCTTTATAGTACTTCCAGCAGTCCCAGTGCCAGGGATATCGCCCCACGCTACCCTGGATGCTGACGAGAAATATTTTCCGATACGGAAATGAGCATAACTCTTTCATACGATGTCCGAATTCGACGATTCATTTTGCTATGGCTCAAACATTTCGATACAGATCTAATGATTCAATCAAAATTGAATTTGGAGATCATTTGTTTAATGTGATACCACTTATTATTGAAGAAACGACGTCGAAACATCCTAGAAATATCCAAATTAAATTCGGTTAACCATCCGAAATCTACCTGAGGCCCTCGGGACCTTAACCAAATATACCAACAAGTCCTAAAATATCATACGGACTTTGTCGATGCCTCAAATCATATAAACAATAGTAAAAATATGAATCACACCCCAATTCAAGCTTAAATAAAACTATTGAATTCCAATGTTCGCCAAAATGTGTCAAATTACCCTACGAACTTCCAAATCCAAATCTGGACATACGCCTAAGTCTGAAATCACCATACACAGCTATTGGAATCATAAAAATTCTATTCCGGCGTCGTTTGCTCAAAAGTCAACTCTCCTGTCAACTCTTTTCTTTTAAGCTTCTTAAACAAGAATTGTTCTTCCAATTGATGCCGAATCGCCCGAAAACCAAACTCGACCGCACACGCAAGTAATAATATGCATTACGTAGCTGCTCAAGATCTTAAGCCGCTAAACGGGACGTTAATTCTCAAAACGATAAATCGGGTCATTACATCCTCCACTTCTTAAACAAATGTTTGTCCTCGAACGTGCTAAGAATTATTCTGAGTTTATCAAATTTCTGATTTTACTCTTACATATATACTCGCGGGTGATCCCACATCACGCAATCGACATAAGTCCGACAACACCATCCCTATTGAGATTATTTCTCATGTATACTCTTATAGACCTTAGAACCAAATTTCTTACACTACAAACATTTTCAAAAGGTCTGATTTTTCATATCGACACACGATATTAGTCTCAGTCGGCTGTAGCAACTCGTGCCTACGTTCACATCATACGTATGCCCATGACCTCATTTCTGGTCATAATAGTTGTTCATAATTAATTCTAACATCGTCAATTAACCTTATATTAACCAAAACCCCATTTTAATTTTTTTTTCCAGAACACTGATAGCAAAACGTCAGGCATGAAGACCTCATAATTATTTATCCGACTTAAAGAGTCACCTGGGCACCCACCTCGTAGGCTAAAACTCAATATTACAACACGAATATGGCAAATTATGCATAGAGAAACACATATAAGAATTATCAAATAAGCCTAACAGGCATGACTCCCTTTCAGTATTATAGTACAAATTTAATTTCACAAGTGAGAATTTAAAACACATGAATTTAACCACAAGGACCTCATCCTGATATAACTTCCACCACGGCACATGGGCCGGTTCAAACATATCAAAATCCCATGAAAACGCGAGGATTCCATCCTCAACTATGAATCACAAGTATTGTGCAAAATGAAACTTTCCATTTTCTTCTCTTTCCCCTTTTCTCTTCAGATCTTCCGTTATACCTTTTTCTCTCCTCAAGTTGAAACTTCATCTGGTTTCAATTAAACTCAAATGCTTGTGTTGAAAATCCTGACAAATTCAAATCCCTTCGAGTTCTTTTTGTGATGATAATTAAGAGAGATGTAGTCTATTGAATAGTTGTCAGTTTTTCAGTATCTTCATGTGTTTATGAAGTTATTCCGTTATTTATTCAATGCCACTCCTGCAATTTGGAAGCTTTGTGAGGTACAATAGCTAATAGGGCTTCTAAATATGTAAACCTCTAAATAATAGAGATAATAGCTGGAAAAAATCCAACCATCCTTTAAATTAAGAATATTATATAAAAAACGTGGTTGAAAATTTAACTACATAATACCAATATCCAATGTAATTTAGAGTTTAAAACTTACTATTCCTAACAATTAGAAAAACTGCACTTCTTAAACTAAGGGGGTTCTGTGTTTGTGCTATTGAAACAACTTTAGACTTCAGAGCATTAATTTGTGTAATCAAATATTCTTTTACTGTAAACGGATGCGGCTTTACACTTTGGTCAGTTAAGTTATCCTTACATTTGGTAAATGCTTATATTTACTCACGCAGTTAAGAGTATGCTTATACTTAAATACAATATGTAAACAAATTTTATACAATACGTATTTTGTATCTGATTTATACATATTAAAAATAAATTTCATACAACTAATTATATATTACAACTTATCTACAATTTATCTACAACTTTTATACATTATTTCTACCCAGTTATATATAGCTACAATATCATACCACGTAAATATAATTTTTATACAAATTTTATATAATATGTCTTTTGTATATTTTGTATCTGATTTATACATAGTAAAAATAAATTCCATGCAACTAATTATATATTATACAACTTATCTACAACTTACATACATTATTTTTACTCAGTTATATACAACTACAATATCACACAACTTAAATATAATTTTTATACAATATTGTTCAACTTTCATACAATAGTTAAATAATATATATAAACAAAATACAATTTTACCACAATTCTACTACAATTTCGTAAGTATAATGTATGTCATGTCTTCTTCTTCTTCTTTTTCTTCTTCTTCTTCTCCTCCTTCTCCTCCTCCTTCTTCTTCTTCTTCTCCTTCTTCTTCTCCTTATTCTTCTCCTTCTTCTGCTCCTTCTCCTCCTCCTTCTCCTCCTTCTTCTCCTTCTCCTTCTCCTTCTTCTCCTTTTTCTTTATCTCCTCCTCCTTCTTCTTCTTCTTCTTCTTCTTCTTCTTCTTCTTTTTCTTCTTCTTCTTCTTCTTCTTCTTCTTCTTCTTCAAGTTTCAATCTAAAACACCATCAATATTGAGATATAAACTCCAAACCATATTCCCATTTGTTTGCAACAACACCCAATCCAAACAAATAATGGTTTTTAAAAACTCAAATTCAAATTCAAAGCTTCAAAACTTTTTAATGGCTGTCAATGGTAGAATTGTGTGATGACCCAAAAGGTCATCTTATGTTTTAGAACTCGAATCTATACTCTTAAGCCTTAAAAATCTCATTTTTACCCTCCTCGATTTGCGTGGGCAGTCCGGGCAGGTTTTCGGAATGCTTTTATATTGAAAACTAATGAAAATAAGAATTTTTTCCTTAAAAGTTGATTTTAGTTGACTTCAATCAACATTTTTGGTAAACGGTCCCGGATCCGTACTTTGATGGTCCCGATAAGTCCGTATCGAATTATAGGACGTGGGCGTATGCCCGGAATCAAATTCGGAGGTCCCTAGCTTGAGTTATGATTTATTGATGAAAATTAAAAGTTTGGAAATTATTTGTTTTTAAGAATCGATTGATATTTGGCATTGTTAGTATCGGGTCCGTATTTTGGTTCCGGAGTCTGGTACAGGATCATTATGATATTTAAGACATGTCTATGAAATTTGGTGAGAAACGTAGTTGATTTGACATGATTCGGACGTCCAGTTGAGAAAATAAAAATTTTAAAGTGTTCTTGAGAATTTCATTTGATTTGGTGCTAAATTTAGAGCTCTAGGTATTATTTTGGAGATTTGATCGCGCGAGCAGGTCCGTATGATATTTTTAGACTTGTGTACATGTTTGGTTTGGAGCCCCGAGGGCTCGGGTGAGTTTTGGATAGGCCACGGGATGTTTTGGACTTAGAAAATCTGATATTTTAGCTGCAGCAGCTGTTCTGGTGTGCCCTTCTTCGCGTTCGCGTAGGTAGTGTCGCGAACGCAAAAGGTAAAATAGGGCAGGGGAATTTTCTTCTTCGCGAATGCGATGGACTGGTCGTGAACGAGAGGCGTTGGGGGTGGTATCCTTCGCGAACGCGATAGTCTAAGGGACCTGGGGGAGGGGAGTCATGTTCTTCTACGCGAACGCGTTCACTGGGTCGCGAACACGAAGGCTTGGAGGGAGCTTCCTTACGTGAACGCGTAGATAGACTCACGAACGCGAAGGCCTTAGGCCGCTGTGCATCATGATCGCGACAGGCCTCTCGCGAACGCGATGAAGGCCTGTCGAGTGACTTAAAACAGACTCCAAACATGAGTTTAAGCCATTTCTTCAACACTTTTCAAGAACCAAACAAGTAGAGGCAATTTTCAAGCCATTTGCTTCCACAAAGTGTTAGTAAGTGATTCTAAACCATTTTCTTTCAATTACCCATTACATTTTATGAATTATCAACCTAAAATCTAGAGTTTTCATGGTAGAATTAGGGGTTAGGGTAGAAACTAAAAATTTAGGAAATTTGAGGATTTAGACCCCAATTTGAGGCCGGATTCCAAAACTAATTATATATTCGGGCTCGGGGGTGAATGGGTAAAAGGATTTTAGTCTGAACCTCGGGTTTTGACCAAGTGGGCCCGGGGTCATTTTTTGACTTTTTGGAGTAAAATTTGGGAAAATTAATTTATGAAATATAATTGATTCCTTTAGCAATATTTGATATTATTGAGTCATTTTTGAATAGATACGAGTGGTTTGGAGGTGAATTCCAAAGGAAAAGCTGTGATTGAGAATTAAGTGGCCTTCGGAGCGAGGTATGTATCGTGTTTAACTTTGGCTTGAGGGAATAGGTATTATGTGTTCATTTGTTACGTGTTTGGTTGTTAACTACGAGGTATAGGTGAGGTGACGAGCATCTATGCGTTGTTGTTGAGTCATAGCATGCGAGTGAAATTCTATTCTTGTATATTTTGTAACCTTAAATTCTACTATCCATGCCTAGCGGGTATTTGAAATATTGGGTGACTCATATCTGGTTTCACTGAGATTTGGTAACTTTCGAATATTGATTCAAGGTTGAGATTACATTGTGCTATTGATTATGGGCAAAATACGGGTTCCTTTGTGATACTCTTATTTATCCGTTGTTATCGATTCTATGATTGGTGAGGAGGAGTGTAAAGCACGAAGGGTGATACCGTGTATGCTTTATTTATATTGTGAGGAAGAGTGTAAAGCACGAAGGGTGATGCCATGCATGCTTTATTTACATTGTGAGGAAGAGTGTAAAGCACGAAGGGTGATGCCGTGTATATTATGAGAGGTTTAATGCACGAAGGGTGATGCCGTGCCGTTCTATTTATTTATTTGGTGAGGTTGAGAGTAAAAGCACGAAGGGTGATGCCGTGCAGTTTTCCTTTGCTGTTTTAATTGCTCAATTCGTTTAAGGATTTTCTGTTTAATTCTTTCTTTTCATTCTTCTCACTCTTTATATTGTATTCCCCACTGTATGTCACATTCATATTATTTCTGCATTATTTTTTTATTTACTGTTGTTGACACTAGCATGATTATATTGTTCAGGTTATATGTGGGTGTCTTGTCCTAGCCTCGTCACTACTTCACCGAGGTTAGGCTCGACACTTACCAGTATATGGGGTCGGTTGTACTGATGCTGCAATCTGCACTTTCTGTGCAGATTTGGATACCGGCTCAGGTTGATCGAGATTTTCTATTGGTCCGCTATCCGGAGACTCAAGGTCCTACTGACCTTGAAGTCCCCATCTATCTTTTATGTCCTACTGTTTTCTCTTATTCAGACAGTTGTTTTTTTAGACTATTACTTATAGTAAATTCTAGAATGCTCGTGAATTGTGACTCCAGATCTGGGTGGTAGTAATTAATATAGTTTTTATAAGATTCCATAGTTATTATATTTTATCTTAGTTAATTATTGTTATTTACTGAATGAGAATAAGGAATTGGTTTAACAATTTTCTAACGTTGGCTTGCCTAGCAAGGTAAATGTTAGGCACTATCACGGTCCCGTCGATGGGAAATTTCGGGTCATCACAGTTGGTATCAGAGCACTAGGTTGCTTAGGTCTCACGATTAACGAGCAAGCTTAGTAGAGTATGGAGGATCGGTACAGAGAGTGTGGCCTAGACTGGCGCATTTCCCATGGTACCAGAAGTCTCTCGGGCTGGAGGAGGAGCCCTGACTCCCACCACTCCCGCTCCGGAGCAGATAGCTCCCCAGTATCAGGCTCCGGCAGCTCAGCCAGTCAGATTAGTTCAGCTGATTATTGTGGCACAGGTCAGAGATGGGCCAGCTGTGTCTTCTGAGGCTTTATGGAGATTGGGCAGCTTTATCAAGCTCTTTCCTATTCATTTCAGTGGTACTTCTTCAGAGGATCCCCAGGAGTATCTTGATAGTTTCCACGAGGTTTTACGGAACATGGGCATAGTGGAGACCAATGGGGTCAATTTTGCTACATTTCAGATGACTGGTTCCGCCAAGAAATGGTGGAGAGATTACTTGTTGACCAGACCAGCTGGGTCGCCTGCTCTCACTTGGGACCAGTTCTATCAGCTCTTCATAGAGAAATTTCTGCCTATCAAATTAAGAGAGGAGCGTCGCCGTCAGTTTGAGCGTCTCCAGCAAGGTAGTATGACTGTTACTCAGTATGAGACCCGTTTTGTGGATTTGGCTCATCATGCTATTCTTCTGTTTCCCACCGAGAGAGAGAGCGTGAGGAGGTTTATTGATGGACTTGCTCAGCCTATCAGATTGCAGATGGCTAAGGAGACTGGGAGTGAGATTTCTTTTCAGGCGGCTGCTAATATTGCCAGACGAGTTGAACTGGTTCTTACTCAGGGAGGTCAGGGGTCTGACAAGAGACCTCGTCATTCCGGGGATCAGCGGTGCCTCATCTAGAGGCAGGAGTACTTTTGGTAGAGGCCATCCTCCCAGGCCGTTTCATTTAGCACTCTAGGCATCCCACGGCGCCTTAGGTGGTCGTGGGCCTCAGATGCATTATTCCGACCAGCTAGCCTACAGTGCACCACCAGCCCCTATTAGTGCACCTCCACTCCAGGGTGGTTATTCAGGTCGATAGGGTCAGTTTCAGGGCCAGCAGTCACAGCAGCCGAATTTATGTTATACTTGTGGTGATCCGAGGCACTTTGCTAGATTTTGCCCTCGGGCAATGGGCAGCTCACATCATTAGAGTTCTCATGCCATGGTTCCGGCACCAGTTGCTGCACCACCTACTCAGCCAGCCAGAGGTAGGGGTCAGGCAGCCAGAGGTAGAGGCCAGACTGTTAGAGGTGGAGGTCAGGCCGTTAGAGGTGGAGAACAGCCAGTTAGGGGCCATCCCAAGTACGTAGTTCAGGGTGGTGGGGCCCAGCCCCGGTGTTATGCTTTCCCATCCATGCCTGAGGCTGGGTCATCTGACGCTGTTATCACATGTACTGTTTTTGTTTGCAGTAGAGATGCTTCAGTTCTATTTGATCCGGGATCTACTTACTCCTATGTGTCATCCTATTTTGCTTCCTATTTGGTTGTGCCCCGTGATTCTTTGGGTGCTCTTGTGTATGTATCCATACTAGTGGGAGATGCTATTATTGTAGATCGTGTTTATCGTTCGTGTGTGGTCACCATTGGGAGTCTTGAGACTCGTGTAGATCTCCTACTTCTCGACATAGTTGATTTTGATGTCATACTGGGTATGGATTGGCTGTCACCTTATCATGCTATATTAGATTGTCATGCCAAGACAGTGACCTTAGCCTTGCAGGGGTTGCCTCGATTAGAGTGGAGAGTAAATCTTGGCCATTCTGCCAGCAAGGTTATCTCTTATGGAAGGCTCGGCATATGGTCGAGAAGGGGTGTCTAGCTTATTTGGCTTATGTCCGCGATTCTAGTGCGGAGGTTCCTCCCATAGATTCGGTGCCGGTTGTTCGTGAGTTTCTAGAGGTGTTTCCTGCAGATCTGCCGGGGATGCCACCCGACATGGATATTGATTTCTGCATTGATTTGGCTCCGGGAACTCAGCCTATTTTCATTCCGCCATATTGCATGACCCCGCCAGAGTGAAAGAATTGAAGGAGCAGTTGCAAGATTTGCTTGATAAGGGCTTCATTAGACTTAGTGTCTCGCCCTGGGGTGCACTTGTGTTGTTTGTGAAGAAGAAAGATGGATCGATGAGGATGTGTATAGATTATCGGCAGTTGAACAAAGTCACCATCAAGAACAAGTATCCATTGCCGAGAATTGATGATTTATTTGATCAGATTCAGGGTGCCAAGGTGTTTTCAAAGATTGATTTGAGATCTGGCTACCATCAGTTGAGGATTAGGGCATCCGATGATCCTAAGACAGCTTTTCAGACTCGGTATGGGCATTATGAGTTTCTAGTGATGTCATTTGGGCTGACAAATGCCCTAACAGCATTCATGGATTTGATGAACCGGGTGTTCAAACCTTACTTAAATTCCTTTGTGGTTGTTTGGTTGAGTTCAGTTACTTTCTTAGGCCACGTTGTATCAGCAGAGTGTATTCAGATGGATCCTAAGAATATTGAGGCAGTTCAGGACTGGCCTAGACCCATATCAGCTACAGAGATCCATAGTTTCCTGGGTTTGGCGGGCTATTACCGTCGATTTGTGGAGGTGTTTTCATCCATAGCAGCCCCGTTGAACAGATTGACCCAGAAGGGTGCGTCGTTCAGGTGGTCAGATGAGTGTGAAGCGAGATTTCAGAAGCTCAAGACTGCTTTGTCTATGACACCGGTATTGGTGTTACCCACAAGTTCAGGATCTTATACAGTATACTGTGACGCATCCCGTATTGGTCTGGGTGCGGTATTGATGCAGGGTGGAAAAGTTATTGCATATGCTTCACGACAGCTGAAGGTTCATGAGAAGAATTACACTGTTCATGATCTAGAGCTGGCAGCCATTGTTCACGCGCTGAAGATTTGGAGGCACTATCTCTACGGCGTGCCATGTGAGGTATTCACTGATCATCAGAGCTTACAGTATTTGTTCAAGCAGAAGGAACTCAATTTGAGGCAGAGAAGGTGGCTGAAGCTATTGAAAGACTATGATATCACCATATTGTATCATCCCGGGAAGGCCAACGTGGTGGCCGACGCTTTGAGTAGGAAGTCAGTAAGTGTGGGTAGCCTTGCATATATTCTAGTTAGTGAGAGACCGCTTGCATTGGATGTTCAGGCCTTGGCTAACCAGTTCGTGAGGTTAGATATTTCTGAGCCCAGCCGTGTTCTAGCTTGTACAGTTCCTCGGTCTTCTTTGTTTGAGCGCATCAGAGATCGACAGGATGACGATCCTCATTTACTTATCCTTAGAGACATAGTGCGGCACGGGGGTGCCAAGCAGGTTACTATTGGAGATGACAGAGTTTTGAGGATGCAGGGTCATATTTGTGTGCCTAATGTGGATAGACTTTGTGAGTTGATCCTTGAGGAGTCCCACAGTTCCCGGTATTCTATTCATCCGGGCACCGCCAAGATGTATCATGACTTGAGGCAGCATTATTGGTGGAGGCGAATGAAGAAGCACATAGTTGCCTATGTAGCCCGGTGCCTAAATTGCCAGCAGGTAAAGTGTGAGCATCAGAGATCTAGTGTTTTACTTCAGAGGTTAGAAATTCCTGAGTGGAAGTGGGAGCGTATCACTATGAATTTTGTTGTTGGACTCCTACATACTCAGAGAAAGTTCGATGCAGTTTGGGTTATTGTGGACAGGCTGACTAAGTCAGCACACTTCATTCTTGTGGCAGTTACCTATTCCTCGTAGCGGTTAACAGAGATTTATATTCGGGAGATCGTCTGTCTTCACGGTGTGCCCATGTCTATCATTTCTGATTGAGGTACACAGTTTACCTCGCACTTTTGGAGGGCAGTACATCGTGAGTTGGGTACGCGGGTTGAGTTGAGCACAACATTCCATCCTCAAACAGACGGGCAGTCCGAGCGTACTATTCAGATCTTGGAGCATATGCTCCGCGCTTGTGTTATAGACTTCAGAGGATCGTGGGATCAGTTCTTACCCCTTGCAGAGTTCACATACAACAACAGCTACTAGTCGAGCATCCAGATGGCTCCCTATGAGGCATTATATGGTAGGCGGTATCGGTCGCCAGTTGGGTGGTTCGAGCCGAGAGAGGCCGGGTTGTTGGGCACAGACTTCGTACAGGATTCCTTGGATAAGTTCAAGATTATTCAGGATCGACTTCGCACAGCTCAGTCTAGGCAGAAGAGTTTTGCCGACAGTAGAGTTCATGATGTTGCATTCATGGTCGGAGAGAGAGTGTTACTTCGGGTATCACCCATGAAGGGTGTAATGAGGTTCGGAAAGAAGGGCAAGTTGAGCCCTAGGTATATCGGACCTTTTGATATTCTGGAAAGAGTAGGAGAGGTGGCTTACAGGCTTGCGTTGCCACCCAGTCTAGCAGCTGTTCATCCGGTATTCCATGTGTCCATGCTTCGAAAGTATCACGGTGATCCATCCCATGTATTAGATTTCAACTCTGTCCAATTGGACAAGGATTTGATTTACGAGGAGGAGCCGGTGGCAATTCTAGCCCGGCAAGTTTGCCAGTTGAGATCAAAGAGTTACCCTTCAGTTCGAGTGCAGTGGAGTGGTCAGCCTATTGAGGCAGCTACTTGGGAGTCTGAGTCCGATATACGGAGTCGCTATCCCTACCTTTTTACCAGCCCATGTACTTTTCTATGTCTGTTCGAGAACGAACTGTTGTTTTAGAGGTGGAGAATGTGATGACCCAAAAGGTCATCTTATATTTTAGAACACGAATCTGCGCTCTTAAGCCTTAAAATTCTCATTTTTACCCTCCTCGATTTGCGTGCGGAGTCCGGGAAGATTTCCGAAAAGCTTTTATGTTGAAAACTAATAAAAATAAGAATTTTTGCCTTAAAAGTTAATTTTAGTTGACTTTGGTCAACATTTTTGGTAAATGGGCCCGGATTCATGCTTTGACTGTCCCGGTAGGTCCGTATCAAATTATGGGATCTGGGTGTATGCCCGGAATCGAATTCGGAGGTCCCTAGCTTGAGTTATGAATTTTAGATGAAAATTAAAAGTTTGGAAATTATTTATTTTTAAGAATTGATTGATATTTGGCATTGTTAGGATCGGGTCCATATTTTGGTTCCGGAGACCAGTACATGATCATTGTGATATTTAAGACATGTCTGTGAAATTTGGTGAGAAACAGAGTTGATTTGACGTGATTCGGACGTCCAGTTGAGAAAATAAAAATTTTAAAGCGTTCTTGAGAATTTCATTTGATTTGGTGCTAAATTTAGAGCTTTAGGTATTATTTTGGCGATTTGATCGTGCGAGCAGGTCCGTATGATATTTTTAGACTTGTGTGCATGTTTGGTTTTGAGCCCCGAGGGCTCGAGTGAGTTTCGGATAGGCCACTGGATGTTTTGGACTTAGAAAATCTGAGATTTTAGCTGCAGCAAGTATTCTGGTGTGCCCTTCTTCGCGTTCGCGTAGGTAGTGTCGCGAACGTGAAAGGTAAAATGGGGCAGGGGAATTTTCTTCCTCGCGAACGTGATGGACTGGTCGCGAACGAGAAGCATTGGGGGTGGTACCCTTTGCGAACGCGATCTGTCTCACGCGAACGCGATAGTCTAAGGGACCTGGGGGAGGGGAGTCATGTTCTTCTACACAAATGCGTCCACTGGGTCGCGAATGTGAAGGCTTGGGGGGAGCTACCTTACGCGAACGCGTAGATAGACTCGTTAACGCGAAGGCCTTAGGCCGCTGTGCATCCCAAACGTGAAGGCCATAGGCTGCTGTGCATCGCGATCGCGACAGGCCTCTCGCGAACGCGATGAAGGCCTGTCCAGTGACTTAAAACAGACTCCAAACACGGGTTTAAGCCATTCTTCAACATTTTTCAAGAACCAAACGGGTAGAGGCGATTTTCAAAAGCCATTTTCTTCCCCAAAGTGTTAGTAAGTGATTCTAAACCATTTTCTTTCAATTACCCATTATATTTTATGAATTATCAACCTAAAATCTAGGGTTTTTATGGTAGAATTAGGGGTTAAGGTAGAAACTAGGAATTTCAGAAATTTGAGAATTTAGACCCTAATTTGAGGTCGGATTCCAAAACTAATTACATATTCAGGCTCGGGGGTGAATGGGTAAAAGAATTTTGGTCCGAACCTCGGGTTTTGACCAAGCGGGCCCGGGGTCAATATTTCGACTTTTTGGGGTAAAATTTGAGAAATTTAATTGATTCCTTTAGCAATATTTGATATTATTGAGTCATTTTTGAATAGATACGAGTGGTTTGGAGGTGAATTCCAAAGGAAAAGCTGTGATTGAGAATTAAGTGACCTTCGGAGCGAGGTAAGTGACGTGTCTAACTTTGGCTTGAGGGAATAGGTATTATGTGTTCATTTGCTACGTGTTTGGTTTATAAATATGATGTATAAGTGAGGTGATGAGCATATATGCGTCATTGTCGAGTCATAGCATGCGAGTGAATTTCTATTCTTGTTTATTTTGTAACCTTAAATTCTACTATCCATGCCTAGCAGGTATTTAAAATATTGGGTGACTCATATCTGGTTTCACTGAGATTTAGTAACTTTCGAATATTGATTCAAGGTTGAGATTACATTGTGTTATTGATTATAGGCAAAATACTGGTTCCTTTGTGATATTCTTATTTATCCGTTGTTATCGATTCTATGATTGGTGAGGAGGAGTGTAAAGCACGAAGGGTGATGCCGTGCATGCTTTATTTATATTGTGAGGAAGAGTGTAAAGCACGAAGGGTGATACCGTGCATGCTTTATTTATATTGTGAGGAAGAGTGTAAAGCACGAAGGGTGATGCCGTGTATATTATGAGAGGTTTAATGCACGAAGGGTAATGCCGTTCCGTTCTATTTATTTATTTGGTGAGGTTGAGAGTAAAAGCACAAAGGGTGATGCCGTGCAGTTTTTCTTTGTTGTTTTAATTGCTCAATTCGTTTAAGGATTTTTTGTTTAATTCTGTCTTTTCATTCTTCTCACTTTTTATGTTGTATTCCCCACTATATGTCCCCTTCATATTATTTTTGCATTATTTTTTTATTTACTATTATTGCTACTAGCATGATTATATTGTTCAAGTTATATGTGGGTGTCTTGTCCTAGCCTCGTCACTACTTCGCTGAGGTTAGGCTCGACACTTACCAGTACATGGGGTCGGTTGTACTGATGCTGCACTCTGCATTTTCTATGCAGATTTTGATACCGGCTCAGGTTGATCGAGATTTGCTATTGGTCTGCTGTTCAGAGACTCAAGGTAGATCTGTCGGCGTTCACAGATCTTGAAGTCCCCGTCTATCTTTTATGTCCTACTATTTTCTTTCATTCAGACAGTTGTATTTTTTTTAAGACTATTACTTGTAATAAATTATAGAATGCTCGTGAATTGTGACTCCAGATCCGGGTGGTAGTAATTAATACAGTTTTTATAAGATTCCGTACTTATTATATTTCATCTTAGTTAATTATTATTATTTACTGAATGGAAATAAGGAATTGGTTTAACACTTTCTAACGTTGGTTTGCCTAGCAAGTGAAATGTTAGACGCTATCACGGTCCTGTCGGTGAAAAATTTTGGGTCGTGAAAAATTGCTGCTCTCTTTTCCTTTGCTTTACATTACTGAAAATAGGGATTGAGAGATAGAGAGAGACGTAGAGAGAATTCTCAATTGTTTGCAATAACACCCAATTCAAACAAATAATATTTTTTGAAAACCCAAATTTGAATTCAATGCTTTTTAATGGCTGTCAATGGTGGAATTTCTGCTCTTTTTTTTTTGCTCTACATTACTGAAATTAGGGATTGAGAGAGAGAGAGAGAGAGAGAGAGAGAGAGAGAGAGAGTAAGGATGTGAAATAATTAATTCCTAGTATAAAGGAATACTCATTTAATTCCTAAAATGTATATAATTGGTAAATTTGTATATAGGATGTAATTAAATTGAAATTTGAGTTGAGAGGGTAATAAATTTTCTAATAGTGTATATGTATGTAAACATTCCTTATAATAATGGTAAATTAGAAGACAAATTAAAGATCTTTCACTTGCAAATTCAAATTATGATAATCCCACAATTTAACCTCTAAAATTAATCAAACACATCAAACAAAAATATATTATAAATAAAGAAAATCGTCACAATTATGATCATGAACAAATAAAAGAAATAAACCCCAAACTGTTAAGCACCCAAAAAGAATATCTTCAAGTAATGAGTTTGTTTGAAAAATATGCACCCACAACCCCGTTAATCTATTAGCTCTATCTCCCAAAAAAAGTCTTAGGGTTTTAAATAGTCTCCACTTATCCTATGTCAGAAAGGTTTAAGGTTTGAATTTACGGCAAAGGCCAAATATATACCCATATACTTTCGAAAATGGTCTAAGAATATCTCTCGTTATACTATTGGGATATATATACCCTTCCCGTTATACTTTGGAACAAATATACCCTTATTTTAGATGGAGTGCCACGTGTCAGCACCAGATAAAAACGACCCATTTCTTTTTTTTTACCCGATCCGTTTTAAAAAACCCACCACCCGATCCGTTTTTAAAAATCCACCACCGACCCGTTTTAAAATTTAGTTTTTTTAAAGCATATATTTTATAAAAACTGAAAAAAAATTGCAAAATATATATATTTTAAGTCTTTTCAGTTTTTAAAAGTATTTGTTTTGTAAAAACTGAAAAAAAATATTTTTTTAAAAACTGAAAAAAAAAAGACTCTCTTAAAGCAGTGGACTACATATGCATTAGTTTTAAAAAAATAAAAATATTTTGCAATTTGTTTTTTCAGTTTTTACAAAACAAATACTTTAAAAACTTGAAAAATATATATTTTGCAATTTTTTTTCCAGTTTTACAGAATATATATTTTTTAGTTTTTAAAACATTTTTAAAAAAATATTTTCTTTTCAGTTTTTACAAAAAACAATACTTTAAAAAACTGAAAAGACTTAAAAATATATATTTTGTAATTTTTTTTCCAGTTTTTACAAAAAATAATTTCAGTTTTTACAAAATATATGATTTAAAAAAATTAAATTTTAAAACGGGTCGGGTTGTGGGTTTTCTAAAACGGATCGAGTAAAAAAAAGAAATGTGTCGTTTTTATCTGGAGCTGACACGTGGCACTCCATCTAAAATAAGGGTATATTTGTTCTAAAGTACGACGGGAATGGTATATATAGCCCAATAATATAACGAAGGTTATTCTTAGACCATTATCAAAAATACATGGCTATATTTAGCCCTTTGCCGTTTAATTTATTGGGAAAGGGTCAAATAGTTGTTTTAGTCTACGGCCCGGGGGTTAATTAATAACTGTGCGAAGTTTTAAAAACTTGGTAAATAGAGATTGTGGAACTTCGAACCCGCGACCTGTTACAAATAATTGGTGGCGGCTAACGAACAAGCCACTGGACAGGTTTGTTTCAACCGGTGTCCTCTTCATTATTTGTACTAATATTTCCTTTTGAGTTATTTTATACACATATATATATTTAGTAAATATTTTCGACCAAGCGGTCTCTCGTGACACCGCTTGGGTCAACGTAAATCTACCCCTGCTTGCAACAACTTTTTATTAAACAGGCAGGTTGCGAGCAGATCATGTAGACTACTTACAAGCAGCTCAAGAAAAGCCTCGCAGCAGCTTCATGAAAAGCCTTGCATCTGCTTACTGAAAAATCTCGAAGTTACTTCCTTTCTTCTATAAATAGAGGAAATTTTAGTTCATTATATACATCAGTTTGAAGTTGAATAATATATTAATTTATCTCCATACTTGTCTTTGATTTATTTACTTTACAGTTTTTATTTTATAACTCTAGATTTTAACTTTTGAAATATTGAAAGGACTACTATAGCTAATAACTACTAAAGCTCGTATCAAAGTTATAATAATAGTATCATTCTGTAACGAGCCATCCAGTCGTTTTAAAAGTTGTAGCCCCATTTCTCCATTTACTTCTCATTTTGTACGTTATAACTGTTATGTGACTTGCCGGAGAAATTGGTTCTGGTTTGGGTCCGGTGAGGTTTTTAGAATGAATTGGAACACTTAGTTTCAAAGTTTAAAATTTAAGTTGAAAAGGTTGGCTGGATGTCGACCTATATATAAACGACCCTGGAATAGATTTTTGATGATTCCAACAGCTCCGTATGGTGATTTTGGACTTAGGAGAGTGTTTAAAATTTTATTTTGAAGCCCGTAGTTAAATTAGGCTTGAAATAGCTAATATAGGAATTTAAGTTTGGAAGTTTGACCGGGGAGTTAACTTTTTTTTATATCGGGGTCGGAATCCAGTTCCAAAAATTTTCATAGCTCCATTGTGTCATTTATGACTTGTGTGCAAAATTTGAGGTCAATCGGACTTGATTTGATAGGTTTCGACATCGAATGTAGAAGTTGAAAATTCTTACGTTTCATTAAGCTTGAATTGGGGTGTGATTTTGTGATTTTAGCGATGTTTGATGTGATTTGAGGTTTCGACTAAGTTCGTATGATATTTTAGGACTTGTTGGTGTATTTGGCTGAGGTCTTGGGGATCTCGAGTGAATTTCAGACGGTTAACGGATCAATTTTGGACTTGGAGTTGCTGAAATCTGGTGTCTGGTTTCCTTCTATGCGATCGCGTGAGAAGGTCCGCTGTAACGACCCGGTCGTTCGTTCTGAGAGTTATAGCTATGTTTTCCCCATTTCTGCTTCTTATCGTGTTGTTCAGCTGTGTTGAGTTATATCGAGTAGGTAGGTTTGGGTCAGAGTAATTTTTGGAGTGAAATGAACACTTAGTCTCTTATTTAGAAAGCCAAGTTAGAAAAAGTCAACCGGAAGTTGACTTATGAGTAAACGAATTCAGATTTGGATTTTTATGATTCGGTTAGCTTCGTTAGGTGATTTTAGACTTAGGAGTGTGTCCGGAATGTAATTTGGAGGTCCGTGGTAGAATTAGACTTGAATTGGCGAAAGTTAAAAATTTAGCAATTTTGGTTAGCAGTGAAAAATTAAGTATCGGGGTCGGAATGAAATTTCGGAAGTTGGAATAGGTTCATAGTGTCATTTGGGACGTGTGTGAAAAATTTGATATTATTCGGACGTGGTTTGATAAGTTTCGGCGTCGTTGACGAATTTTGGAAGTTTAGAAGTTCTTAGGCTTGAATCCGAGGTTGATTCGATGTTGTTTTGGGTGTTCCGAAGGTTCGACTAAGTTAAGGTAGTGATATATGACTTGTTGGAATTATTGGTTGAGGTCCCGACGGCCTCAGGTGAGTTTCAGATATGTTTTGGTTGTGTTGTTCTCGTTTTTCTTATGTTTCGATGTTGTTTCTTCAAGCATAAATGATATCATATTGAAAATAATTAAGCTCCGATTTCCTTTTTGATTGAAGAATTAGATTCGTATCGTAATTACGGACCCGTAGCAAAAAGAATCGTCGAATTTGGATATTGTATGTAGATTTTATGGTCATTTACTAAGAATTAGGTTGCGAGATTTTTTTAGATTAATTACGAAATTGCCACTGACAGTGCATTTAAAAATCTGCACTATTTGCAAATATTAAAACCTACATATCTGCTTCATTATACGGTCAAATTGAGTGATTCAAAAGATTAACTTGACTAGAATTTTACAAGGAATCCATTGGAGGCATAACAAGCGAGTTTTGGGATCGTTTGGCATGAGAAACGAGGCAGAATAGCTGGCAGAAAAAATATATAAAATAAGAGTTTGTTCATTTGGTCATATTTTGAGTTGGGGAGCTCGAATTTGGGTGATTTTGGAGGCGATTTTCACCATAGGGATTGGGGTAAGTGTTCTATACTCAGTTTTGGTTATATTTCATGAATCCATCTTCGTTTTTGGGATTTGATTGATGATTTCAAAGTGAAATTGAGGGAGTTAGGGCTTGAGTTTTGGAGAGTTTTAGCTAGGGATTTGAGGGACCAAACAGAGTCTGATTTTGATAAATTTGTATATGGTTAGATTCGGGAGTGGACGAGGGTTCTAATCCTTCCATTTTTGACTGGTTCCGAGACGTGGGCCCGGGGGCCGGGTTTTGGCCGATTTGGGATTTTTGGCATATTTGTGTAGTTTTTTTTGTGGAATTCGATTATTTAGACTATGTTGATAGTAGTATTCTGATTTTTGGTCAGATTCAGAGCTTTTGGAGACCGATTCCAGAGACGTGGGCATCCCGGAGTAGGAGTTTACGTTGTTAAGGTAAGTAACAGTTTTAACTCTGGCTTTGAGGGTATAAACCCGAAGATTTGACATCAAGTGATTGTTTAGAGGTGATAACCACGCTAGGTGACGGGCGTGTGGGTGTATACCTCGAGGGATTGAGACTTGGTCCGTCCCGTGAGGCCTAATAACCATTATTTGTGTTTATGCATTTACTTGTTGGTGAACTTGTCTGCCTTCACGTTAGAGGTCATGTTTAGGCTTCATTCATGTTCATGTTATTTGTACTCAGTCATAGAAATTATTGTTCATGTGTACC
Organism: Nicotiana tabacum; assembly: GCF_000715075.1. Classification (NCBI taxonomy): domain Eukaryota; kingdom Viridiplantae; phylum Streptophyta; class Magnoliopsida; order Solanales; family Solanaceae; genus Nicotiana; species Nicotiana tabacum. The sequence goes on along the minus strand of NC_134088.1, from coordinate 29,460,793 downwards.
TCAGTCTCTATTATTTTGCTAATATGTTGTGATACTTGATGTACATGCTGTGTCCCATTATTTGTGGTGCATTGTGAGGCTGGAGAGGTACATGACTGAGTGAGGCTGAGGGCCTGATTGTGAGGATATTAATACCATAGCGCGTGAGCTGTCCGCATAGCACGTGAGCTAATCGGGTGGGTCCAGGTATTGATATCATAGCGCGTGAGTTGTCCGCGTAGCATGTGAGCTGACAGTGCGGATCCAGGTATTGATATTATGGCACGTGAGCTATCCGTGCTTAGCGCTTGGGCTTTGGGAGCCCCACCGGAGTCTGTACACACCCCTAGTAAGCGCAGAGTGTTGAGTGTTTTGAGTGTTGAGTGCTGATTGCGAGTGATGAGTGATGGAGTGACACTGCTGTGAGGTTGTATTTATTTGTGTTGTTGCTGCATTTATCTGTTAAACTTCTTTGTGGCATTTACTGAGTTATGAAATTTACCTGTTTATTTCTATTTATTTTTAAATTGTGAAAATAAATAATTGGACTGTTTTACTTAGCTCATCACTACTGCTCAGTTCCTTAGTTATTTCTGTTACTACTGAGTCGGTTGTACTCATACTACACCCTATACTTTATGTGCAGATCCAGGTGAGTTAGAGCGCGACGATCGTTGATTTCAGACCGGCTATCTGTGGAGATTGTAAGGTAGCTGCTAGCATCCGCACGACCTTGTTACTCCTTTTGTCATTTGTTCTTTTGGACAGTTAGACAGTTTATATATCTTAGTTTATAGTTTTAGACGCTCATGACTTAGTGACACCCCGATGTCTGGGGCTCGTTTCCATATTTTCTATATCATATTTAGAGTTGATTTAGTTTTTGAGAAATTCAAATATTGGTATTGTTTTATTAAATTCTTATAATCAATTTAGTAGTAATATTTTGGAAAATAGGCTTGTCTTGTAACATGATAGGCGCTATCATGACCATGGTTAGATTTTGGGTCGTGACATCTGCGACAACGTAGACTTAATTAGGTAGCTGGAAAATTTGTGCTATGCGAAAGCGTGGGCGAGTTTGCGATCGCGTAGGTTTGGCAAGTTTTGCTATGCGAACACGTTGCTAAGACCACGTTCGCGAAGAGGAATGAGGCAGAAGGCTGGGCCACGCGTTTGCTCTATGCGATCGCGTGTGGCTGTCCGCGATCGCGTAGGGCTGAGGATCCTGTGCATCGCGATCGCGTGAAGGACACGCGATCGCATAAGGTCTTTTCTCGACAATGGAAGTTTGTGCTTCGCGATCGCATGTGGTTGTATGCGATTGTGTAAAGCAAATGACTGGACAGAGAGTTTAAGTTCTGAAAATGGGATTTCGTCCTATTTTCCATTTTTACCGATTTGGAGCTCGGATTGAGGTGATATTTGGGAGATTTTCAGAGAAAAAATATCGGGGTAAGTGTTCTTAACTCAATTTTGGTTAAATTACCCGAATCCATCACTGTTTTTATCAGTTAATTGGTGAATTAAGTTGAAAAAGTTCGAAAACCCTCTTTGATAAATTTGAGGATTTGAGGGCCGAATTGTTATTGAAATTTAGTAATTTTGGTATGGTTAGACTCGTGGTTGAATGTGCGTTCATATTTTATGACTTTCGCTGGATTCCGAGACGTGGTCCTCACAAGCGATTTTTGAGTTAATTTCGGATTTTATTGAAAAATATAGTATTTTCTTATGAAATTGATTCCTATAATTTTTGTTGACTGTATCAAATTATTTTGGCTAGATTCGAGCCATTCAGAGTTGGATAATCGAGGAAATGCCTACTAGTGGATTAAATTGAAGCAAGTCGAGGTAAGTGACTTATCTAACCTTGTGTGGGGGAAATTCTCCTATGATTGGTATTGATGTGATAATTGCAATATGTTGAAAGTCGTGTGTACGAGGTGACGAGTTTGTACACAGACTAAATATGTAAGGTTATATTTTTAAATTGTGTACATCACTGTTGCATATTAGTTAAATCATTGTATCATGTTATATTCATCATCATTGGATTATTTCATATTCTTAAAAATTGTCTGACCATTTCTTGCTAATTGCTTTACGTGTTTCTTTTGTTCTGTGCATTACTTGAAGGATGAATTTTTTAATTTAAATATTAAAAAAAATGAAGTAGTTTACATTTAAAAATTTGATATTTAGACAAAGTGTTAATTAGTGAATTTTGTTTTTGTTGAATATATTTTTGAGATTTTCGTATTCATTGTGATGGAGCCGTGAGATCTTTATTATGGAAAATATTGTTGTTAATTTATTTTGGCAAGAGCCGTGAGCTCTTTATTATGGAAAATGTTGAAATATTTGGGCATTTGAGGTGCAAATTGTGATATATTGTGATATTGATACGCATGCGGTGGTATAACTTAGTACGATAAGGCTTTGTTCCTTCAGCATAGTTTCACTGCGAGTTGAAACTGCATGAAGATAAAGAAATCTAAAATTAAATCATGAAAACTAAATTATGGTTATGTAAAATATAACAGTAGTATTATTTATTATGTAGTGGGGATCACTGATCTTACACAATATTCAACTGGTGAAGCTCACATAGTGTGTATCACTTTTATTCCTGCTCACATATTTTTACACGTACAACATACTACTCCTTTATTCTTTTTATAACTTATACCATATCACACGTAAGAGTATGTACGAAACAAGGTTTAGTATTGTAACGATCCGGCTGGCCGTTTTAAGTATTATAATCCCGTTTTTCTATTTACTGTTCAAATTGTGAATTACAGTTGTTATTTGGCTTGCCGGGTAATTGGTTTGGGTTCGGTGAGGTTTTGAAATGATTTGGAGCGCTTAGTTCCAAGGTTTAGAATTTAAGTTGAAAAGGTTGACCGGATGTTAACTTAGGTGTAATGACCCAGGAGAAATTTTGCTAAGGAATTTAATGTTTGGGTTGAACAATGCACCGATGTATAAAGGAATTTTTTGTCAGAAAAAGGTCATTTTTGCGACCACTATGCGGTCGCAGAATCATTCTGCGGACCGCATAATGGTCGCAAAGTGGATCAGATGAGGGACGAGATTTGAGGAAAATCTGCGGTGCACTATGCAACCGCAAACCTGTTTTGCAGTGCATTATGCGATCGCAGAACTAGTATGCGGACCGCATAATGATCGCAGACCGGTTCAGTAACGCCCAGCTTTGGAAGCCAAATTATGCGGCCAGTATGCGGACCGCATACCTGTTATGCGATCGCATAACTGCGTCGGAGCTTCTATTCTTTCTAATTTTTGACCCGACCCAACTTCGATTTATAGCCCTTGAAGCTCATTTTTGAGCCAAAATCTGATATTTTAGAGAGAGGTGAGAGCATTTTAGAGAGAGAAAGTGAAGACTTGGTCATTTATCCATCAATTCTTGTTTAAGGTTTGAAGATTTCACAAGGATTTTGCTAGGGCTTCAAAGAGGTAAGAATTTCTTTCCTCAATCCTTCAATTTCGGGTTTGGAATAAAAATGGGTGATTTATAGTATGATTCTTGGGTGTAAGAGTATTATGTATACATACCAATAAGGTTATGGAAGGATTGTTAAGTTCAAATGGGTAAGGATTGGGTTGGAAATGGTAGAAATCTTCATAGACTTTAATTGAAGATTTGAGGGTCGAGTTGATGTCGGATTTTGGTGAAATTTATATGGTTGGACTCGTGGTTGGATGGACGTTCATATTCTATAACTTTTGTCGAGTTCCGAGATATGAGCCCTACGGGCAATTTTTGAGTTAATTTCGAATTTTATTGGGAAAATTAGTATTTCCTTATGGAATTAATTACAGTAATTTATATTGACTGATTCAAATTAATTGTAGCTAAATATGAGGCTTTCGAAGACCAATTCTCAAGGTAAGGGCATAGCGAAATAAATAATTACACGGGTTATGGTAAGTAACAGTTATAAATCTGGTCCTGAGGGTATGAAACCCCGGATTTTTGTGTCATGTGATTATTTTGGAGGTGATGCACATGCTAGGTGACAGGCGTGTGGGCGTGCACTGAAGGAATTGTGACTTGGTCTGTCCCGTGAAACTGTAAAGTTGAATAACCTGTTGTTAGCTATAAGCTCTCTTTGTGTTGAAGAAATTTGACTGTAAATCATGCTTAGGCTTGTGATAGTAATGTTGGGACCTACAGAGGTCGCGTACTTGTTGAATTAATTGCTAATTGTTGTCTTGTACTCAGTCATAATTTTTCTTGCGTATTATACCTCAGTCTTTCTGGATATTTGTTGATATACTATGTTTTCTTTGTTTGGGCTGATCTTTGTGATTTCTGAGAGCCCGAGAGACTTGAGAGGTTGAGGACTGAGTAAGGCCCAGGGCCTGTCGATGAGGTAAGGATATTATAGCACGTGATTTGTCCATGCAGGATATTATAGCAAGTGAGTTATCCGTGCAGCACGTGAGTTGTCCGTGCAGATTATGGCGCTTGGGCTATAGGAGCCCCTCCGGAGTTTGTACACACCCCCAGTGAGCGCGAGTACCCATTGAGTGTGAGTGCTGAGGGCTGAGAGCCGAGTGGTTGAGATGTTGTGATGAGCTGAGTGACTATTGCCTGAAAGGCTGTACTTGCTTTGCATTTGTTATTGCACTTGGTTGCTATCTGTCATTGTGTGAAATCTCTGAAAGAATTTATATCCGGATTACTTGAAATTTAACTGTATAAAATTGATTTGACTTAAACTGTCGGATTTGAAAGCATGTCTATTCTTTGCTGGAACTACTGAAAGTGAACTATGACTGTGTAGCTCGTCATTATCTTCAGTTCCTTAGTTATTATTGTTACTTGCTGAGTTGGTTGTACTCATACTATACCCTCCACTTCGTGTACAGATCCATGTGTTCATGAACATAGGGAGTGCTAATCATTTCGCGCAGTTGATTTTCAGGAGATTTTGAGGTAGCTGGCGTGTTCTGCAGACCTTGTCTCTCCTTCTCTATCTCCTTGTTTACTGTATTTAGTATCAGACTATTATAGATCATATTTTCCAGACTTGTACTCATATTAGATGCTCATGTACTCAGTGACACCAGGTTTTGGGAGAGTTGTATCAGAAATTGCTAAATCTTTGGTATTGTATTAAACGTTACGTTTTTAAATTTAAAGGAAATCGTGGGTTATTGATATTGTCGGCTTGTCTAGTACTGAGATAGGCGCCATCACGACATATTAGAACTTTGGATCGTGACAAGTTGGTATCAGAGCCTAGGTTACATAGGTCTCACGAGTCATGAGCAAGTTTAGTAGAGTCTTGCGGATCGGTACAGAGACGTCTGTACTTATCTTCGAGAAGCCGCAGAAACCGTAGGAAAACTTCAATTTCTTGTATTCCATCGTGCGAATTTGTTGATTTCGGAAACTAAATTTATATTAATCTATTCTCTCATAGATGGTGAGGACACGTACTACCGGATCGGACGGTCAACCATCAATGCCACCAGTTAGGGCCGCGAGAGGCCGGGGCCGTGGTAGAGGCCGGGGTCGAGGTAAAGGTCGAGGTGTAGCTCGTACCACAGTTGGGCCAGCACCGGTAGTACCACCAGTTGCTCCAGCTCAGGAGCAGATTCCAGAAATAGTTGAGCCGACATGATCAGCTCAGGCACCAGCTGTGCCCATTGAGATTCCAGCCTTCAAGAGACTTTGGCCCAGATATTGGCAGCTTGCACTGGTCTGGCTCAGGTGGTTTCGGCTCAGGCCGCACCTGCCGCTTCTCAGGCCGGGGGAGGTACTCATACTCTCGTTGCCCATACTCCAGACCAGGTAGTATAGGGACTTCAGATATTGGGGGCACTACCAGCCCAGCCGGTTGCAGCTGCTTAGGCCCCGGTAGTTCCTGTTATGGCATATGATAAGCAGAGGAGGCTTGAGAGATTTGAGAGGCTCCGACCTCCATCTTTTAGCAGCATTGAGTCAGAGGATGCCCAGGGTTTTTTGGATAAGTGTCAGCGGATGCTTCAGACAGCAGGTATTCTGGAGACCAGTGGGGTCTCATTCACTACTTTTCAATTTTCTGCGGCTGCCTTCAGATGGTGGGAGTCTTACGAGAGGTGTAGGCCGGTCGGTGCAGCACCCCTTACCTAGCAGCAGTTCTACGGTCTATTCCCTGAGAAGTTTGTACCTCAGTCCCGCAGAGAGGAGCTGTGCAAACAGTTTGAGCAGCTTCGTCAGGGTGATATGTCTGTGATGCAGTATGAGATGAGATTTTCAGAATTGGCCTGTCATGCTATCTGGTTGATTCCTACAGATAAGGAAAGGATCAGGAGGTTCATAGATGGCCTCACTTTTCAGCTGCGATTACTCATGACTAGAGAGAGTGTCTGGTGCTACTTTCGATGAGGTTGTTGACATTGCTCGTCAGATTAAGATGGTTCGCATCCAGGAGCGGGTTAAAAGGGAGGCTAAGAGGCCTCGTGGTTCCGGTGATTTCAGCGGTGTTCCTTCAGGGGGTTAGTTTTATCGTGATAGGTGTCATTCTTACAGACACGCTCAGGCAGGTTATCCAGTTCATCATGGTGCATCAGCTCGACATGGTTTTTACAGTGCTCACTTAGGCCAGTCTTCATTCAATGCACTACTAGAACTGAGTTCTCATCAGGCCTCGTCCGCTCAGGCTTCTACAGGTAATTCTTCGGGTTATCAGGAGCAGCAGTTCCGTCAGAGGAGGGGTTGTTTTGAGTGCGGAGAATTAGGTCATTTCAAGAGAGATTGTCCTAGGCTGTTGAGTGGGGCTCCACAACAGAGTTCTCGACTAATGACACCAGCACCAGTAATTACACCACCCGCCCAACCAGCTCGGGGTGGGGGTCAGGCAGCTAGAGGTCGCCAAAGAGGGGAAGGCTGATCAGGTGGCAACCAGGCCTGATTCTATGCTTTTCCTGCCAGGCCAGATACTGTTGCTTCAGATGCAGTGATCATAGGTATTGTTTCAGTGTGCCACAGAGAGGCTTCTATATTATTTGACACTGGTTCTACTTATTCATATGTATCATCGTATTTGTCTCATTATCTAGATATGCCCTGTGAGTCCTTAGTTTCACATGTTAGTGTATTTACACCGGTGGGTGATATTATTACTGTGGACTGTGTGTATCGGTCGTATATGGCAACTATTGGGGAACTGGAGACTAGGGTCGATCTTTTATTACTCGGTATGGTTGATTTCAATGTAATACTGGGTAAAGATTGGTTGTATCCATGTCATGCTATTCTGGACTGTCATGCAAAAACCGTGACGTTGACCATGCCGGGGTTGCCAAAGGTTGAGTGGAGAGGTTCTCTAGATTTTGTTTCTAGCAACGTAATTTCTTATTTGAAGGCCCAACGTATGGTTGGAAATGGGTGTTTGTCATACTTGGCTTTTGTGAGAGATGTTGAAGCAGATACTCCTACTATTGATTCAGTACCGGTAGTGAGAGACTTTCTTGATGTATTTTCTACAGACCTGCCGGGTATGCCGCCCGATAGGGATATTGATTTCGGTATTGACTTGGTGCAGGGCACTCAACCCATTTCTATTCCTCCATTTCGTATGACACCAGCTGAGTTAAAAGAATTGAAAGAGCAACTTCAGGAACTCTTTGAAAAGGGGTTTATTAGGCCTAGTGTGTCACCTTGGGGTGCACCGATTCTGTTTGTGAAAACGAAAGATGGTACTATGCGGATGTGCATTGATTATAGGCAGTTGAACAAAGTGACAATCAAGAATAAATATTCTTTGCCGCGTATTGATGACTTATTTGACTAGCTTCAGGGAGCGAGAATGTTCTCCAAAATCGATTTGAGGTCTGGGTATCACCAGTTGAAGATTCGGGATTCGGATATTCTGAAGACGGCATTCAGAATTTGTTATGGCCACTATGAATATCTTGTGATGTCTTTTGGGCTTACCAATGCCCCAGCAGCATTCATGCACTTGATGAATAGTGTATTCCAATCATATCTTGACTCATTTGTCGTAATATTTATTGATGATATCCTGGTGTACTCACGTAACCAGGAGGAGCATGCACGACATTTGAGTATTGTACTACAGAGGCTGAGAGAGAAGAAACTTTATGCCAAATTCTCTAAGTGCGAGTTCTGGCTGAGTTCGGTGGCATTCTTGGGACATATAGTGTCCAGTGAAGGAATTAAGGTGGATCCAAAGAAAATAGAGGCAGTTTAGAATTGGCCCAGGCCCTCTCCAGTTACTGAGATTCGTAGTTTTCTCGGCTTGGCCAGTTATTATCGTCGCTTCGTGGAAGAATTCTCATCTATTGTATCGCCTATGACTAAATTAACCCAGAAAGGTGCTCCGTTCAGGTGGTCGGATGAGTGTGAAGAGAGCTTTCAGAAGCTCAAGATAGCTTTGACTACAGTCCCAGTATTGGTGTTGCCTATAGGTTCAGGGTCATATACTGTATATTATGACGCGCCGCGTATTGGTCTCGGCGCAGTACTTATGCAAGACGGTAGGGTGATTGCCTATGCGTCCAGACAGTTAAAGGTACATGAGAAGAATTATCCAGTCCACGATCTTGAGTTAGCAGCTATTGTTCATGCCTTAAAATTCTGGCGGCATTATTTGTACGGTGTCCAGTGTGAGGTATATACAGATCATCGGAGTCTACAACATTTGTTTAAATAGAAGGATCATAATTTGCGGTAGAGAAGATGGTTAGAGTTGCTTAAGGATTATGACATTACCATTCTCTACCACCCCAAAAAGGCCAACATGGTGGCTGATGCCTTAAGTCGTAAGGCGGAGAGTTTGGGCAGCTTAGCATACTTACCGGTAGCAGAGAGGCCTTTAGCCTTGGATGTTCAGGCCTTGGCTAATCAATTTGTTAGATTGGATGTTTTCGAGCCGAATCGAGTTTTGGCCTATGTAGTTTCTCAGTCTTCTTTATATGATCGCATCAGAGAGCGCCAGTATGATGATCCACATCTGCTTGTCCTTAAGGACACAGTTCAGCACGGTGATGCCAAGGAAGTCACTATTGGAGATGATGGTGTATTACGAATGCAGGGAAGGCTATGTGTGCCTAATGTAGATGGTTTGCGTGAGCTGATTCTCCAAGAAGCTCACACTTCGCGGTACTCTATTCATCCAGGCGCCGCAAAGATATATCAGGATTTGAGGCAGCACTATTGGTGGAGGCGAATGAAGAAAGATATAGTTGGGTTTGCAGCTCGGTGTTTAAATTGTCAACAGGTAAAGTACGAGCATGAGATACCAGGAGGATTACTTCAGAGACTTGAAATTCCGGAGTGGAAATGGAAGCGTATTACCATGGACTTCGTAGTTGGGCTCCCATGGACCTTGAGAAAGTTTGATGCTGTTTGGGTGATTGTAGATCGGCTAACCAAATTTGCGCATTTTATTCCAGTTGGTACTAATTATTCTTCGGAGCAGTTGGCTGGGATTTGTATTCGCGAGATTGTTCGCCTACACGGCATGCCGGTGTCCATTATTTCAGATCGGGGTACGCAATTTACATAACTGTTTTGGAGAGCAGTGCAACGAGAATTGGGCACACAAGTTCAGTTGAGTACAACATTTCACCCTCAGACAGACGGGCAGTCTGAGTGGCCTATTCAAATATTGGAATATATGCTACGCGCTTGTGTCATTGATTTTGGGGGTTCTTGGGATCAATTTCTGCCACTTGCAGAGTTTGCTTACAATAACAGCTACCAGTCGAGTATACAGATGGCTCCATATGAGGCATTATATGGGAGACGGTGTCGATCTCTGGTTGGTTGGTTTGAGCCTGGTGAGTCTAGGCTATTGGGTACTAACTTGGTTCAGGATGCTTTGGAGAAGGTTAAAGTGATTCAGGAACGGCTTCGCACGATGCAGTCTAGACAGAAGAGTTATTTCAACAGGAAGGTCCGTGATGTTGCTTACATGGTTGGAGAGAAGGTTTTGCTCAAAGTTTCACCAATGAAGGGTGTGATGAGGTTCGGGAAGAAGGGCAAGTTGAGCCCTCGGTATATTGGGCCTTTTGAGATACTTAAGAAAATTGGAGAAGTGGCTTATGAACCTGCCTTCCCACTAGTCTATCAGGTGTTCATCCAGTGTTCCATGTATCCATGCTCCGAAAGTATGTCCGGGATCCGTCTCATATTTTGGATTTCAGTACAGTGCAGCTGGACGATAATTTGACTTATGATGTGGAGTCGGTGGCCATTTTAGTCTGGCAGGTTCGAAAGTTGAGATCAAAGAACATAGCTTCGGTGAAGGTATGCAGACCACATACCTGTTATGCAATCGCATAACTGCATCAGAGCTTCCATTCTTTCTAATTTTTGACCCGACCCAACTTCGATTTATAGCCCTTGAAGCTCATTTTTGAGCCAAATTCTGATATTTTAGAGAGAGGTGAGAGCATTTTAGAGAGATAAAGTGAAGACTTGGTCATTTATCCATCAATTCTTGTTTAAGGTTTGAAGATTTCACAAGGATCTTGCTAGGGCTTTAAAGATGTAAGAATTTCTTTCCTCAATCCTTCAATTTCAGAGTTGGAATAAAAATGGGTGATTTATAATATGATTCTTGGGTGTAAGAGTATTATGTATACATACCAATAAGGTTGTGGAAGGATTTTTAAGTTCAAATGGGTAAGGATTGGGTTGAAAATGGTAGAAATCTTCATAGATTTTAATTGAAGATTTGAGGGCCGAGTTGATGTCGGATTTTGGTGAAATTTATATGGTTGGACTCATGGTTGGATGAGCGTTCATATTCTATAACTTTTGTCGGGTTTCGAGATGTGGGCCCTACGGGCGATATTTGAGTTAATTTTGGATTTTATTGGAAAAATTATTATTTCTTTATGGAATTAATTACAATAATTTGTATTGACTGATTCGAATTAATTGTGGCTAGATACGAGGCTTTCGGAGACTAATTCTCGTGGCAAGGGCATAGCAGAATAAATAATTACACGGGTTGAGGTAAGTAACAGTCATAAATTTGGTCCTGAGGGTATGAAACCCCGAATTTTTGTGTCATGTGATTATTTTGGAGGTGACGCACATGCTAGGTGACGGGCGTGATACTGTAAAGTTAAATAACCTGTTGTTAGCTATAAGCTCTCTTTGTGTTGAAACAATTTGACTGTAAATCATGCTTAGGCTATGTGATAGTACTGTTGGGACCCATAGAGGTCGCGTACTTGTTGAATTAATTGCTAATTATTGTCTTGTACTCAGTCATGATTTTTCTTGCGTATTATACCTCAGTCTTTCTGGATATTTGTTGATATACTATGTTATCTTTGTTTGGGCTGATCTTTGTGAGAGCCCGAGAGACTTGAGAGGTTGGGGACTGAGTAAGGCCGAGGGCCTGTCTGTGAGGTAAGGATATTATGGCACGTGAGTTGTCCGTGCAGGATATTATAGGACGTGAGTTATCCGTGCAGATTATGGCACTTGGACTGTAGGAGCCCGTCCGGAGTCTGTACACAGCCCCAGTGAGCGCGGGTACCCATTGAGTTTGAGTGTTGAGAGCCGAGTGGTTGAGCTGTTGTGATGAGCTGAGTGACTGTTGCCTGAGAGGGTGTACTTGCTTTGCATTTGTTGTTGCACTTGGTTGCTATCTGTCATTGTGTGAAACCTCTGAAATAATTTATGTCCGGATTACTTGAAATTGAACTGTATAAAATTGATTTTACTTAAATTGCCAGATTTGAAAGCATGTCTATTCTTTGCTGGAACTACTAAAAGTGAACTATGACTGTGTAGCTCGTCATTATCTCCAGTTCCTTAGTTATTATTGTTATTTGCTGAGTTGGTTGCACTCATACTATACCCTGCACTTCGTGTACAGATCCAGGTGTTCCGGAACATAGCGGGTGCTGATCATTTCGCGCAGTTGATTTTCAGGAGATTTTGAGGTAGCTGTCGTATTTCACAGACCTTGTCTCTCCTTCTCTATCTCCTTGTTTACTGTATTTGGTCTCAGACTATTATAGACCGTATTTTTCAGACTTGTACTCATGTTAGATGCTCATGTACTCAGTGACACCAGGTTTTGGGAGAGTTGTATCGGAAATTGCTAAATCTTTGGTATTGTATTAAACATTACGTTTTTAAATTTAAAGGAAATCGTGGGTTATTGATGTTGTCGGCTTGCCTAGTACTGAGATAGGAGCCATCACGACATGTTGGGAATTTGGGTCGTGACAAGTATGTTGTACACGAAACTTTTAATAATATGTTTGTGATCTGAGCAGTGTTGATCGATCAGTTGAAATTACCAGCATCCAAGTGTTTGTTATTGTTGGCAGTTTCATTGGCGAGCATGGTGGTGGCAAAACCTTTGTGGCAGTTGCTCTGCCAGCCAGAATTCCAAAAATGTTCCAATTTATTAATTAGTTTCACAAGCTGAAATAAATTATTAAAATATCGTGTAATTATTATTATTATTAAGCACGATTTCTGTCGAGGACGTACGACCCGATCCAGAGTGTCGTGTACACTGCCGAGGGACGTGCGGCACGATCCATATATGCATCTATCCTGCCGAGGCGTTCGGCCCGCTCCACAAGAAAGGAGGACATTTTCTTATGTGCCTCCGGAAGGAGAGTATATTTATTATAAGATAAATTCGGGAGGAGAACAATTTCTTTTAACAATTAATTGATTTAAACAGAAAATCAAGCCTATGAGATTTTCATTCTTTAATATCTTTATCTAACAATTCACAATATATTCATATATATCAATTAATATTAATTAATCAAAGAATACTATTTACACAAGTAATGCATGCTTTGAGTCCTAAACTACCCGGACTTTAGCATTAATAATAGCTACGCACGGACTCTCGTCACCTCGTGCGTACGTAGCCCCCACAATTAGCAGTAATTATTTAATTTTAATCACCTATGAGGTAATTTCCCCCTCACAAGATTAGACAAGAGACTTACCTCGTCTTGCTCCAATTTAATCCACTATAAGGCCTTTTCCAGGATTATCCAATTCTGTTTGGCTCGAATCTAGCCAGAATAATTCGATACAATCATTAAAAATTATAGGAATCAATTCTATAAGAAAATACTACATTTTAATAAAAATCCCAAAATTAATTAAAAATTCGTCCGTGGGGCCCACATCTCGGAATCCGGCAAAAGTTACGAAATCTGATAACCTATTCAATTACGAGTCCAACCATACCAATTTCACTCAAATTCGATTCCGAATCGATACCGAAATCTCAAAAATTCATTTCTATGAGATTTCTAAAAATTTCCCAAATTTAAATCTCAAAACACTAATTTATGGTGAAAACAATGATATACTTGTATATGTAGACCAAATCTGACTTAGAATCACTTACCCCAATGTTTTTCCCTTGAAAATCTGTCAAAAGTCGCCTCTGCTCAAGCTCAAGTTCGTAAAAAATGGCAAATGGGACGAATGTCCTCTATTTTTATAACTTACAGCTCTATCCAGTTCGATCAAGGAGCTCGATCAGGGGAGCTCGATGTCGGGAGCTCGATCTCAGGGAGCTCGATCTCAGGGAGCTCGATCTTGGGAGCTCGATCAAGGAGCTTTATCTTGGGAGCTCGATTTTTGGGAGCTCGATCATGGGAGCTGGTCATGGCCTCGATCAGGCCTCGTGCCTCGGACATGGTCATGGCCTCGATCAAGTTCGTTCTTGGGTCTTGATCCTGGCCCTCGAGCCTTGCCTTCGATCATGGCCCTTGAGCCTTGACTTCGATCGTGGCTTCGATACTGAGCCTCGTCCCGGGCTTCGACTCAGGCCTCAATTGTGGGCTCGATATCTGGGTTCGATCTGGGGCTCGATCACAGCCCAAAATATACAGCAGAAGGGAAAATTGCAGCAACTTTTTAAGTCCAACTTTTGATCCGTTAACCATCCGAAACTCACCCGAGGCCCTCGGGACCTCAACTAAATATACCAACAAGTACTAAAACATCATACGAACTTAGTCGAACCTCTAAATCACATCAAACAATGCTAAAACTATGAATCATACCTCAATTCAAACTTAATGAAACTACGAGTTTTCAACTTCTACATTCGGTGTCGGAACCTATCAAATCAACTCCGATAGACCTCAAATTTTACACACAAGTCATAAATTAAATAATGGAACTGGATTCCGACTTCGGTATGAAAAAGTCAACTCATCGGTCAAACTTCCAAACTTAAATTCTTGTTTTTAGACATTTTAAGCCTAATTTAACTACGAACTTCCAAATAAAATTCCGAACACGTTCCTAAGTCCAAAATCACCATACAGAGCGTTGGAATCATCAAAATTCTATTCCGGGGTCGTTTTCTCAAAATGTTGACCGATGTCAAACTTAGCATTTTAAGGCTAACTTAAGTAACCAAGTGTTCCGGTTTCAGCCCAAACACTTCCAAATCCCGAACCAACCATCCCCGCAAGTCATAAATCATTACAAGCACCTACGGGAAGTTTTATTTTGGGGAACGGGGTTCTAAAAGTTAAAATGACCGATTGGGTCATTACATTCTCCACCTCTTAAACAAACGTTCGTCCTCGAACGAGTTTAGAATCGTACCTGGAGTGCTGAATAAGTGTGGATATCTGCTCCGCATGTCTTCCTCGGCCTCCCAAGTTGCTTCCTCGACTGGTTGACCCCTCCACTGGACTTTTACTGCAGAAATCCTCTTGGACCTCAACTGACGAACCTGTTTATCAACAATGGCAATTGGCTCCTCTTCATAACCCAAGCTATTATCTAGCTGAACTGTGCTGAAGTCTAACACATGTGATAGGTCGACATGATACTTCCGAAGCATAGATACGTGAAAAACCAGATGAACTCTCGATAGGCTGGGAGGCAATTCAAGCTCATAAGCAACCTCCCCAACTTGTTTCAACACCTCAAATGGGCCTATAAACCTTGGGTCAACTTGCCCTTCTTCCCGAATCTCATAATTCCCTTCATCGGCGAAACCTTCAAGAGAACTTTTTCACCTACCATAAATGATATATCATGCGCTTTCTGATCCGCGTAACTCTTTTTTCTGGATTGTGCTGTACGAAGTCGCTCCTGAATCAACTTTACCTCTTCCAAGGCATCCCTTACCAAATCAGTACCATATAACTTAGCCTCACCTGGCTCAAACCATCCGATAGGTGAACGACATTGCCGACCATATAAAGCCTCAAATGGAGCCATCTCGATGCTGGATTGGTAACTGTTATTATAAGCGAACTCGGCCAAAGGCAGGAAACGATCCCACTGACCTCCAAAGTCAATCACATATGCCCTAAGCATATCCTCCAAAATCTGAATTGTCCTCTCTGACTGTCCATCGGTCTGCGGATGAAAGGCTGTGCTGAGCTCTACACGGGTCCCCAACTCACTTTGTACTGCTCTCCAGAAATGTGAAGTAAACTGAGGGCCTCTATCTGATATGATGGAGATTGGCACACCGTGTAACCGAACTATCTCCTTAATATAAATCTGGGCCAACCTCTCTAAAGTATACGTAGTCACAACAGGAATAAAATGTACCAACTTAGTCAATCTGTCAACAATCACCCAAACTGCATCAAACTTCCTCAAGGTTCGCGGCAACCCAACTACAAAGTCCATAGTAATTCGTTCCCATTTCCACTCTGGTATAGTCATGTGCTGAAGTAGGCCACCTGGCCTCTGGTGCTCATATTTCACTTGCTGGCAATTTAGACACCTAGATACATACTCAACTATGTCCTTTTTCATTCGTCGCCACCAATAATGTTGCCTCAAGTCACGATACATCTTAGTAGCACCCAGATGAATAGAATACCAAGAACTGTGTGCCTCTTCCAGGATCTTTTTCCTCAGTCCATCCACATTAGGAACACATAGATGATCCTGGAGTCACAGAACACCATCCGCTCTAATAGTAACTTCCTTGGAACCACCTCGTAGTACCGTTTCAGAAAGAACCATCAAGTGTGGGTCATCATACTAGCGAGCCTTGATCTGCTCAAATAGTGAAGATTGGACCACCACTCATACAAGAACTCGGCTGGGCTCTGAAATATCTAGCCTCACAAGTTTTTTAGCCAAGGACTGAATATCTGAGGCTAATGGACTTTCCTCTACTGAAATGAAAGCCAAACTACCCATGCTCTCTGCCTTCATGCTCAAGGCATCTACAACCACATTTGCTTTGCCCGGATGATACCAGATAGTAATATCATAATCTTTTAGTAACTCCAGCCATCTGCGCTGCCTCAAATTTAGATCCCTCTGCTTGAACAAATGTTATAAACTGCGATGATCAGTGTAAACTTCACAAGACACCCCATAAAGATAATGCCTCCAAATCTTTAGAGTGTGAACAATCGCAGCTAACTCCAAATCATGTACTGGATAATTATTCTCGTGGGGCTTCAGCTAACGTGAAGCATATGTAATAACGCGTGACGCGTCGCAATACACTGTATATATTCCCGAACCATATGGTAACACGAACACGGGTGCTGTAGTCAGTGCTGTATTGAGCTTCTGAAAGCTTAACTCACAATTATCGGACCATCGGAACTGAACACCCTTCTGGGTTAATTTTGTCAAAGGTGCTGCAATAGATGAAAAACCTTCCACAAACCGACTATAATAACCTGCTAAACCCAGAAAACTCCTGATCTCTGTCGCCGAAGTGGGATGATGCCAATTCTGAACTGCCTTAATCTTTTTGGGATCAACTTTAATACCTTCGCCTGATATAATATGTCCCAAAAAATGCTACAGACTCAAGCCAAAACTCACATTTAGAGAACTTAGCATATAGCTTTTGTTCCCGCAATGTCTGAAGCACTACTCTCATATGCTGCTCATGTTCCTCCTTACTGCGCGAATAGATTAATATGTCATCAATGAAGACAATGACAAACGAATCAATATATGGCATGAATGCCCTGTTCATCAGATCCATAAACGCTGTCGAGGCATTAGTTAAACTGAAGGACATCACCAGAAACTCATAATGACCATATCTAGTCCGAAAAGCAGTCTTCGGAACATCTGAATCCCGAATCTTCAACTGATGGTACCCCGACCTCAAGTCGATCTTAGAGAATACCCTAGCACCCTGCAACTGGTCAAATAGATCATCAATACGCGGCAACGGGTACTTGTTCTTAATAGTGACTTTGTTCAATTGGCGATAATCAATACGCATCCGCATTGTTCCATCCTTCTTTTTCACAAATAATACTGGTGTACCCCAAGGCGATACACTCGGTCTGACAAACCCTTTGGCTAGTAACTCTTCAAGCTGCTCTTTCAATTCTTTCGGAGCCATGCGATACGGTGGGATAGATATAGGCTGGGTATCTGAAGCCAAGTCAATACAGAAATCAATATTATGATCAAGTGGCATACCTGGAAGATCTGACGGAAATACATCGGGGAACTCCCGAACTACAGGCACTGAATCAATAGCCGGAGTCTCTGCAGTAGTATCCCGAACATAGGCTAGATAAGCCAAACAACCCTTCTCAACCATGTGTTGAGCCTTTATAAAAGAAATAACTCGATTAAATGAACTAACAGGCGAACCCTTCCACTCCAGCTTAGGAAATGCTGGAATAGCCAAGGTAACAGTCTTGGCATGACAATCTAGAATAGCATGATATGGAGATAACCAGTCCATGCCCAGAATAATTTCAAAATCGGTCATCTCAAGCAATAGGAGATCTGCTCTAGTTTCATAACCACAGAATGTAATAATACAGGACTGGTAGATCCGGTTCACAACAACAGAATCGCCCACAGGAGTGGACACATAAACAGGAGTACTCAAGGACTCACGAAAACACCCAGGAATAGAGCAAATAGAGATGACACATATGAATACGCAGATCCTGGATCAAATAATATTGAGGCTTCTCTGCCACAAAGAGAAATAATACCTGTAATCACGACATCTGATGCCTCTGCATCTGGTCTAGCCGGAAAAGCATAGAATCGAGCTGGAGCGCCAACTGTCTGGCATCCGCCTGACTAACCTCCACCTCTAGGACGGCCCCTACCCACCAGTCTTTCACCTCTGGGTGGTCGAACTACTGGTGGAGCAACTGGTCCGGTAAGCATAGGCTGCTGACCCTGCTGTACTGGTATACCCCGAAGCCTAGGAAAAAACCTCTGCATGTGACTAGATACCCGCAGTCGTAACAACTTTTCAGTGCGATGGGCTGCTGACTAAGTGTCTGGCCCTAGGAACGTGAATACCCACTGAGAGGACTCTGAATAGCTGGTGGGCGGTAAGAACTCTCTGGGATAGCACTGATATAAGGTCGCACTGGAGCACCTCAAAGAGGTGGTGGTGCTGGATATGGGGGTCTGCTGGACTGCTCCCTCACGAACTGACCTCTGCTCCCGGACGGAGCACCTCTGAACTCTCCAGAGTACCTGAACCACTTATCTCTCATAATCTGATCTCGGCTCCGCTGACGTACACCCCCAATCATTCAGGCTATCTCCACAACTCGCTCATAAGAAGTACCCATCTCAACCTCTCGATCCATAGTGGCCTGAATACCAGTATGTAAACCGGCTACAAACCTCCGCACTCTCTCTATTTTAGTAGGGAGTATCATTAGTGCATGGCGAGATAATTCAGAAAACCTCGCCTCATAATCAGTCACTGACAAACTGAAAACACAACTCTTCCCTCTGGGAGGGTGGAATATACCTGTTCAAGAAGATATGGGTGAACCTGTCCCAAGTCATGGGAGGAGAATCTGCTGGTCTGCCAAGAGCATAAGACTACCACCATCTACGGGCTCTACCCTCTAGCTGAAAAATAGCTAAATCAACCCCATGGGATTCCAATATCCTCATGTTGTACAGTCTATCCTTGCAACGATCAATGAAATCATGTGGATCCTCATGTCGCTCACCCCCGAAGACAGGAGGATGTAGTCTAGTCCATCTATCCAATAGTTTCTGAGGATCGGCGACTACAGCTGGCCTGAGCTCAGGTGTAGCTGCTACCACTGGCTGGGCTCCACCCACGGGTAGTGCACCCTGGGTCTGATATACAGCAGCTGCCTGTCCATGAGCCTGCGCGGTAGGGGTCTGTGCTCCCCCGCCCGCTTGAGATGTGGCTGGGTCTGCCGGAAATAAACCGGCCCGAGTCATATTGTCCATGAATCGCAGCATATGACCCGTGACATCCTGAAATCCCGGTGCAGATGTGAAGTCCACCAGAGCTGGCTCTGCCACAGGCACCTCACCCTGCTCCTCAATAATGGAATTCTCTGCTGGATCCACTGGCGGCATAACTAGAATAGTCCTGGGACGTCCTTGCCCTCTACCACGGGCTGGAGCCCTCCCTCGGCCTCTAGCAACTGGGGGAGTAGCTCTTCCCTGGTCTGGAACTTCATTCAAGCGCGTTCTCACCATCTGTGCAAAAATAAGAGAAGGAATTTTAGTGCTACATTAAGTGCACGATGGAATGTGAAGAAAGGTAATTTCCTAACACCCTATATCCTATCGAAGATAAGTACAGACGTCTCCGTACCGATCCGCAAGACTCTATTAGGTCTGCTCATAACTTGTGAGACCTACGTGAACCTAGTGCTCTGATACCATGTTATAACGACCCAATTTCACATGTAGGTCGTGATGGCGCCCAACACTACAGCTAGGCAAGCCAACTAATAAATGAAGCATTCATTGATAAAATTTAAAATCAAGAAAATATAAACCCAAACTCTACCAATGTGTGTGCCAAGACCTAGTGTCACAAGTGAATGAGCATCTAGTAGATTATACAAAATTCCAAATACTGTCTGAAATGAAATAGACAGAATGTAAATATAAGAAGAGACATTGGTAGCTGCAGAACGGCTCAGAAAGGCAGCTCACCACTATGCCTCGGGATGACGTGGGTATGTGATGATAGGTCCTCCACTAGTGCCTGTCTCAGATCCTGCACAAAAAGTGCAGTAAGTGTAGTATGAGTACGTAAACAACGTGTACCCAGTAAGTATCAAGCCTAATCTAGAAGTGGTAGACGAGATGACCGACTTTGACACTCACTATGGGTCAATAATAATAACTGAAATAAAACTAGGATATTTAAATCAGCAAGATTTACAATAATTTATTTAATCAGCGAAAATAATCAAATTCCTTCAAATGTAATAATTCTCAATATATTAATTAAATTCCTTCACTTCGAATAATTTCTAATTTATCAATTATATATCATTTACAGTAATAACAATTAATTCCTTAACAAGCAAGAATAATAATTCATTAAATTTTAAAGATTTTCTAATTTATTAATTAGCTTCACAAGCTGAAATAAAATATTAAAATATCGTGTAATTATTATTATTATTATTAAGCACGATTTCTGCCGAGGACGTACGACCCGATCAAGAATGTCGTGTACACTGCCGAGGGATGTGTGGCGCGATCTATAGATACATCTATCCTGCCGAGGCGTTCGGCCCGCTCCACAAGAAAGGAAAATATTTTCTTATGTGCCTCCGAAAGGAGAGTATATTTATTATAAGATAAATTCGGGAGGAGAATAATTTCTTTTAACAATTAATTGATTTAAACAGAAAATCAAGCCTATGAGATTTCCATTTTTTAATATCTTTATCTAACAATTTAAAATACATTCATATATATCAATTAATATTAATTAATCAAAGAATACTATTTACACAAGTAATGCATGCTTTGAGTCCTAAACTACCCGGACATTAGCATTAATAGTAGCTACGCACGGACTCTCGTCACCTCGTGCGTACGTAGCCCCCACAATTAGCAATAATTATTTAATTTTAATCACCTATGAGGTAATTTCCCCCTCACAAGATTAGACAAGAGACTTACCTCGTCTTGCTCCAATTTAATCCACTATAAGGCCTTTTTCACGATTATCCAACTCTGTCTGGCTCGAATCTAGCCAAAAATAATCGATACAATCACTAAAAATTATAGGAATCAATTCTATAAGAAAATACTAAATTTTCAATAACAATTTTGAAATTAATTAAAAATTCGTCCGTGGGGCCCACGTCTCGGAATCCGGCAAAAGTTACGATATCCGACAACCTGTTCAATTACGAGTCCAACCATATCAATTTCACTCAAATCCGACTCCGAATCGATACCGAAATCTCAAAAATTCGTTTCTATGAGATTTCTAAAAATTTCCCAAATTTAAATCTCAAAACACTAATTTATGGTGAATACAATGATATACTTGTATATGTAGACTAAATCCAAGTTAGAATCACTTACCCCAATATTTTTCCCTTGAAAATCTGTCAAACGTTGCCTCTGCTCAAGCTCAAGTTCGTCAAAAATGGCAAATGGGACGAATGTCCTCTGTTTTTATAACTTACAGCTCTGTCCAGTTCGATCAAGGAGCTTGATTAGGGGAGCTCGATCTCGAGAGCTCGATCTCAGGGAGCTCGATCTTGGGAGCACGATCAAGGAGCTCGATCTTGGGAGCTCGATTTTTGGGAGCTTTATCATGGAAGCTGGTCATGGCCTCGATCAGGCCTCGAGCCTGGGACATGGTCATGGCCTCGATCAAGTTCGATCTTGGGTCTTGATCCTGGCCCTCGAGCCTTGACTTCGATCGTGGCTTCGATACTGAGCCTCATCCCTGGCTTTGACTCAGGCCTCGATCGTGGGCTCGATATCTGGGTTCGATCTGGAGCTCGATCACAACCCAGAATATACAGCAGAAGGGAAAATTGCAGCAGCTTTTTAAGTCCAACTTTTGATCCGTTAACCATCCGAAACTCACCCGAGGCCCTCGGGACCTCAACAAAATATACCAACAAGTCTTAAAATATCATACGAACTTAGTCGAACCTCTAAATCACATCAAACAACGGTAAAACTATGAATCATACCTCAATTCAAGCTTAATGAAACTAAAAGTTTTTAACTTCTACATTCGATGTCGGAACCTATCAAATCAATTCCGATTGACCTCAAATTTTACTCACAAGTCATAAAGTACATAATGGAGCTATGAAAATTTTTGGAATTAGATTCCGACTCCGATATCAAAAAGTCAACTCATCGGTCAAACTTCCAAACTTAAATTCTTGTTTTTAGCCATTTCAAGCCTAATTTAACTACGGACTTCCAAATAAAATTCCGAACACGTTCCTAAGTCCAAAATTATCATATGGAGCTTTTGGAATTATTAAAATTCTATTCTGGGGTAGTTTTCTCAAAATATTGACCGAAGTCAAACTTAGCATTTTAAGGCCAACTTAAGGAACCAAGTGTTCCGGTTTCACCCCAAACACTTTCAAATCCCGAACCAACCATCCCCGCAAGTCATAAATCATTACAAGGACCTACGAAAAGTTTTATTTTAGGGAACGGGGTTCTAAAAGTTAAAATGATCAGTTGGGTCATTACATGGACAATACATAATCACAAATTTTAATCAAAGATAAAATCGATACTTATCTCTTGAAGTGTGACCGCGATTGAGACCGCAATTGCGAAAAGAGCCTTCAAGTAAAAGCAAAAACCGTCCACGAGATTATCTTTCAGTTCCACAGTCTTCTGCTGTGTGACCCGAATAATACCCGGAATTAGCGAAATTCGTGTGAGCGAATATTTTTTTGGAAAACCATGTAGTAAAACCATAGCCTCCTTATGGAATAAGACCTCTTTATATAGTCACAGGTTTTAGGGTTTAAAACCTTTTCCTAAACCTGTTGGGTCTTCCTTTTCCACCAAGAAAAATGATTCCATTTAATTCATAATTATTTAGACACAACAGGGACCGCAATATTTAATTAACGAGGCTTCATATTATGGACTTAATTCGAAATATCTGAATTAATACTACCATAATAAAATACGAATTATTCCACTAAAAATTTGTAACTGCACTCCTTAGTTCAATTTCAAAATTCTTCCATTAAGCCTTATTTAACTACTTATGTTAATTAAGATTCAGATACTAATCAAATAAATTAAATTATTGACAATTTAATTCATTGATTATTTCTTTTAGACTTCCGTTTAACTTATTTTATGTGACAGATACAAAATTCACCTGCAGGGTTTACACATGAAAACTTATAAACTTTCATAAAAGTGTATCATCAATCTCTAGATCGAGACATGGATTCTTTCAACTAACTATTACTTCGACAATGTATATTATCATTGTCCAATTTACCAGGCATATTGACCCACAAGAGAATATCACTTTTTAATACATCAAAATAATAAATAATATACACAACTAATAATAATTTATATCAAGATTAAGCGTATAAATACGTTTAGTGGCTAGAGAACTTATTTTATTAAGTTAGTATAAAATACCTATCTCTACTTGGTCCGTTCAATACATACAAAATATACTAGCACAAGAAGTCGAATTAAATCATTCCCATAATCAAGATAAATTACATTTAATCTTGTACTACAATCATTCTTGATGGTTTATCCAATTCCATCATTAGATTGTGAACATGATCTTTATATTTATATGAACCGATGATTTAATCTTATGTATATAAGCTAAACTCTATATACTAAATCATCTACTATATAAGCAAATGATACAAAATAATATATGATCTATTTAAAACTTTATTAAAACTGAATAAATAATTATTTCATAATAAATACTATATCCAAACCAAATCCATGGTTAATAGTATATATCCCAACAATCTCCCACTTAGACTTTTAACCATGATAACTATTAGAATATATTATATCTAAATGCATGTTTAATAGTATATATGCCCTAACAATCTCCTACTTAGACTCATAACCAAGCATCTATAACTTTCATAGCTATTCTTTTGCATGACTATTAAAAGTCTCTACCAATAAGCTTTTGCTAAAAGAAACTTGCCAAGTTATTTTCAAATGCAATCTTTGTCTAGTAGTGCTTTGTCATAACTAACAAGTTTGGTATTAAGCTCTTCGGCCATCTTGTTATGAAACTCTCCTAAGAGTACATATCAAACTATGATATTCCTTACTATTCTCCCAATACGATGAAGCATTACTAATATTATCTTCATTACCTTGCGGAATTGAAATATTAATGACTTCTTCCTGTAGTGTTCTTTGCTCAACATCACTCATACTACTTAGAGGTAGTAGATTTTTCTTTGTCTATTAATGTTTCTCCTACTACTTAAGTGCAATGGAACATCAATTCCGACTTATAGAGTTGTATGTTCTTGAGCCTCTGAATTTTTAGATGATTCCTTTGTTATTTCTTTGCTTAGTTCCTGTAACAATAGCTTACATCTAGGAACATAATGTTGTTAAATAATTCTATTATAAAGAACTAGCATTTGTACTAACAATTACCTTCTTTTCTTTAAAAAAATAAAATAAACCTCCTTACGTTTCCTTGGATATTCAATAAACACGCATACATTCGTCCTTGATTTTATCTCATATGTTTCCCCTTTCAGTATATATATATATTGGACAATTCTATATTGGAACTTGCCACATACTGTACTTACTTAAAGTTAACAGTTCTATGGGGTCCAAGATACTGACTTAGACGAAACTAAAATCAGAATGTAATTGCGGTTTCTAAGGCATATTCCATAACGAAAAATAAGTAAATAAGAATAACTCATCATTAATCTAAGCATCTCCATAAGAATCCTATTTCTTCTCTCTATGAGCGCCTAATATTTTACTATATATAAATTTTTACCACTTTTGTTTTTAGTATTTAAATAGTTTTAAGTTTAATTTTGATGTTTTAACTTTTATATTATTTTATTAGTAAGCTTTATTAGAGAATATGTAATATTTTTAACAAAGTCTATTACGTAGAGGGTGGAAGAATTTATTTGAATCACGAACCAAATCTAATAAAATTACTTTCTACCTTCCCTACTCTATTTCTTTGTCTCATCGCCCACCTATTATACTATTCACGTGTCACATTTCACTGCCCTTTCACTATTTCCTTGTCCCACCACCCACCTACTACACTATTCACGTGTCACTATTCCTTGACCCATCGTTCATTTTCAACCCTCATCCTCTCATCTTTTCTTAATATATGTACACACACAAAGAGTGGAAAAAAACAGAGAGAGATATGAGGGAACACAAGAGAAAAAAAAGCAGTTGCTCTCTTCTTCTTCCTCACCATACATTCATCCTCTTCCTCTAAACCTCCATAAAAATCAGCCATTTTCTCCACCACTTAAAACACCCTTAAAAGCCATGAAGAACTCCATAGAAACCGGTGACTAGATCTCCAAAAACACCCTTAAAGTACCTCCAAAAAACAGTTCCTTTCTCCTCCTCAAACCCAACTGATTTTCCATCAGTTTTCAAGTATTAAAATCAGCCAAAAAACTCCTTTAAACATCACCTTAGAGCAGTCCCATTCACACATAAACAACAACTCCAAGGTTGAGTTCGAGTCCGCCGGCAAGTTTAGGTTCGAGCGAGCTTCGGTCTTGGTTCGTGAGTCCCGAACAAATTTTGTTGATATGATTGTTATAGAGACTTTATACCGATTTTAACATTGGAGAATAGATTGGTTGAAGTTCTCTTAAAAAAGTCCGTTCCTATTTCTATATTGCCTTTTTTGCTTTAGTCATTTTCTCTTTTCAATTAAATGTTCCATTGCTCTTGACGTGTTTGGTCAGTCCCATATGATCATTCTGCTGCCTTGATTTATTTGTTTCATCATCTTTCCTTAAGTTTGATTTAGTTGCTACCTCTCTTTGATTAACTATGGAGATCAAATAAATGATATTGGTTAATTAAAATTTGAATTAGTCATGAATTGTAAGAATAATAGTTCATATGTTAAATGGGCAGTATGGGGGGCCAATTAAGAACATTAAATTTGGGCTTTAGTGTTTATTTAGGCAATGGTAGTAACTGATAGTTTCAACAAAAGAATTTAGGCCACAATTTTGTGCAAATGGATTTTAAGGTAGTAGATCATCTAAATTTGAGTGGGCCTCTTGGATTGGAACTAAATGGGCTGCCAGTTGACCTTTGGATATAACAACTACTTGGGCTCTATTTGAATCTTGCTAGCCTTTTCTTAAATTGCAATGTTAGTTTACAAGTCAAGTATTCAATAATTTGCATATTTCTATAAATGGTTAGTCAACTTTACTCCTCAAAACACTTTGTTCATCAAATAAATTCATATCCATAACTCATGGCCCACAATAATCCAAAATTAGAATAAGCAACTTATAAACATTCGTAGTTTGCTTTAGCCGCGATTAATAAAATATCATGACTATGAGTACGACTCCCGTGATATGGTCACGATACGTAAATCCCAACTCAAGTGCGCGTTTAACGCGACTTGACCACAACTTCAAGCAAATAATTAAAATCAACATGTTGTAGATCGCGGGTGCGTTTCACGTGACGCGATTCACAATATGTACAAAAACAAATGAGTGTGCAACATCACGACTTGTTCAAACAAATCCCATAAATATTAAAATGGTTAAATAAATAATTAAAGTTGATTAGAAGATAAAATGCATAATAGGTTTAAAACATGTAATAAATCAGATAATTAGTCTAATTATTAATAGTTAAGTGACCGTGCTAAAATCACAGAACTAGAGAATGTCTCACACCTTCTCCCGGGTTAAGAAAATTCCTTACCTGGTCTTCTGTGTTCGCAGAACGTAAAAATAGAGTCATTTTCCTCGATTTGGGATTTAAAATAAATCGGTAACTTGGGACACCATAAATTATCCCAAGTGGCGACTCTGATCAAATAAATAATCTCATTTCGATTAATGTCACTTAAATTGGAAAAACTCCATATCTCCTAGGGAAAACCGGTATGACAGTTCTGGCGACTCTGCTGGAAACTAACTAGAATTCGAGCTTGTACATGTTGACTTTTATTTGACTTTATTAATTTTGAATATACTGTAATTTATGTGGGCCTAATGTTCTACTTGTCTACTTTTTACCGCTTTGATATTGTTGAACTGTACATTACAAATTGTCATCTCATGTACCACCTCTGAGTCTTCTTGAAATTAAAATTGGGCATTTGCTTGACATAGCCCGCTTTCTTTGAGATAGCTGAGGTACTTGTCACCCGGTGAAGGATTTTAATCACACATATTTTAGGCGGGAAATACCACAACATTTTTCTTTAGAAGTCTTTTCTTTCAAATATTCTCAAAGAACAAATAAAAAAAATAAAAAACTAGCTTATGTACTTTGTTCCCGGTATCCTGAACTACACAAAGATCTGATTCATGTTTTCACATGATACGTAGGCAACCCACATTAGGTTCGATGGACCATTTTTAAAAATTTAAAATCCAAAAAAAAACCTAATAATAATTGACTCAGCCCATTCTAACGTGTTCTTTGTTTTGAATGGTAAAGAAAGTTTGAGTTGGTCGGTTTGTGGTAAGCTCACAATACAAGATCCAAGGAAAATTGACAACTAACATCGAAGTTGTTACTGGTGCTCAAGAGGCTCAGGGTCAGAGGGTTCAACAAGAGTCTACCGTGGTTGAGAAAAATAGAGTACTGAAGCAGCAAATGACTGAAATGTGTCAAGCACGGGCCAATAGCCAAGGACCACCTTTTCCTATTCATGGTTTCCGAGAGTTCACATCCATCTCGACTACTACCATTCCAATCTCATTGTCTGATCAATCCTATCCACCTAGGCTCAGTCTTTATCCCAACTGTACGACTACAACTGGAACTTCTGTTGCGCGCTCCCAAAGTGTGCCATTGACAACCAATCAGACAACCACTACTGTTTTGCCTATCTTCACCATCCCACAGCCGACGATAGTGCAGAGGAAAACTCAGTAGTCATAATTTGCTACCCAGCAAGAACAGTACCACTCTCCTGAGTACCACTCGTACCTATTTGATCTTCCTGCAAATATTGAAAAGCCTTCCCGAAATATGGCACAGGAAGAAATGACCCAAATAATGAAAAACTTAGAACAACAGTTGAAAAACATGCAAGGGTTGGCAGGTCAGAAGAGTATTGCCTTCAAGGATCTATGTATGTTCCCTGATGTCCACTTGCCACCTGGTTTCAAGACTCTCATATTTGAAAAGTATGATGGATATGGAGACCCCATAGCCCACCTGAAAAGGTATTGCAATCAACTAAGAGGTGCGGGAGAAAAAGAAGAATTATTTTGGGGAAAGCCTTATGGGAGTAGCCTCCGAATGATTTATGGATCAAGACACATCTCGCTGGTATGTCTAGGATGACGTGGCATATGACTTTGTCAGACAATTCCAATACCACATCGACATTTCCCTAGACCATAATTCCCTTTCAAACCTGAAGAAGAAGCCAACTGAAAATTTCAGGGAATATGCCATTACATGGAGAGAGAAAGCGAGTAGAGTTAAGCCACCCATGGATGACCACGAGTTAATCAATGTCTTCCTTCAGGCACAAGATCCTGACTATTTTCAAAACATGATGTCCGCAATGGGCAGACCTTTATCGGAAGTAATCAAGATTGGTGAAATGGTTGAGAATGGCCTCAAGACAGGAAGAATTATAAGTCAAGCAATTCTTAAAGCCACAACTCAGGCTGTCTAGATTGGATCGGGTAATTTTAGTTACACGAATGCAAAGGATGAAGAGACCATGACGACATCAGGGTCGAGAAGAGGTCCTAGGGGAACATCTAAAAAATATGGGCAGCCTCATCAGACTTCATATGACTCCCCTGAGCACTGTTATCCACCTCAGAATCCACAATACTCTGTTGATCCACCTCAGTATGTCATCCATAATCTAGAGTCATATGCCCAGGCACCAACACACCCTAGAAGGCGAGCAGCAATATCGCAAAATTCCCATCAACCTTCACAAAATTTTCAAGCGTCCAATAACCCACCTCTAAGGCAAAAATATAGCGGGGAGCAGAGGAGAAATTAATGCATTATGGCATGATTGCATCTATTCCTCCAAATTATGTGGATCCACGTTCAAGAAACTTTGATCCTTCTAAAAGGTGTGAATACCATTCCAATGCCCAGGGGCATAGTGTTGAAAGCTGTCGAGATTTGAAAAGAGAAATAGAAAGGATGGTACATGAAAAACTAATTGTGGTCCAGGACATTGACGCCACAAATATCATACATGATCCTTTACATGCATATAATGATACACACTTTTTGGGGATGGTACGTGGTGACATGGAGCATGATAATCCTCTCGGGAACTTGCTGACTGAAGTTAATGATAATGAAATTGGAGAAGGCCCTGGTGATTGTGATGAGCAAATTTGTGGCTAAATGTCAAGCTTAGCAATTGAAAAGTCATTCCCTCCTCACTAGGAAGGAATCTTGGTAGTTTGTTTTGATGTTTTTTTTCTATTATCTGGTTTATTTCAGGGTTGTGATCAAGATTTTATTTGTTTTATTGAGTCAAACCCTTCTATCCCTCTATTTTGTCTATGTGAGTCTTGTCTGTTTGTTCTGTTGCTATTTTCATTATCTGGGTTATTACAGGTTTGTAACTCGGATTTTAGGTTGCTTGTTTTGTTGTCAAATCCTTCCATCCTCTATTCAATGAAATATAGTTTGTCCTTTTGTGTCATTTTATGCTTAGTTTTTTTCGCTGCTAGTTCTAGTGACATAGCATGCATGCAGAATTTTTGGCAAGATCTTAGAAAACTGATTTGGTCTTGAACTGAATAACTGAGAAAGATACTCTTGAGGATGAATAAAGAGTGGAAATTCTTTGAAAATAAGCCCGAGTGAAGTTCACGTGGAACTAGAATTGTCATACCTGTGGAGGTTAAGGATCTTTGCCTTCAAATCGTTATGAAGATCGGGTTTGAAGATGTTGAATCAATTGAAGCTTGGCCAAAAGTTTTGTATTAGTGGAGGGAAAGTGTCTTTAAAACACGACACATCATGATCAAATGATTTAAAAAATACAAAAAAAAAAAAATTGTGCACTATACAAGACCAAAAGGTGAACATGTTTGTCAATGATGTATTTGCGAAGAGGTAATATGTTTTGCACTCTCGAGGCTAGGAGGCTATTTTTCTGCTACCCAAGCACTTTATACCCTTCGTTACCCCTTTTGAGCCTACGTCATTTTTTTCGACCACCCCTCTCTTGGAATCAAGTCTAGAGTCAAAATTCGAAAAAAAAGAGAGGAATAAAGGTCCATGTCCTAAGAGTACAACTGGGGCAATTCTTAGAAAGTTAAAAAAAAAAAAGAAAAAAAAAGATGAAAAAATATAGTTAGGTGAGATATTTGAACTAAGTTTGACCTGATTCCTTAAAAAAAAGGATACGTAGGCAACCTTACGCGGTTCGGTCCCACCAAATAAGAATTCAAAAGAAAAACAAAAACAAATCCAAAAATCCTAGTATCTGAAACTAGGGCAAGACTTTTATTTTACTTTTAAAAGAGTCGATTCCAAGAGTTGTAAGTCTATACACTCTCATTTTGAATCTACTTTGAGCCTTATGCCATCATATTTTTTCAACCCTATCCAAAAACCTTTAAATAAAGACCTCCCGATCAACCTTCAAGAATGCCAAGAGACGCATACAATGAGCAACACTTGACACACGACATAGAACACTATCAAGTTGCTCATAGAAGAAAGCAAAAAGAAAAAGGAAAGAAAAAAAAAAGAAAAAAATGAGAGAGTCTTACTCATGAAAACCATCACGGAAAATATAAGGCGACGTTAAGTAGATATAAATAAATGAGAGAGACTTGTTGGTGAAAATACCTCGGGGCACCACTAGTCGAAAGTGGGTCATAAAGCTGATGCAAAGGATTGGCACGAACAAGCCCGACTTCAAAGGTCATAAGAAAAGTAAAAGAGAAGATTTTATCAGTTTGATAGAGCATGCGGTTATGTCCAAAATGCATGTCATGATCATTAAGGCTAGTTACCGCAAAAAAAAACTTTTCTTTCTGTTCTTCCCGACGGGGGCATTTCTTGTTAATATTGTTTATATACATCATTGTGTCCTTCACTCTGAGTAATTCCTTGTCAAAATTAGAAGGACAAGATTTCAAAATCTCCTACCAACTTTTCAGTTGCACAAAGTAAATTTGGCTAGGACACCTAGTTGTTACATTCTACATGCCTTGAGGATTCATACAAAGGCTCCCCCAAAAGACTCTTGTCAGCCTACTTGGCTAAAGCAAGCAAGATAACCTCAAGGTTAATCAGGGATTCTCTGGAGTACCAAACAAGGACTATGAAGTGTGCACATCGTGCAAAAGGCACTTACCAATTTTGATTCTCCCTGACAGACAAATTGCTTCAAAAGCAAAGGCCATTCAAGATATTAGAAAAGGTTATCTAAGAAAAGAATCTCTTTTTTGAGACAAGGCTGATCTAGCCACAAAACACCAATGGCATTGGGAGCGAAACAATCAAGAGTGATACAGAAAGTAAAGGTCCCTTGAAAGCAATAACAGAGTCTTCGAGCAGTGCAACCAACTACCAATGCTGTCGGTCTTCCAAAGGCTGGATAATCACAAAGCCAAGCTGCCGAAGACTCAAGGCCACAAAACGACCACCACTTTTAAAACTGACAAATTTTTTTTTGTTTGAAACAGTAACAAAGCAGTGCAAGGAAAGTGGTTCAAAAATAAAAGAAAAAGAAAAAAAAGAGAAAAAGAAGAGCCGACAAAGGGAAGTTTCTTAAATCTTTGCCTTTATTTGTTTTCCTAGTGTGCATAAAATCTTGCCATTGCTCTTCACATTTTTCCTCCTAGGGTGGTACATCCTAGTCTAGTGGATTTTCTTCCCAATAAAAAATCTTAGTCTAATGAATCTTTCTCCTAAGATAAAAAGACCTAGTCTGATAAATCTTTCTCCTAGAATAAAAATCTTTGTCTGATGAATCTCTCCTAATATAAAAAAAACCTAGTTTGATAAATTTTCTCCTAGGATAGAAATCTTAGTTTGATGAATATTTCTCCTAAAATAGATAAAACCTAGTCTGATGAATTTTTCTTGGGATAAAATAATAATAAAAAAACCCTAGTCTAATGAATCTTTCTCCTATGATAAACATCTTAATCTAACGAATATTTTTCCTAAGATAAATAAACCCTAGTATGATGAATCTTTCTCTTAGGATAAACGTCTTAGTCTGACGAATTTTTCTACTAAGATAAATAAAACCTAGTCTGATGAATTTTATCCTAGGATAAAATAATAAAATAAAAACCTAGTCTGATGAATCTTTCTCCTAGGATAAAAATTTTAGTCTGACGAATGTTTCTCCTAAGATAAGAAAATCTAGTGTGATGAATTTCTCATAGTTAGAAATCTTAGTCTGATGAATCTTTCTCCTAAAAAAAAAAAAAACCCTAGCCTGATGAATCTTTCTCCGAGGATAGAAATCTTAGTCTGATGAATCTTTCTCCTAAGATAACAAAATAAATGAGACCTAGTTTGATGAACTTTCTCCTAGGATTGAAGTCTTAGTCTGATGAAATTTTCTCCTAATATAAGAAAACCTAGTTAGATAAAGTTTCTTCTAGGATAGAAATCTTAGTCTGATGAATCTTTCTCCTAGGATAAACGTCTTAGTCTGACGAATATGTCTCCTAAGATAAGAAAACCTAGTCTGATGAATTTTCTCCTAGGATAATTTAAAAAAAAAGAAGTCTATTTTTTTTAAAAAGGGGTCATTTGTTCATGCCCTCAGAAAATAAGCGTTGGGGCAATTTATTTAAAAAAATGATTTTCTAAGAAAAAAACAAAATCCTTCTTGGTTCGTTTTAGCATAGGGTACACAATTCTGTAGTCTCGTTTTTCAACATAGGGTCTCCACTCCTTAGTTGATTTTATTTTAGACATAGAGTCTCCATTTACTAGTCTCCTTTTACAACATAAGGTCTCACCTCTCTAGTTGATTTTTGTTTTTAGACACAAGGTCTCCACTCCCTAGTCTCCTTTTTAACCTAGTCTTCTTTTCCAACATAGGGTCTCCACTCCCTAGTTGATTTTTTATTTTAGATATAGGGTATCCACTCCCCAGTCCTGTAATGACCCGGCCAGTCGTTTTAAAAGTTGTAGTCTCGTTCCCCTATTTAATGCTCATTCTATACTTTATAACTGTTATATGTCTAGCCGGAACAATTGGTTCGGGTCCGATGAGATTTTAGAATAAATTAGAACACTTAGTTCTAAAGTTTAAAATAAATTGGATGTCGACCTATGTGTAAACGACCCCGGAATATAATATTGATGATTCTAATAGCTCCATATGGTAATTTTGAACTTAGGAGTGTGTCCTAAAAATAAATTGGAGGTCCGTGGTGGAATTATGCTTTAAATACCGAAAGTTAAATTTTTGGAAAGTTTGATCGGGGGGTTGACTTTTTAATATCGGCATCGGAATCCAGTTATGAAAATTTTCATAGCTCCATTATGTGATTTATGACTTGCATGCAAAATTTGAGGTTAAACGGACGTGATTTGATAGGTTCCGGCGTCGTTTGTGGAAACTTGAAATTTCAAAGTTCATTAGGCTTGAATCTATGTGTGATTCGTGTTTTTAGTGTTGTTGGATGTGATTTGAAGACTCAACTAAGTCGATATGATATATTAGGATTTGTTGGTATATTTGGTTGAGGTCCCGAGGGGCTCGGGTGAGTTTTCGATGGTTAACAGATCAAATTCGGACTTAGAAGAAAAATCTGAAGTTTCTGCCTACTGATGTAATCACACATACGGAACTTGGCTCGTAGGTGCGACCACGCAGAAGTGCAATGGACCTCGCAGGTGCGCAAGGATCACAGATGCGGACAGGAAACTTGCACAAGCGAGCTCCCAGGTGCGAGCTGAGATGTGCAAAAGCGGAGGCAAGGCTGGTGACTGTGGAGCACAGATACGGAAGGCATCTCGAAGATGCGGACACGCACCTGCGTGTGGGTGATCGCAGAAGCAAACATTTTGCAAAAGCGAGGGAAAAATCCACATAAGCGGATGCACAGATGCGGTCTCGTGCTTCGCAGGTGCGAATGCCCTGACAAATTACAAAATAGAGGGGTTCCAACATTTTTGTCATTTTGGACATTTGCAACACGGGTTTTGGCAATTTTTCAGAGAGAATTCACGGAGAAACTTGAGGTAAGTCACATGTGGTTATTGTTAGTCAATTATATTGGATTATCATTGAATATTTCGAATAGATTACTTGTTTTTGAGGTGAAATTAGAGGATTTGGGCCTAGGGATTTCAAAATGAGAATTTTAGATTTTGAGGTCAAGTTGATGTCGGATTTTAGTAAAAATGGTATGGTTGTACTCGTGGTTGAATGGGCGTTCATATTTTGTAACGTTCATGGATTCCGAGATGTGGGCCCTACGAGCGATTTTTGAGTGAATTTCAGATTGTATTGAAAATATGTAGTATTTTCTTATGGATTTGATTCTATAAATTTTGTTGACTGAATTGAATTAATTATGACTAGATTCGAGTCGATCAAAGTCGGAAAATCGAGGAAAAGGCATACTACTTGGATAAAATGAGGCAAGTCGAGGTAAGTGACTTGTCTAACCTTGTGTGGGGGAAGTTTTTCCTAGGATTGGTATTGATGTGATAATTGTAATGTGTTGAAAGTTGTGTACACGAGGTGACGAGTGTGTACACGGGCTAAATGTGAAAGAGTATGCTTTAAATTGTGTAGATCACTGTTGTGCATTAAATAAAATATTTTTATGTTGTTATATTCTTCATCATTGATCTGAATTATACACTTTAAATTTGCTTGACTTTCTCCTGCTAATTGTTTTTATCTGTTTAGTTGAAAATTACTTTCTTTTATTTAGTGTATTATTTGAAGGTGGAATTTCTTTAATTTGGTGGAATTTCTTTAATTTAAATATGAAGTATTTTACATTTAAAAATTTGATATTTAAAAACAAGGTAGTAAATTTGTGAAATATTATATTTGCTGAGTATTATTGTTGATTTATTTTGGCATGAGCCGTGAGCTCTTTATTATAAAAAAATATTGTTGTTGATTTATTTTGGCACTTGAGGTACAAATTGTGATATATTGTGATATATTGTAATATTGATACGCATGCGGTGGTATAAGATCTGAGTATTGAAACGCATGCGGTGAGATAAGGGTGGCTTGATATGGGTGGCTAGTAGGAAAAATTACTAGAAGTCATGCGGTGTGATATGGGTGGCTAAAACGCGGGATACTATTTCGGAAAAAATATTTTCTTTAAAATAAATTGTGAAGGCTGCCGCGGTGAGGTAAGAAAATGAGATATTGTGAATTTATTTATGATTTGGGACTACAAGGAAGTACATCTGGAGTGCCCTTGTTGATATATATATTTATGGGCGTAGTTTCCTTTGATTTTTTGTTGTGATTTTTTTGAAGTGGAAAAAATATTTTGTTTCATTCCACGAAGTATTATTTGTCATTATTTGCGTAATTAAATGGTGACCTACTACCTGATTCACTTCCATTGTTATTTTATTTTATTATATTATAAAATATTTTACCATGCCATTTATTATTTTTGCAGTAGGGCCTGACCTGACCTCGTCACTAATCTATTGAGGTTAGGCTTGGCACTTACTGGGTACTGCTGTGTTGTAGTCATACTACGCTTCTGCACATCGTTTTGTGCAGATCCAAGTACTTCTTACCAGCCCAAACATCAGTGAGTTACCTGTGCACGGAGACATCGAGGTATATCGACTAGCATCCGCAGACTCCGTAGTCCCCTTCTATCATTATTTTGTTGCTTCCTTATTTTTCTTTAGACCTTGATATATAGCGACATTGAGGATAAATCCTTAGAATCTTGTGACTTATTTCTACCGGGTTTTGGGAGTTGTAATGATTTGGAGTTGAAATTGTTTGAATTGTAGTTTATTTATTTGAGATATTTATTATTATTCCGCATTGATAGGCTTACCTAGTCTTAGAGACTAGGTGCCATCACGACATCTTACGGAGGAAATTTGGGGTCGTGACAAGTTGGTATCAGAGCTCTAGGTTCATAGGTGTTATGAGTCACAAGCAGGTTTAGTAGAGTCTTGCGGATCGGTACAGAGACGTCTATACTTATCTTCGGGAGGTTGTGGAACTATTAGGAAAATATTCACTTCTTTGATTCCTATCGTGTGCATTTGTTGATTTCAAAGTGCTAAACCATTGTCTTTCTATTCTCTCACAGATGGTGAGGACACGCACAACTAAATCCGATGATCAGACACCCGCGCCCCCTGTTGGAGCCGCAAGAGATCGGGGTCGGGCTAGATGCCATGCCAGAGGCCGAGGAAGACCATGTGGTGTAGCCATAGCACCTGCACAAGCTGCTTCACCAGAGCCACCAGTAGTTCCAGTTGGAGAGCAGGCACCTGAGACGCTTGTTACTACTCATGCACTTCAGGAGACTCTTGCCCAGTGTTTGAGCATGTTTGGCACTCTAGCTCAGGCAGGGTTAATTCCACTTGCTCCTGACACATCTCAGGCCAGGGGAGGAGAACAGACACCTGCGCCCGTATTCCAGAGCCACGCCCCCAATTTTATCATGCCCCAGAGGTTATACCAGTGCAGCCAGTTGTCCCAGTTCGACCTGAGATTAGGATAACAGTTTTAGAGGGGGAGCAACTCAAGATCGAGAGGTACAAGAAGTACCACCCTCCCACTTTCAGTGGTTTAGCTTCAGAGGATGCTCAGGGTTTTCTGAAGGAATGTAACCGCATCCTTCGTACTATAGGTATTGTGTATTCCAATAGGGTTTCTTTCACGACATTCCAGTTTAGAGGAGCAGCCTACCGGTGGTGGTGGGCATATGAGTTGGATAGTCCCGCTGAGGCATCTTCACTAACTTGGACTCAATTTTCAGATATGTTCTTTAGGGAGCATGTTCCTCAGAGTCTTAGAGATGCATGGAGCACAGAGTTTGAGCAGCTGCGCCAGGGTTCTATGAGCGTGTCAGAGTATGTGGTCCAAACAGTAATTTGACGAGGCATGCACCAGCCTTAGTTACTACTGTTCAAGAGCAGGTTCGTAGATTTATTGAGGGTCTCCACCCTAATATCAAATACAGTATGGACCTAGATCTAGAGATGGACATCACATACTAATATGTGGTGTCAATTTCTAGGAGATTGG
This sequence comes from Nicotiana tabacum, assembly GCF_000715075.1. NCBI lineage: Eukaryota > Viridiplantae > Streptophyta > Magnoliopsida > Solanales > Solanaceae > Nicotiana > Nicotiana tabacum. The sequence goes on along the minus strand of NC_134088.1, from coordinate 29,423,624 downwards.
AAGGTATGTGTATCCGGGAGAGGGAAGCTAAGAGACCCAAAGATTCTGGCACATATAATAATTTTCGTGCACTAGTTGTAGCTCATCATGGTAGAGGTTATGTGAGCCGTCCTATTCATTCAGCACTTCCATCTTCCAGTGGTATTCTAGCTACTCCCAGAACTCAGGTTCTATATTATGCACTGCAGTGTCTACTGTACCTCCTGTATGGGGTGCTTTTAGCGGACAGTCTAGTCGATCAGGCCCGAGCCAGTCCCAACAGCCACGTCCACTGAAGGCTTGTTTTGAGTATGGTGACACTCGTCATATCATGAGAGATTTTCCCAGATTTAACAGGGGTGCACCTCTATAGATTCCTCAGGCCCCACTATTCCATAGGGCCCTCAGGCTTCTCAGGCCATGATTACTGCACCAATTGCCACTCTACCTACATAACCAGCCAGATATGGAGGACGGATAGGTAGAGGTCGCCCTAGAGGGGGAGGCCAGGCAAGATATTATGCCCTTCCTACTAGGACAGAGGCCGTTGCATCTAATTCTGTTATCACATGTATTATTCTGGTGTATTATTACGGCCTGTTATAGAGATGCATCATCTTATTTGATCCAGGCTCCACTTATTCTTATGTGTCATCTTAATTTGCTCCGTATTTGTGTGTATCATGTGATTCCTTGAGTTATTCTATTTATGTATCTACACCCGTGGGTGAATATATTATTGTGGACCGTGTGTATAGGTCGTGTTGAATTGTTATCAGTGGTTTTGAGACCAGAGCTAATTTATTATTGCTCAGTATGGTGGATTTTGATATTATTTTGGGCATGGACTGGTTATCGCCCTATCATGCTATTCTTGATTGTTACGCCAAGACGGTGATGTTGGCAATGCCAGGTCTACCGCGGCTAGAGTGGAGAGGTACCTCAGATCATGTTCCTAGTAGGGTTTTTTCATTTCTTAAAGCTCAACGAGTGGTTGAGAAGGGGTGTGATGCGTACCTAGCCTATGTGAGAAATGTTAGTATTGATACTCATACCGTGAGTCAGTTCCTGTAGTAAGGGTTTTCCTGATGTATTTCTAGCGGAACTTCCGGGTATGCTACCCGACAAGGATATTGACTTTGTCATTGATTTGTTAACAAGCGCTCAACCCATTTCTATTCCACCATATCATATGTCCCTAACAGAGTTGAAAGAATTAAAAGAACAGTTATAGGAGTTTCTTGATAAGGGATTCATTCGGCCCAGTGTATTGCCTTGGGGTGCTCCTGTCTTATTTGTAAAGAAGAAGGATGGTTCTATGCGGATGTGTATTGATTACCACCAGCTGAACAAGATTGCAAAGAAGAACAAGTATCCATTTCCACGTATTGATGACCTATTTGATTAGCTGCAGGGTGCCAGAGTGTTCTTTAAGATCGACTTGCATTTAGGCTATCATTAGTTGAAGATTCGGGAGCCAGATATCCCGAAGATTGCTTTTAGGACTCGGTATGGAAATTATAAGTTCCTTGTAATTTCATTTGGGCTAACCAATGCCCCGACAACATTTATGCACCTAATGAATAATGTATTTCAGCCCTATCTTGATTATTTCATCATTGTGTTTATTGACGACATTCTGGTGTATTCCCGGAGTCGGGAAGATCATGAGCAGCACTTGAGGACTGTGCTTTAGACTTTGAGAGAAAAGAAGTTATATGCAAAATTTTCAAAGTGTGAATTGTGGCTTGATTCAGTTGGATTTTTGGGTCATATAGTTTCGTGCGAAGGGATCAAGATAGATCCGAAGAAGATTGAGGCAGTGCAGAGTTGGTCCAGACCGTCCTCAGCTACGGAGATCCGGAGTTTTCTTTGTTTGGCAGGGTAGTATCGTCGATTTGTAGAGGGTTTCTCTTCTATTGCTGCATCTATGACCAAATTGTCCTATAAGGGTGCTCCGTTTAGGTTGGCCAAGGAATGTGAGGAGAGCTTCCAAAAGCTCAAAACAACTTTGACTATAGCCCCAGTATTGGTATTACCTACAGGTTCAGGGTCTTATACTGTGTATTGTGATGCATCGCGTATTGGTCTCGGTGCAGTGTTGATGCAAGACGGTAGGGTGATTGCCTACACGTCCATACAGTTAAAGGTGCATGAGAAGAATTATCATGTACACGACCTAGATTTAGCAGCTATTGTTCATGCCTTGAAGATTTGGCGACATTATTTGTACGGTGTCTACACCAATCAACTGAGTCTACAACATCTGTTTAAACAGAAGGATCTAAATTTGCGGTAGCAGAAATGGTTGGAGTTGCTGAAGGATTATGATATTACCATTCTCTATCATCCTGGGAAGGCTAGTGTAGTGGCCGATGCGTTGAGTCATAAGGCGGAGTGTTTGGGATGCTTAGCATATTTACCTGTAGCAGAGAGGCCTTTAGGCTTGGATATTCAGGCCTTGGCCAACCAGTTTGTCAGATTGGATGTTTCCGAGCCGAGTCGAGTTTTGGCTTGTGTGGTTTCTTAGTCTTCTCTTTATGATCGTATCATGGAGCGTCAGTATGATGACCCCCATCTACCTGTCCTTAAGGACACAATTCAGCACGGTGATGCCAAGGAAGTCATTATTTGAAGTGACGGTGTATTACGAATGCAGGGCAGGCTATGTGTGCCTAGCGTAGATGGTTTGCGTGAGTTGATTTTCCAGGAGGCTCACAGTTCACGGTACTCCCTTCATCCGGGTGCTGCATAGATGTATCAGGACTTGAGATAACACTATTGGTGGAGGCGGATGAATAAAGACATAGTGGAATATGTAGCTCGGTGCTTACATTGTCAGCAGGTAATGTATGAGCACCAACGTCCAGGTGGGTTGCTTCAGAAGTTAGATATTCTGGAATAGAAATGGGAGCGAATCACTATGGATTTTCGTTGTTGGACTTCCATGGACTCATCGAAAGTTTGATGCAGTTTGGGTGATTGTGGATAGGCTGACCAAGTCAGCTCATTTCGTTCCTGTGACGACTACCTACTCTTTAGAGTAGATGGCTCGAATCTACATTCGCGAGATTTTTAGAATTCACGGCGAACCTGTATCTATCATCTCTGACCGGGGTACGTAGTTTACATCACGGTTCTGGAGGGCAATACATTATGAGTTGGGTACTCGGGTAGAGTTGAGTACGACATTTCACCCTCATACGGACGGACAGTCTGATCTCACTATTCAGATACTGGAGGATATGCATCGTGCATGTGTGATAGATTTTAGGGGCGCTTGGGACCAGTTCTTACCACTTGCGGAGTTTGCTTACAACAACAATTACTAGTCGAGCATTAAGATGGCTCCGTATGAGGCCTTATATGGTAGGAGGTGCCGGTCTCCAGTGGGTTGGTTTGAACCGGGCGAGGCTAGGCTATTAGGTACAGACTTAGTTCAGGATGCCTTGAAAAAGGTTAAATTGATTCATAAAGAGACCTAGACAGAAGAGTTATGCGGATCATAAGGTTCGGGATGTGGCATTCATGGTTAGTGAGCTGGTCTTGCTCCGGGTTTCGCCTATGAAGGGTGTGATGAGGTTCGGGATGAAGGCCAAGTTGAGCCCTAGGTATATTGGGCCTTTTGCGATTCTTGAGAGAGTTGGAGAGGTAGCTTACATACTTGCACTACCACCTAGTCTCTCCGCAGTTCATCCGGTATTCCATGTTTCTATGCTTTGGAAATATCACGGTGATCCGTCTCATGTGTTATACTTCAGTTTGGTTTAGTTAGACAAGGATATATCTTATGTTGAGGAACCAGTGGCTATTTTAGATAGGCATTTTCGAAAGCTGAGGTCAAAGAACATTGCTTCCGTGAAGGTTCAGTGGAGGGGCCATCCGGTCGAGGAGGTGACATGGGAGACCGAGCATGATATTCGCAGCTGTTATCCTCATCTTTTCACCACTCCAAGTGTAATTCTAAACCCGTTCGATGATGAACGATTGTTTAAGAGGGGGAGGATGTAACGACCCAGCCAGTCGTTTTAAAAGTTGTAGTCTCGTTCCCCTATTTAATGCTCATTCTGTACTTTATAATTGTTATATGACTTGTCGGGGCAATTGGTTCGGGTGAGATGAGATTTTAGAATAAATTAGAACACTTAGTTCCAAAGTTTAAAACTTAAGTTAAAAAGGTAGGCTGGATGTCGACCTATGTGTAAGCGAACCCTAAATAAAATTTTGATGATTCCAATAGCTCCGTATGGTGATTTTGGACTTAGGAGTGTGTCCGGAAAATTAATTGGAGGTCCGTAGTGGAATTAGGCTTGAAATACCGAAAGTTGAATTTTTGAAAAGTTTGACCGGGGGTTGACTTTTTGATATCGGCGTCAGAATCCAGTTTTGAAAATTTTCATAGCTCTGTTATGTCATTTATGACTTGCGTGCAAATTTTGAGGTTAAACGGACTTGATTTGATAGGTTCTGGCGTCGTTTGTGGAAACTTGAAATTTCAAAGTTCATTAGGCTTGAATCTATGTGTGATTCGTGTTTTTAGTGTTGTTGGATGTGATTTAAAGACTCGACTAAGTTCGTATGATGTATTAGGACTTGTTGGTATATTTGGTTGAGGTCCCGAGGGGCTCGGGTGAGTTTCGGATGGTTAATGGGTCAATTCGGACATAGAAGAAAAATTTGAAGTTTCTGCCTACTGATGTAATCGCACCTGCGGAACGTGGCTCGCAGGTGCGACCACACAGAAGCGCAATGGACCTCACAGGTGCGTAAGGATCGCAGATGCGGGCAATAAACTCGCACAAGCGAGCTCGCAGGTGCGAGCTGAGATGCACAGAAGCATAGGCTGGGCTGGTGACTGTGGAGCGCAGATGCAGAAGGCATCTCACAGGTGCGGACCTGCACCTGCAAGTCGGTGATCGTAGAAGCGAGGGAAAAATCCGCAGAAGCGGATGAGCAGATGCGGTCTCGTGCATCGCAGGTGCGAAAGAGAGAATTCACAGAGAAACTTGAGGTAAGTCACATGTGATCATTGTTAGTTAATTATATTGGATTATCATTGAATATTTCGAATATATTACATATTTTTGAGGTGAAATTAAAGGATTTGGGCCTAGGGATTTCAAAATGAGAATTTGAAATTTTGAGGTCAAGTTGATGTCGGATTTTAGTAAAAATGCTATGGTTGGACTCGTGGTTGAATGGGCGTTAATATTTCGTAACTTTCACCAGATTCTGAGACGCAAGTTTTGAGTTAATTTCGAATTTTATTGAAAACATGTAGTATTTTCTTATGAATTTTGTTGACTGTATCAAAATAATTATGACTATATTTGAGTCGATCAGAGTCAGAAAATTGAGGAAAAGGCATACTACTTGAATAAATTGGAGCAAGTCAAGGTAAGTAACTTGTCTAACCTTGTATGGGGGAAATTTCCCCTAGGATTGGTATTGATGTGATAATTGTAATGTATTGAAAGTTGTGTACACGAGGTGAAGAGTGTGTACACGGGATAAATGTGAAAGATTATATTTTAAATTGTGTAGATCACTGTTCTGCATTAATTAAATTATTTTTATCTTGTTATATTCTTCATCATTGATCTGATTTATACACTTTAATTTTGATTGACTTTCTCCTGCTAATTATCTTTACCTGTTTAGCTGAAATTTGGCTTCTTTTATTCAGTGTATTATTTGAAGGTGAAATTTCTTTAATTTGGTGGAATTTCTTTAATTTAAATATATTTAAACATGAAGTATTTTAAATTTTTAAATTTGATATTTAAAAACAAGGTGGTAAATTTTTGAAATATTATATTTGCTGAGTATTATTGTTGATTTATTTTGGCATGAGTCGTGAGCTCTTTATTATGGAAAAATATTGTTGTTGATTTATTTTGCCAAATTGAATTGTTTGGGCAATTGAGGTAAAAATTGTGATATATTGTAATATTGATACGCATGCGATGGTATAAGATCTGAGTATTGAAACGCATGCGGTGAGATAAGGGTAGCTTAATACGCGTGTCTATTAGGGAAAACTACTTGAAGTCATACGGTGTGATAAGGGTGGCTAAAACACGAGATGCTATTTCGAAAAAAAATGTTTTCTTTAAAATAAATTGTAAAGGCTACCGCGGTGAGATAAGAAAATGAGATATTGTGAATTTATTTATAATTTGGGACTACAAGGCAGTACATCTGGAGTGCCCTTGTTGATATTGATTTATGGCCGTAGTTGCCTTTGATTTTTTGTTGTGATTTTTTTTAAGTTGAAAAGAAATTTTATTTTGTTCCACGAGGTATTATTTGTCATTATTTGCGTAATTAAATGGTGACCTATTACCCGATTCATTTCCATTGTCATTTTATTTTATTATATTGTGAAATATTTTACCATGCCATTTATTATTTTTGCAGTAGGGCCTGACCTGACCTCGTCACTAATCTACTGAGGTTAGACTTGGCATTTACTGGGTACCGCTGTGGTGTAGTCATACTACGCTTCTGCATATCGTTTTGTGCAGATCCAGGTACTTCTTACCAGCCCAAACATCAGTGAGTTACCTGTGCACGGAGACTTCGAGGTATATCGACCTGCGTCCGCAGACTCCGGAGTTCCCTTCTATCATTATTTTGTTGCTTCCTTATTTTTGTTTAGACCTTGATATATAGAGACATTGAGGATAAATCTTTAGAAGCTTGTGACTTATTTCTACCGGATTTTGGGAGTTGTAATGATTTGAATTGCTGTGGATTTTTGAACAGTTAGCTGTTAAATTTATGTTTTCATTTCATTATTCCAAAATGTTAGGCTTACCTAGTCGTAGAGACTAGGTGCCGTCACGACGTCATACAGAGGAGAAATTTGGGTCGTGACAAGTTTCTTTTCCAACATAGAGTATCCACTCCCTAGTTGATTTAATTTTAAATGCAGGGTACATCACTCCCTGATATGTTCTCCAATATAGGGCATACCATTCCATGGCCACATTTTTCAAAAATAAGCTACACCAATCCTTAGTTGAGGCATCTTTTTGACAACAATGGAACACCATCCAAAATAAAAAAAATAAAAAAAAAATCATCATGATCTTTTTAGGGTACACCATTCCCGACCTTTTATTGTTTTCAATAAAAAAGTAGTTTAGAATTTTGTTACAATAACCCAAGAAATTTTCTTGGTGAAAACTGGGGTAGAAAAATTTCGTTTGTTTGTTTGTTTTGGTGTCTGAGTAGGTTTTACCTCGAGGCACATGGTTCCAGATGATCAAAATAAAAAGTCTCAATTCAGAATAACAGAAAAGAAAAAATAAGTGAATCCAAAATGCAGAAGCAGATGAAATGATGTAGACTGCTCCATACATGACTGAAGTCACGAGTTATTTCCCGTTTTGATCAGAAGAAGACTTAGAAGAATGAACTAACATCTGTAGCTAGCAAGCATCAAAGTTTTGATTAGAGTATGTTTGAAGAATCAGTCAAGACTCAAGACCAAGTTTCAGAAGACTTATAGATAGGAATCTTGTAACTCATAGCTGATAGGATTGTTTATTTTGATTTTGATTTTGATGTAATAACAGGACCACAGACCGGAGCCTCGACAAAACCTTACTCGACTCTCGAACTCATCACTCCATCCTTTCACCCACTTGAACTACACGCGACTTGATTCCCCTATATTTCGGGATATGTAGGTTGTCCAAAACCAGGACTCGATTGCACTCTTGCACTCTCTTTTCTTTTCTTTGTTTCTTCCTTTTTGAATAATAGTATGGTCAAAAATTAATCATACGGCTCACTTTGTCTTTTCCTGAAAGCTCTTCACGTTTCCAAGCAAAAAGGAGTATGCTGTGAGCACCTAAGTTTTGACTATATTTAAAATTTTCACCACTTTTGTTTTTAATATTTAAATATTTTAAATTTAATGTTGATATTTTAACTTTTATATTATTTTATAAGTAGGCTTTATTAGAGAATATGTAATATTTTTAACAAAGTCTATTACGTAGAGAGCGAAAGAATTTATTTTAATCACTGACCAAATCTAATAAAATTATTTTCTACCTTCCCTACATTGTTTCTTTGTCTATTACCCACCTAATACACTATTCAGGTGTCACATCTCACTTCCCTTTCACTATTTTCTTTTTCCACCACCCCCTACTACACTATTCACGTGTCACTATTTCTTGACCTATCGTTCATTTTTAACACTCCTCCTCTCATCTCTTCTTAATATATGTACACACACAAAGAGAGGGAAAAAACATAGAAAGATCTGAGGGAACATAAGAGAAACAAAACGCAACTGCTCTCTTCTTCTTCCTCACTATACATTCATCATCTTCCTCTAAACCTCCATAAAAATCGGCCATTTTATCCACCACTTAAACACTCTTAAAATCCATGAAGAACTCCATGGAAACTGATGACTAGAGCTCTAAAAACACCCTTAAAGGACCTCCAAAAAACAGCTCCTTTCTCCTTCTCAAACCCATTTGATTTTCCACCAATTTTTAGCTATAAAAATCAGCCGAAAAACTCCATTAAACATCACCTTAGAGCAGTCCCGTTTGCACATAAACAACAGCTCCAAGGTTGAGTTCGAGTTCGCCGACGAGTTTAGGTTCGAGCGAGCTTCGGTCTTGATTCGTGAGTCCCGAACAAATTTTGTTGATATTATTGTTGTATAGACTTTGTACCGATTTTAACATTGGAGAATAGATTGGTTGAAGTCCTCTTGAAAAAGGTCCGTTCGTATTTATATATTGCCTTTTTTTTTTTTTGCTTTAGTCATTTTCTCTTTTCAATTAAATGTTCCATTGCTCTTGACGTGTTTGGTCAGTCCCATGTGATCATCCTGCTGCCTTGATTTATTTGTTTCATCATCTTTTCATAAGTTTGATTTAGTTTCTATCTCTCTTTGATTAACTATGGAGATCAAATAAATGGTATTGGTTAATTCAAATTTGAATTAATTATGAATTGTAAGAATAATGGTTCAAATGTTAAATAGGCAGTATGGAGGGCCAATTAAGAACATTAAATTTGGGCTTTAGTATTTATTTATGCAATGGTAGTAACTGATAGTTTCAACAAAAGGATTTAGGCCACAATTTTGTGCAAATGGATTATAAGGTAGTAGACTATCTAACTTTGAGTGGGCCGCTTGGTTTGGAACTAAATGGGCTCCCAGTTGAACTTTGGATATAACAACTACTTGGGCTCCATTTGAATCTTGCTAGCCTTTACTTAATTGCAATGTTAGTTTACTAGTCAAGCACTCAATAATTTACATATTTCTATAAATGGTTAGTCAACTTAACCCCTCAAAATTCTGTGTTTATCAAATAAATTTATATCCATAACTCATGGCCTACAATAATTCAAAATTAGAATAAGCAACTTATAAACATTCGTAGCATACTTTAGGCGCTATTAATAAAATATCGTGACTATGGGTACGGCTCCCGTGACATGGTCACGATACGTAAATCCCAACTCAAGTGCGTGTTTAACGCGACTTGACCACAACTTCAAGCAAATAATTAAAATCAACATGTTGTAGATCGCGGGTGCGTTTCACGTGACGCGATTCACAATATGTACAAAAACAAATGAGTGTGCAACATCACGACTTGTTCAAACAAATCCCATAAATATTAAAATGGTTAAATAAATAATTAAAGTTGATTAGAAGATAAAATGCACAGTAGGTTTAAAGCATGTAATAAATCAGATAATTAGGCCTATTATTAATAGTTAAGCGATCGTGCTAAAATTACGAAACTCGGGAATGCCTCACGCCTTCTCCCGAGTTAACAGAATTCCTTACCCGGTCTTCTGTATTCGCAGACTATAAAAATAGAGTCATTTTCCTCGATTTGGGATTTAAAATAAATCGGTGACTTGGGACACCATAAATTATCCCAAGTGGCGACTCTGATCAAATAAATAATCCCATTTCGATTAATGTCACTTAAATTGGAAAAACTTCCTATCCCCTCGGGAAAAAGGAGGTGTGACACGCTCTACTACACCACTCTATTATGAAGTACCCGATGTAGACAATTAAGATATAATCCTTTATTCTGATAAGTAACTAATGAGAAGTGCTACCCACCGATGATCATATCGTAGTCATTTAATATACTCCCATGGTGCTTCTCCGTGTCAAGCCTTAAAATCCTTGAATTATTCAAAACATTCAGATTTACGGTGCATCAAATATTTATTCATAGTTTGAGTAATCATTCATGAACGTCATAAAAATACTCATAACCACATCTTGCCTATATGTTTATTTGACAGCACAATCAAAAATGGATTAATTCTAACTTATCACCAGCTCTCTTTCCTTCGGAGGAGAAATGTCTCTTAGTTATATTTCCTTCTAAATAGGTCCACAAGTTGGTAGTGCCTCTACTTTCAATGAACCTTAAGGTTCATCCTTGACCAACTTGTAATCCTATCTAGATAATTATAACTTAGACGTAAGTGCACAGATAAGTTTCACTCAATTTTGAAGAACATTTTCTCTTATAAGGTAGACTAATTTTGTTCAACTTAGGAAAAATATTAACAATAATAAGGTCATGTATCCATGTACCACAAGAGATAAAATGTTTATCAAGCTCAATAACACAAGGGTTATTCAAAAATAAACTAGATATCCATCTCTTATTATGCACAAAAATCGAAATTAAATTCCTTTTAAGAAAAGGTACATATATTGCATCCTTTAAATTAATATCTCATCATGACCAAAGAAAATTTTTGATAAGTGAGACGACAAGATACATGAAGTCATTATGGAGTTGAGATATGAAATATTAAATAGATCATAATACGTCAATTAACATTTGATAATAAAATTCAGACTGTATTTAATATATATATGAATATATAGCAAATTTCGATGGAAAAATAATTATTCGTGCAAAGTATATTATATAATGCAAGAATTATACAATCCTAAAAGAAACAGAACCAACTCAAATGGAGAGAATACTGTTATTTTTAGTCAATTGTATATAACCATTTAATACAAAAATTTCAAACGCACTACACACATATGTTCATGCATCTTGAATAGCAAATTTCGATGGGAAAATAACTACTCATGCATTATAGTATATGTTTGTGTGTGTGTGTGTGTATATATATATATATATATATATATATATATATATAATAAACTTCTTAATATAAAAGAACTACTCATGCAACATACATACATAATGCCACATTATTCACTCCAAAAAATTAGGACAGACCTAACTCAGATGGAGAGTATACTGTTAGTTTATGCTAAGTGAACATCATAATTAACTACTCTAGGTCCATTGATCTATTATGTATACTTAGATGGATAGTAAGTACATGATATCAATTACTAGTATTTCACCCAGCGAGCTTCAAATAAATTTATCCGATATGGGGGATGACCTAAAGTCGACGCGTAAATTTATTACTTACTTGAAATTAATAGTGGAAGATCATAGAAACATATTCCTATCACCACTTAATCATGGTTATATTATAATTATAAAATTGATTCAACATGTAAACCCAGATGAAGAGTCAATACAGGTTATCAATAACTAGTAATTATACTCTGTGAGCTCATAATAAATTTATCCAGAACTACTGCACCAGAGCCACCAGTAGCTCCAGTTAGAGAGAAGGCACCTGAGACGCCTGTTACTACTCCTACACTTCAGGAGACTCTTGCCCAGTTTTTGAGCATGTTTGGCACTTTAGCTCAGGCAGGATTAATTCGACTTGCTCCTGCCACATCTCAGGCTAGGGGAGGAGCGCAGACTCCCGCTGCCCGTACTCCTGAGCCACGTGCCCAAGTTGACCATGCCCTAGAGGTTATACCAGTGCAACTAGTTGTCCCAGTTCGGCCAGATATTAGGGCAGCAGTTTCAGAGGGGGAGCAGCTCAGGATCGAGAGGTATAAAAAGTACCACCCTCCCACTTTCAGCGGTTTAGCTTCAGAGGATGCTCAGTGTTTTCTGGAGGAATATCACCGTATCCTTTGTACTATGGGTATTGTGGATTCCAGTGGGGTTTCTTTCACTGCATTCCAGTTTAGAGGAGCAGCCTACCAGTGGCGGCGGGCATATGAGTTGGATAGTCCCGCTGAGGCATCTTCACTCACTTGGACTCAATTTTCGGATATGTTCTTAAGGGAGTATGTTCCTTAGAGTCTTAGGGATGCATGGCGTGCAGAGTTTGAGCAGTTGTGCTAGGGTTTTATGACTGTGTCAGAGTATGTGGTCCGATTCAGTGATTTGGCTAGGCATTCACCAGCCTTAGTTGCTACTGTTCGAGAGCGGGTTCGCAGATATATTAAGGGTCTTCACCCTAGTATCAGATATAGTATAGCCCGAGAGCTAGAGATGGACATCACATACTAACAAGTGGTGTCAATTGCTAGAAGATTGGAAGGTATGCAGATTCGGGAGAGGGAAGAGAGGGAAGCTAAGAGACCCCGAGGTTCTGGAACATATAATAATTCTCAAGTCCCAGTTACAGCCCGTCATCGTAGAGGTTATGTGAGCCATCCTATTCATTCAGCACTTCCAGCTTCCAGTGGTATTCCGACTACTCCCAGACCTCAGGTTCCATATTATGCACCACCAGTGTCTTCTGTATCTCCTGTACGGGGTGCTTTCAGTGGACAGTCTAGTCGATCAGGCCCGATCCAGTCCCAACAGCCACGTCCTCTGAGGGCTTATTTTGAGTGTGGTGACACTTGTCATATTATGAGAGATTTACCCAGATTTAGGAGGGGTGTGCACCTCCACAAATTTCTCAGGCCCCACCTATTCCACAGGGTCCTCAGGCTTCTCAGGCGATGATTACTGCACCAGTTGCCACTCCACCTGCACAGCCAGCTAGAGGTGGAGGTTGGATAGGTAGAGGTCGCCTTAGAGGGGGAGGTCAGGCCAGATATTATGCCCTTCCTGCTGGGACAGATGCCGTTGCATCTGATTCTATTATCACAGGTATTATTCTGGTCTGTCATAGAGATGCATCAGTTTTATTTGATCCAGGCTCCACTTATTCTTATGTGTCATCTTATTTTCCCCCGTATTTGGGCGTATCACATGATTAATTGAGTTCTTCTGTTTATGTATCTACACCCGTGGGTGAATCCATTATTGTGGACTGTGTGTATCATTCGTGTTTAATTGTTATTAGTGGTTTTGAGACCAGAGCTGATTTATTATTGCTCAGTATGGTGGATTTCGATATTATTTTGGGCATGGACTGGTTGTCGCCCTATCATGCTATTCTTAATTGTTACGCCAAGACGGTGACGTTGGCTATGTCGGGTCTACCGCAGCTAGAGTGGAGAGGTACCTCGGATCATGTTCCTAGTAAGGTTGTTTCATTTCTTAAAGCTCAACGAATGGTTGAGAAGGGGTGTGACGTATCTAGCCTATGTGAGAGATGTTAGTATTGGTACTCCTACTGTAGAGTCAGTTCCTGTAGTAAGGGATTTTCCTGATGTATTTCCAGTAGATCTTCTAGGTATGCCACCCGACAGGGATATTGATTTTGGTATTGATTTATTACCGGGTACTCAGCCCATTTCTATTCCACCATACCGTATGGCCCCAGCAGAGTTGAAAGAATTAAAAGAATAGTTACATGAATTTCTTAATAAGGGTTTCATTCGGCCTAGTGTATCGTCGTGGGGTGCTCCTGTCTTATTTGTAAAGAAGAAGGATGGTTCTATGCGGATGTGTATTGATTATCACCAGTTTAACAAGGTTACAGTGAAGAACAGGTATCCATTGCCACATATTGATGACTTATTTGATCAGCTTCAGGGTGACAGTGTATTCTCTAAAATTGACTTGCGTTCAGGCTATCATCAGTTGATGATTCGGGAGCCAGATATTCCGAAGACTACTTTCAGGACTCGGTACGGTCATTACGAGTTCCTTATGATGTCTTTTAGGCTGACCAATGCCCCAACAACATTTATGCACTTAATGAATAGTGTATTTTAGCCCTATCTTGATTCCTTCATCATTGTGTTTATTGACGACATTCTGGTGTATTCCTGGAGTCAGGAAGATCATGAATAACACCTGAGGACTGTGCTTCAGATTTTTAGAGAAAAGAAGTTATATGCAAAAATTTTAAAGTATGAATTCTGGCTTGATTCAGTGAGATTTTTGGGTCATATAGTTTCGTACGAGGGGATCAAGGTAGATCCAAAGATGATTGAAGCAGTGCAGAGTTGTTCCAAACCGTCCTCAGTTACGGAAATCCAGAGTTTCCTTGGTTTGGCTGGGTATTATCGCCGATTTGTAAAGGGTTTCTCTTCTATTGCTGCATCTATGACCAAATTGACCTAGAAGGGTGCTCCGTTCAGGTGGACCGAGGATTGTGAGGAGAGCTTTCAAAAGCTCAAGACAGCTTTGACTACAACCCCAATATTGTTATTACCTATAGATATAGGATCTTATACTGTGTATTGTGATGCGTCGCGTATCGGTCTCGGCGCAGTGTTGATGTAAGACAGTAGGGTGATTGCCTACGCATCCAGATAGTTAAAGGTGCATGAGAAGAATTATCATGTACATGACATGGAGTTAGCAGCTATTGTTCATGCCTTAAACATTTGGCGGCATTATTTGTACGGTGTCCATTGTGAGATCTACACCGATCACCGGAGTCTACAATATCTGTTTAAACAGAAGGATCTTAATTTGCGGCAACGGAGGTGGTTGGAGTTGCTTAAGGATTATGATATCACCATTCTCTATCATCCTGGGGAAGGCCAATATGGTGGCCGATGCCTTGATTCATAAGGCGGAGAGTTTGGGCAGCTTAGCATATTTACCAGTAGCAGAGAGGCCTTTGCCCTTGGATGTTCAGGCCTTGGCCAACTAGTTTGTTAGATTGGATGTTTCCGAGCCGAGTCGAGTTTTTGCTTGCGTGGTTTCTCAGTCTTCTCTTTATGATCGTATCTGGGAAAGCCAGTATGATGACCCCCATCTGCTTGTCCTTAAGGATACAGTTCAGCACGATGATGCCAAGGAAGTCACTATTGGAGATGACAATGTATTACGGATGCATGGCAGGCTATGTGTGCCTAATGTGGATGGCTTGCGTGAGTTGATTCTCCAGGAGGCTCACAGTTCGTGGTACTCCATTCATCCGCATGCTGCAAAGATGTATCAAGACTTGAGACAAAACTATTGGTGGAGGCGGATGAAGAAAGACATAGTGGGGTATGTATCTTGGTGTCTAAATTGTCAACAGGTGAAATATGAGCATCAACGACCGGGTGGATTACTTCAGAAGTTAGAGATTCCAGAATGGAAATGGGAGCGGATCACTATGGATTTCGTTGTTGGGCTCCCACATACTCAGCGGAAGTTTGATGCAGTTTGGGTGATTGTGGATACGCTGACCAAATCAGATCATTTCATTCCTGTGATTACTACTTACTCTTCAGAGCAGCTGGCTCAGGTATATATTCGCGAGATTGTCAGACTTCACGGTGTACCAGTATCTATCATCTCTGACTGGGGTACATAGTTTACCTCATGGTTTTGGAGAACAGTACAGCGTGAGTTGGGTACTCGGGTAGAGTTGAGTACAACATTTCACCCTCAGACGGACGGGCAGTCCGAGCGCACTATTCAGATACTGGAAGATATGCTTTGTGCGTGTGTGATAGATTTTGGGGGTGCTTGAGATCAGTTCTTACCACTTGCTGAGTTTTCTTACAACAACAATTACCAATCAAGCATTCAGATAGCTCTGTATGAGGCCTTGTATGGTAGGCGGTGCCGGTCTCCAGTGGGTTGGTTCAAACCAGGCGAGGCTAGACTTTTGGGTACAGACTTGGTTCAGGATGCCTTGGAAAAGGTTAAGATGATTCAGGATCGACTTCGTATAGCCCAATCTAGACAGAAGAGTTATGCGGATCGAAAGATTTGCGATGTTGCATTCATGGTTGGTGAGCGGGTATTGCTCCGGGTTTCGTCTATGAAGGGTGTGATGAGGTACGGGAAGAAGGGCAAGTTTAGCCCTAGCTATATTGGGCCTTTTGAGATTCTTGAGAGAGTTGGAGAGGTGGCTTATAGACTTGCACTACCACCTAGTCTTTCTTCTCTTCATCCGGTATTCCATGTTTCTATGCTTCGGAAATATCACGGCGATCCGTCTCATGTGTTAGACTTCAGTTCAGTTCAGTTGGAAAACGATCTATCTTATGTTGAGGAACCAGTAGCTATTTTGGATAGGCAGGTTCGAAAGATGAGGTCAAAGAACATTGCTTCCGTGAAGGTTCAGTGGAGGGGTCATCCAGTCGAGTAGGCGACTTGGGAGATCGAGCTTGATATACGCAGCCATTATCCACACTTATTCACCAGCTCAAGTACTTTTTCTAACTCCGTTCGAGGACGAACGTTTGTTTTAGAGGTGGAGAATGTGATTGACCCAAAATGTCATCTTTAAATTTAATGATTAATTATGTGATCTAAGCACTATTTACCATTACTCGACTTCCATGTGAAGTTTGTAAAAACTTTCCAGAAAGTTTTCAGGTGAAAAAATGGATTAAAATGTGAATTAGATGTTTAAAACACAACTGAGTTGACTGTGGTCAACATTTTGAGCAAACGGACTCGGATTAGTGTTTTGACAATTTCGGTAGGTCTGTATCTTGAATTGAGACTTGGGCGTATGCCCGCAATCAAATTCCGAGGTCCCTAGCCCGAGATATGGAATTTTGATGAAAAATTTAAAGTTTAAGTTCAAATAGTGACCGGATGTCGAATTATGTGCAAATGACCCCGGAATAGAATTTTGATGATTCCAATAGCTCCGTATGGTGATTTTGGAGCGTGATCGTAATTTTATTTGGAAGTTCGTAGTGGAATTAGGCTTGAAATGCCGAAGGTTGAATTTTTGGGAAGTTTGACCGAGGGATTGACTTTTTGATATTGGGTTCGAAATCCGATTCTGAAAATTTTCATAGCTCCGTTATGTCATTTATGACTTGCGTACAAAATTTGAGGTGAATCAGACTTGATTTGATAGGTTCCGGTGTTGTTTGTAGAAATTGAAAGTTTCAAAGTTTATTAGGCTTGAATCTATGTGTGATTCGTGATTTTGGCATTGTTTGATGTGATTTGAGGTTTCAAATAAGTTCGTATGATGTTTTAGGACTTGTTGGTGTATTGGGTTGAGGTCCCGAGGGCCTCGGGTGAGTTTCGGATGGTTAACAGATCAAAAATGGGACTTAAACAGCTACTGCAAAAGCTGCTGCAAATTTTCTTCTGTTGTGCAATCGAGCCCCCAGAAATCGAGTCGAGGATCGAAGGCAGGCTCGAGATCCATGATCGAAGGCAAGCTCAAAGGCCAGTGATCGAAGGCCACTGATCGAAGGCCCAGGATCGAAGGCTATGACCAAGGCCAGTGATCGAAGGCCACTGATCGAAGGCCTAGGATCGAGGGCTATGACCAAGGCTAGTGATCGAAGGCCATAAAGATCGAAGCCATGATCGATAACCAGGATTGATGGTTGTGATCGAGCCCCAGGGTAGAGGGCCATGATCGAAGCTATGATTGAAGGCCATGACCGAGGTCCATGATCCGACTCCCCTTAATCGGACTCCCCATGATCGAGGTCCAGGATCGGACCCCATGATCGAGGTCACCCTGGACAGATCTGTAAGTTATAAAATCAGGGGGGCTTCGTCCCATTCGTCCATTTTTAACAAATTGGAGCTTGAGCAGAGGCTATTTTTGATATATCTTCAAGGTAAAATATTGAGGTAAGTGTTCTTAACTCAATCTTGGTTAGATTACCCGAATCCATCATTGTTTTTAATATTTAGTTGTTGATTTAAGTTGCAAAAATTTGAAAACCCTCTTGGATAGATTTTGGATTTGAGGGTCGAATCGTTATTGGAATTTAGTCATTTTGGCATGGTTAGACTAGTGGTTGAGTGGGCGTTCATATTTCATAACTTTCGCCGAATTCCGAGATGTGTGCCCCACGGGCAAGTTTTGAGCTAATTTCGGGTTTTATTGAAAAATGTAATATTTCTTATTAAATTGATTACTATAATTTTTATTGACTGTATCGAATTAATTATGATTAGATACGAGGCGATCGGAGTCGGAAAATTGAGGAAAAGTATAATACTTGATTAAATTGGAGCAAGTCGAGGTAAGTGACTTGTCTAACCTTGTATGGGGGAAATTTTCCTTAAAATTAATATTAATGTGATTATTAAAATATGTTGAAAGTCGTGTACACAAGGTGACGAGTGAGTACATGGGCCAAATGTGAAAGATTATATTTTTAAATTGTGTAGATCATTGTTGAGCATTTATTAAATTATTTTATCTTGTTATATTCTTCATCATTGATCTGTGATATATATTTTAAATTTGTTTGCCTTTTTCCTGCTAATTGTTTTACCTGTTTAATTGAAACTTGGTTTCTTTTATACTATGCATTATTTGAAGGTTGATTTTCTTTAAATTAAATATTATTAATATGAAGTATTTGACATTTTTAAATTTGATATTGAAGCAACGTATTAAAAATTTGAAATATTATTTTTCTGTGTTATTTATTCTTGAATATTTTTGTAAGATTTTTTTTTGGATTATTCTGGCATGAGCCGTGAGCTCTTTATTATTGAAAAATATTGTTGTTGATTTTTTTGTGGAAAATTGAAATATTGGGCACTAGAGGTACAAATTGTGATATTGATACGCATGCGGTGGTATAAGGTCTGGATATTGAATCGCATGCGGTGAGATAAGGGTGGCTTGATACGCATGGCTAGTAGGGGTAAATACTAAAAGTCATGCGGTGTGATAAGGGTGGCTAAAACGCGTGATGCTATTTCGGAAAAAATATTTTCTTTAAATAAACTGTGACGGCTCCCGCGGTGATATAAGGAAATGAGATATTGTGAAATTATTTATAATTTGGGATTACGAGGCGGTACCTCGGTAGTTCCCTTGTTGATATTGATTTATGGCCATAGTTGCCTTCGATTAATTGTTGTGATTTTCATAAAGTTGAAGGAAATTCTTTTTTGATTCCACGAGATATTATTTGCAATTATTTGGTGTCATTAAATGTGACATAATATTTGATTCATTTTCAATGTCATTTTATTTTACTATATTGATAAACATTTTACCATGCCATTATTATATTCCAGTAGTGCCTCACCTGACCTCGTCACTACTCTACCGAGGTTAGGCTTGGCACTTACTGGGTACCGTTGTGGTGTACTCATACTACGCTTCTGCACATCTTTTTTGTGCAGATCCAGGTATATTTTACCAGCCTAGACGTTAGTGAGTTACCTGCGCACGGAGACTTCGAGGTATATCTGCCAGCGTCCGCAGACTCCGGAGTCCCCTTCTATCATTTTATGTTGCTTCCTTATATTTTATTTAGACCTTGACATATAGAGACATTGAGAATAAATTCTTAGAAGTTTGTGATTTATTTTTACCGGGTTTTGGGAGTTGTAATCATTTGAATTGTAGTTTATTTATTTTCAGATATGTATGATTATTCCGCATTGATAGGCTCACCTAGTCTTGGAGACTAGGTGCCATCACGACCTCCTGCGGAGGGAATTTGAGATCGTGACATATTGGAATGTATATAAGGCCTTTTTTCCCTTTGGTAATTTTTGAGTTTGTTTCTTTTGACTTCCCCTTTATGATTACAAAGGTTTCAAATGCCTTTGCATGGAATAAAACGTAGTTATAAAGTTTTGTTCAGAGGTTCGTACATGACTCATTCGCGATGTAAATCTTGTTTGAAACTTGTGGGGGCTCGGTATGACCAGAAGCTTTCCCCGATGTGCATGTTTAGATGTTTTTAGATTATAGTTTTGTCGAGGGTAGCCTTTGAATCGGTTTGAAATTTTTTAAGGCCTTATGTTTTGATTACGGGCATCGGACGTCTCCGAGCCATTTCTAGGGTTGCCATAGCCTTTTAAGTTCAGGTATTTCATAATAAGCTTTGTACCTTGGGGCTTTGATACCCGAGCCGTCCGAACTTGCCTTGGATGACAGTCCTTGAGTGGGGGTGGCCGTCGCCTTTTATGTTTAGGCACCGCCTAATAGACTTCTGTGCCTCTAGGCTTCAATAGCCCGAGCCACCCAAGTTTGCCTTGGACGACAGTCCCCGAGTGGGAGTGATCTCTTGGATCCTGATAGAGGCGGCCCTTGGGCTCGATATCCTTAAGGAACAAAATGTAATAGTCTTAAGGGGAAAATTATGTATCTGCAAGGTAGAAACTTTCTTTAATTCATGTGTGCAATATACAAGATTGTAAGTGTGTACAAGTTTCGTGTTATGGCTTAGGTGGTCTACGCGGACATGGTTTACTTGACCATTTGGCCCTTACAATAAATCCTATCTACCGATCCCAGACTGTTCAAGCACAAAGTTTCCTTGCTTGCTAAAATCATTACTCGATGGTGATGGCCCCCTAGTATTCGAGGTCGATCATCGAGAGTGATCGGATACTGTTGATGCGACCATCGATTCCACTTCATAACCGGCATTTGATTCTAAGTTAGCATGATCCACATCCGGAAAACCCATTTGGGACAAAACATATTCAAGGGAAAAAGAGTGTAACGCGTGCTTTCAAGCATAACAACCACATCATTCTTTAGCGGTCGCCTACAAGTGTTAGTCCAATTCACAATATATGTAAAAAAAATTAATGAATGGGGTCGTACATTAGGAGTAAAATTGTTTTAAGTGTGTCATGTTCCAGTTGTTTTGTAGTTGTTCACCGTTCCCTACTTCGAGTTTGTATGAACCTTTACCAGTAATTCGATATGGACCTTCCCAATTCAGTCCCAGCTTCCCTTCATTCGGGTTCTAGATGTTCAGTGTCACCTTTCTTAACACCAAGTCCCCGATATTAAAGTGTCGGAGGTTGGCTCTCCGATTGTAGTACCTATCGATCCGTTGTTTTTGGGCGTCCAACTGGACGAGGGCGGCCTCGTGTCTCTCGTCCAATAGTTCAAGGCTCGTGCTCATGGCCTCACCATTTGACTCTTCAATCGCATATCGGTCCTGAAACTCGATTCTCCTACCTCGACTGGTTTTAGTGCTTCGGCACCATAGACTAACGAAAATGGGGTTGCCCTAGTACTAGATTTTGAAGTCGTACGGTATGCCCACAGAACATCAAGCATAGTTTCCTTCCATTTTCCTTTTGCGTCGATCAGTCTCTTCTTAAGGTTTTGGAGTATGGTCTTGTTTGTAGATCCCGCATGTCCGTTCCCACTAGGGTGATAGGGTTTTGATAGTATTCTTTTGATCTTATGTTCCTCAAAAATTTTCTCACCTTACAGCCGATGAACTACTTCCCGTTGTCGCATACGATCTCAACTGGAATCCAAATAAAATCAATAACTTCTTTCACCTTGAGTTTCTCAAATTCCTGAGCTTCAACCCATTTCGAAAAATAGTCAGTTATAAATAATATAAATTGAGCCTTACCGGGTACCCATGACAGGTGACGACGATGTCCATTCCTCATTTCATGAATGGCCAAGGTGACAAGACCGAATGCAGCAGCTCCCCGGGCTGGTGGATTATCGGTGCATGCCTCTGACAGCCGTCATATCTCTGTACGAACTCCTTAGCATATTTCTCCATATCAATCTAGTAATAACCGACTCTGATTATTTTACGGACCAACGATTCGGCCCCTGAATGGTTTCCACAGATGCCTTCGTGAACTTCCCTCAAAACATATTTGGTGTCTCCCAACCCTAGACATATGGCGAGTGGGCCATCGAATGTTCTTCTGAATAGGGTGTTATCTTCGGACAGGCTAAACCTGGCCGCCTTTGTGCGCAGAGCTATTGATTCTTTAGGATCAGAGGGAAGATTCCCGGTCTTTAGGCAATCCATATACTTGATCCACCAGTCCCAGGTTATGCTTGTCGAGTTTATCTCGGCGTGTCCTTCTTCCACTACTGATTTTATGAGTTGTATGATTATTCTCGAGTTGAACTCATCATCATCAACATATGATCTCAAGTTAGCTAGAGCATCGGCTTCCCTGTTTTGATCTCGGGGTACATGTTGTAGGGTCCGCACCTTGAATCGATGTAGAGTTACCTGTAGTTTATCCATGTATCTTCGAATTCGTTCCTCTTTTACTTCGAACGTCCCATTGACCACATCAGAGCCACAAGGAGGGAATTGCATTTAGCTTCAATCACTTTGTTCCCCAAGCCTTTAGCCAATTTGAGACCTACAATCTTGGCCTCATACTTGGCCCCATTGTTAGTTAATTTCACAGTTCTAATAGATTGTCTAACTACGTTACCTGTGGGTTGCTTTAAGACGATGCCAAGCCCAGACCCTTTTGCGTTCGAGGAACCGTCCGTAAAGAGGGTCCAGATCCCTGAGGAAGTCCTCAAGTTCAACAACAATTCCCTTTTCAACTTAGAGTATTAGGGCCGGCGTGAAGCCGACCACGAAGTCTACCAAAATTTGGGATTTGATGGTTGTTCGGGGTCGATATTCGATATCGTACCCACTAATTTCCACGGCCCATTTAGAAAATTATCCCGAGAGCTCAGGTTTATGCATTATGTTTCTTAATGGGTAACCAGTTACGACACATATGAGATGGCATTGAAAATACGATTTTAACTTCCGGGAGGCGCATAGAAAAGCGAGCGCCAACTTCTCTAGGTGAGGATACCTATTTTCGGCCTCGCTCAAAGTCCTGCTAAAATAATAGATAGGAAATTATGTATCTTCCTATTCGCGGACTAGGACCCTACTTACCGCCATCCCAGATACTGCTAAGTACAAGTACAACTGCTTGTCTTCCTTTGGAGTATGAAGTAAAGGTGGGCTCGAAAGGTACCGCTTGAGTTCTTCCAAAGCTTGTTGGCACTTCGGGATCCACAGGATGTTATTATTGTTATTTAACAATGAGAAAACCGATGGCTCTTATCGGGGGACCTTGAAATGAACTGGCCCAAGGCAGCTATGCACCTGGTTAGCCTTTGAAAGGCCTTGACATTGTCCATGATGGTGATGTCTACTATGGCCTTGATCTTATCGGGATTGATCTCGATTCCCTGATTGGATACCATAATTTCAAGGAACGTTTTGGATCCGACCCCGAATGCGCATTTCTCTAGGTTCAACTTCATATTGTATTTTTGTAGTATGTTGAAGGTTTTCTGCAAATGTTCCAAATGATCCTCTGCTCGCAGGGACTTTACTATCCGGTCGTCAATGTAAACCTCCATCGATTTTCTTATTTGTTCTTCGAATATCTTGTTTACTAGGCGTTGATAAGTGGCATTGGCGTTCTTTAATCCGAACAACATTACATTATAACAATAGGTGTCGTATTTAGTGATGAAGGAAGTTTTTTCCTAATCGCCCAGGTCCATCTGGATTTAGTTGAACACGGAATAGGCATCGAGAAAACTGAGGATCTCGTGGCCGGCCGTCACATCGATCATGTGATCGATGTTGGGTAGAGGAAAAGACTACACACATTCTTAATTTATTTCCCTTTTTAGGGACTACTACTATGTTTACTAACCAATCCGGGTACGTAAATTTCCAAATGGAACCTATTTTAAGGAGTTTAGATACCTCGTATTTGATGAATGCATGTTTGACTTCGGACTGAGGCCTCCTCTTCTACTTAACCGGGTGAAACTTCGGATCCAAGCTTAGCTTGTGAGTAGTTATTTTAGGCGGGATCCCTATCATGTCAAAATGGGACTAAGCGAAACCATTTATGTTAGATATACGGAATTCATTTTTTCCTGAGCTTGGGACTTAATCCCGTGCCCAGGTATATCTTCCGATCGGATATGTGGTCAATTAATATGACTTACTTCTTCTCCTCTACCATTAACTTGGTGGCATCGGAATCGTCAGGGGCTATGAAAGACCTGGGAACTCCGTAGTCGTCATCCTCTCCCATCCCATGCTTTTTTGGTTCACTCGGGGTCAATGTCGGTGATTGTGATTGGTTTCTTCCTTGGTGACTGAACTCGAGTTCTTTGATGTCGAGAGTGCGAATATCAGGATCACCTCATTGATTGCGAATATCTCTTTTGCGGCCGGTTGCTCTCCGTAAGCTGTTTTAATTCCTCCTAGTGTGGAGAATTTCAATGCCTGGTGTAATGTCGAAGGTATTGCCCTCATGTTGTGAATCCATGGCTTCCCGAACAGAGCATTGTATGTTATGTCTCCTTCGATCACATAGAACTTTGTTTCTTGAATGGTTCCGACGGTATTTACCTGCAGGGTTATCTCCTCTTTAGTGGTCTCACATGCCATGTTAAACCCATTTAAAACTCGGACTGCATGCACAATTTGGTCCTGTAGACCTAGCTGTTCCACGACCCTCGATCTTATGATATTGGCCGAGCTACCTGGATCGATTAGCACACGCTTAAATCGAGATTTGTTTATGAGTACAGATATTACCAGTGCATCATTGTGTGGTTCCACGATGCCTTCAACATTGTCATCGTTGAAATGTACGGTTCCTTTCGGTACGTAATCTCGAGTTCGTTTTTCTTTTGTAATGGACACTTTAGTGCGCTTTAACATCTGCCCTTGGGGACGTCGACCCCACCAATGATCATGTTAATGACGTGTTGAGGTTCCTCTTGGTCAATCACTCAGAAACTCTCGGAGGTGCCCGTTGTTGAATAACCAGGCTACTTCCTTTCTCAATTGTCGGCAATCTTCAGTTTTATGGCCGTGAGTGTCATGATATTTACACATTAGGTTGGGGTCCCTTTGGGAAGGATCAGATTGCAATGGTCGAGGCCACTTAGTAACTTTGATGTGTCTGATGGCTGATACGATGGCGGCAGCGTCAATGTTGAAGTTGTACTTCGATAACCTTGGTGCTTCTTTAGACCAGATGGGTCTGTCAAAACCACTTTTGCTCATGAGTCCCCGATTAATTTGACCTCGGTCGCTCCTTCTTTCACTTCTCATAGTGTTGCGTCCGGACCCACTACCCCTTCAATATCCATTGTATGATTGATACCTGTCTCTATTCCATCATGGTTCATGATCAATGTTTCTTTTGGATCTGTCACCAGTTCTGACAGGGTAAACGGACCCGGAAGGGGCCCCGAGCTGATCGTCTTCGACCCTGATTTTTGATTGGTAGCAACTATGGTTTTGATTGGTACCAGTTATGGATGGCCCAATTTACTGCCGGGTATTCTATCAGATTTTGCTTCAACTGATGTGAAGCCAATGAGCTTTGGGGATTAAGTCTTTGGGTGAAGGCCTGAACGACCCAATCATCTACGACCGGAGGCAGGTCCATCCGTTCCATTTGAAATCTCGATACGAATTCCTTGAGCATCTCGTTATCTCTTTGCTTTACCTTGAAAATGTCTGATTTCCTAGTTTCGACCTTGATGGCCCCGACGTGCGATTTTACAAAGGCATCTATAAGCATAGCAAACAAGTCAATAGAATTAGGGGGTAAGTTGTGATACCATATTGTCACGACCCAAAATCCAACTAGTCGTGATGGCACTTAACCCAACCCGCTAGGTAAGCCAACTTTCAACTATTCAATTCCAATAACAATTATTAAAGAAATTTAAGTAAATAATTATCTTAACCTTATACATTCCTCAAGAACTGGTAGTACAAATTATGAGCTTCTAAGAATATAGTATACAAAGCGGAAATAAAATAAATACATAGTCTGTTTGAATAGTATATAAACAGAGCTTTTATAAATTTAAGGCTACCATGAACAAGAGGCAGCTACAACAGGAACACAGGTACATCTTCAAATCCCGCAACCATCGAGCACCGCAACAACAACAGTCATTATCTGCACGCAATGTGCAGAAGTGTAGTATCAGTATAACCAACCCCATGTACTGAGTAAGTAACAAACCTAGCCTTAGGTTGAAAGTAGTGACGAGCTTCTACCAAGGTCGGGTCCAAAACCACTAATCCACAACAGTTACTAATGACATAAAGCAAATAATACCAGAAGTAACTCAGAGATAAAATGCTCAGTCACATCATGATTTCAGCAATAATAGTTTTTCCTTTCAAGTACATCAGTGAAAACCCAAATCTTTTGCCAAACTTACCAAAAATGTGAATAAGTTTGAAAACAGAAATTTTTCCAAAATCCTTTCAATAATAAATAAAATATATCATTTTATTTTCAGATAACCATTGTAAAACAAATGCATCACTATGCCCATCTATCAACATGTGTGAGAAATCATGAATAATATGATACCGTACAGCATGAGGAAAATACATCTCTATGCTTATATGTCATGTGTGCATGTCAATGCAATATATCTCAGAGATTGTACTCATGTACTCACACTCTCAGAATACTCAATCTCGCTATCTCACATTCTCTCTCACTGTGCTCAGCACACTCAATCACTCAGCGCTATACAATACCTGCTGCGGCGTGCAGCCCGATCCCTGTTTATAGTCAACTACGCTCACTGGGGGTGTGTACAGAGTCATAAGGGGCTCCTACAGCCCAAGCTCTATAAGCACGGACAACTCACGTGCTTCACGGATAACTCACGTGCCATAATATAAGCCAATAAGGCCTGTTGCAGGCGGGCAACTCCGATCCATATAATAGTAATAATATATATAAAGCCAACATGGCCTGCTGCGGCGTGCAGCCCGATCCTAAAAATATCCTCACAATCAGGCCCTCGGACTCCCTCAGTCATCAATCTCTCCAATCTCTCTCTCATGGGCTCACAATGTCACGAGAATAGCCCAAAAATGATGATATGATGTATCAATAAATAACAACAGAGACTGAGATATGATATGCAATGAAATGAATATGACTGAATATGAATTTTTCAACATAACCAATAATTCATAACAATATGACCTTTGTGGGTCCCAATAATACTGGCACATAGCCTCAACATGATTTTTAATATGTTTTTCAGCTCAATTTCTTTAACTCATAAATCCACATGGAAAATGCCAAGATTATTTAACTACAAAATTCCACAGAAATAATTATGTCACAATTTCTATAGTGCACGCCCACACGCCCATCACCTAGCATGTTCGTCACCTCCCAACAATTCACGAAATACATATATTCAGGGTTCATACCCTCAACTCCAGGATTAGAAGAGTTACTTACCTCGAACAAGCCAAATCCAATGTCGAGCAAACTAAGCAATGATCCAGAAATTCCATTCTGCGCGTATCAACTTCCAAACAGCTCGAATCTTGTCACAATTAATTTGATTCAGCCTACAAAAATTATAGGAATTAATTCCATATCAAAATACTTATATTTTCCAAAAATCCGAAATTACACTCAAAAATCGCCTGTGGGGCCTACATCTTGGAACCCGACAAAAGTTACAAAATATTAACGCCCATCCAACCACGAGTCCAACCATACGAATTTCACCAAATTCCGACATCAACTCGACCCTCAAATCTTCAAATTGAAGTCTTTGAAGATTTCTACCATTTTCAACCCATTTGAACTCAACACTCTTTCCATAAACCTTATTGATACGTATAAATAATACTATTACACCAAAGAATCATATTCTTAATCACCCATCATTATCCAAACTCAAAATTGAAGATTAGGGGTTGTTAGAACTTTACCTCTTTGATGAAGAACTTGAGGGATTTCTTGTTGGATTTCAAGCTTTGGACAAGAATTTGATAAACAAGACACTTCATCTACTTCCTCTCTCTAGAACACTCTCACTTCTCTCTAAAATAATCAGATAATTACCCCAAAGCCTATTTATCAAAATGGGGTCGGGTTATGAAAATAGAAAAATTAACCCTCCGAAAGCAGGTCTGCGGTCGCATAATGGACCGCAGAATGGGTATGCGGGCCGCAAAATTGATCGCAAAATTAGTGCCCAAAACTGGGCTCTTCTGGTCCATTCTGCGACCAGTTTTGCGGTCGCAGAAGCAGTTTTACGATCGCATAACTGTTTTGCGATAGCATAATTATTTTGCGATCGCATAATTGGTCGTAGAATTGTATTTTTCCAGCCTTTGGTAATTTGGTCATAACTTCTTGTAGTAATGTCCAAATGATGAACAGTTTGAAGCATTAGAAACTAAACCCAGAGATCTTTCATTTGATATATAATAAACCATATAACACTTCGTATCATGAGAGTTATACACATTTGAAGTTAAGTCTTGTGTGAACTCACTTGAAACTTTAGTCTTATGAAATTTCCAACATGTACATTCGATGCCAAAACCTATTGAATCAAGTCCGATTGACCTCAAATTTTGCACACAAGTCATAATAGACATAATGAAGCTATTCCAATTTCCATAATCGGATTCTGAGCTCTATATCAAAAAGTGAACTCCCGGTCAAACTTCCAAAAAATTTAACTTTTGGCATTTTAAGCCTAATTCCACTACGGACCTCCAAATAATTTTTCGTACACGCTCCTAAGTCCAAAATCACCATACAGAGCTATTGAAATCATCATAATTAAATTCCGAGATCGTTTACACATAAGTGAATATCCGGTCAACAACTTAAGTTTTTAATTATGAGACTAAGTGTCTCATTTCACTCAAAAATTCTTCCGGACCTGAACCAACTAACCCGATAAGTCATAAATTAATTGTGAGGCATAAATTGAGCAGTAAATGGGGGAACGGGGTTGTGATACTCAAAATGACATGTCAGGTCGTTACACATATCATAGCTCCTTTCGACAAGGTCTATTCGAACTTTTTCAATAGAACAGATTCGATTTCATCATCTTCCAAGTCGTTTACTTTGATGGCGCACGTATAAGAGGTCACATGTTCGTTGGGATCGGTTGTCCCATTATACTGTGGAATTTCAAGTATACAAAACTTCTTTGGGATCGGCTTCGGAACTGAGCTCAGAGGGAAAGGCTTTTGGACAAAGATTTTGGAATCCAGGCCCTTCAGTATCGGTGGTGGTTCCGGGATTTTGTCGCCCCTGGAGTTATAGGTCTCTATTTTTTTGTGGTTGGCTTCAATTTTCTTTTCTCCCGATTTCACCTGTTTTGTCAGTTTCTCAAGCATCTCTATTGCTTAGGGTTGGTCCCGGGTTCTGCTTCACCCAGCCTTTCTGTGACCGGTTCATTCCTGCAGGCATTTTCCCGGGACGATTCGGGCTCAACTTTGCTTGGGGCTTAGCTTTGGTTCGGTAACTGGGCTCCCCCAGGAATGCTATTTTCGGGGTCAATAGGCAAGTTTGCTTCGATAGCCACGTGTGAGTTAGCATCGATCGGATCAACGACTGGGACTCTGTTGGAGTCAGCATGGGAGACCTCGTTGCTGGGTACCATGTTGTTATTTTTTCATGGTGGATGGACTCAACATCCACGTTCAAATGGGCAGGTTGGGAGTTCGGCATTTTTAATCTAACTTGAAATTAAAAGCTCGAAGAACAAGTGTAAAATAGAGTGTGTTATGAAAATTTGTATCAAATTACCACTATTATCCTTAGCCGTAGGGTGGGCGCCAAACTATTTATCCTAAAAAATGAATAACAATTAAATTTGTATATGGTTTTAAGGATACACGGATTAATTTAATACAAACAATAAATTGTATTAGATTAAACAGATAAAGTTCGTAATAGATCGTCAAACCACTTAAGAGAGGTGCTTTCGGACTCGATAACAGCCTTAATGAGATGCCTGCCCTCGATCCCGGACCACAATAAAGAAGCACTGATGAACAAGAGAAAATAAGAGTATATTGCATTGATATACGTGTTACAGTCTCATTAGTGAATAATCAGACCACCCTTTATATAGTAGGGGAGTTCTACTTTATGTACAATTCCATAAAAGGTAAAAATCTTATGTTTAACTAATCATCGATTTTTTGTCGATGTGTACCGAGATTCACGTCGTGATGTCCGGCTGCTCACGGATATCACGACCTTTTGTTGGTCGTGTTCGATTACCTGGTAGTGCTATCCGAGGTTTTTGGGGGTTCGAACCGGACCTGGAGGTCATGGCTCCGATACTCCCGAGGGTGGGTTTACCCAGACCCCGGATTAAGGGGTTCCTTGCCTCGATTCCGGTTCCTTGCCATTACATTTCTTGCTCCGTTCACTTCATCGAAAACTGAGGCATGCCATGAGCTCGGTTTTACCCGTATACATATATAAGGCTTTAGATAAATGTCACATCGAAAAGAAAGGATAAAGTACAGTTATATAAGTCATAAGAGCATGGTTCACATTATTTTTGAGCTTGACTAAGATTAGTATGGTATTAGAGTGAGACATTCCAATACAATAGTAGGGCAAAACCTCAACGATGACCATAATTCTTTAAGAGGGATGTATATATGTGACACCCATATATAATAAGGCTAGTTGATGATGACTTTTTAAGGAGAACGATGGTAGGCTTCTAGGCTGGTAAGCTCTCGAGGAAAAGATTCATATGCCACCCTATGTAATTCCTTCTGGAAAAAGGAGCGAAAATATGCAAGATAATCTTTTTAAACGATAATGGTTAAATTATTACTTAGTCGCCGGGAAGGGAATATAACCTACGATCGGTATTTTATCCCTTACGTCAAAGTCATCCACCCACGTACCTTTACACTTAAAGTCAAGTTGATAAATCATCTATCTAGGTAGAAAATCTCGAGTAAATGTTTCACTAGTGGACATAAAGTGTTAGGGATATATACTATTAATTATGGATTTGGTTTGGATAAAATATGTATTATAAAATAATTATTTATTCAGTTTTAATAAAGTTTTAAAAAGATCATATATTAGTCTGTGTCCTTCGCTTATATAGTAGATGATTTAGTGTATAGAGTTTAGCTTATACACGGAAGATTAAATCATCGGTTCTTATAAAAATAAAGATCATGTTCACAATCTAATGATGGAATTGGACAAACCATGAGAAATGATTGTAGCCCAAGATTAAATATAATTTATCTTGATTATGGGAATGATTTAATTCCGACTTCTTGTGCTAGTACATTTGTATGTATTGAACGGACCAAGTAGAGATAAGTATTTTATACTGACTTAATAAAATAACTTTTCTAGCAACTAAACGTACTTATACTCTTAATCTTGATATAATTATTATTAATTATGTATATTATTTATTGTTTTGATTTATTAAAATGCGAGATTCTTTTGTGGGTCAATGTGCTTGGTAAATTGGACAATGATGATATACATTGGCGAAGTAATAATTAGTTGAAGGAGTCCATGTCTCGGTCTAGAGATTGATGATAAACCTTTATGAAAGTTTATAAGTTTTCATGTGTTAACTCTCCAGGTAGATTTTGTATCTGTCACATGAAATAAGTTAAGCGAAATTCTAAAGAAAATAATTAATGAATTAAATTATCAGTAATTTAATTTATTTGATTAGTATCTAAATCTTAACATGGGGAGTTAAATAAGTTTTAATGGACTAATTTCGAAATTGAACTGAGGAGTGCAATTACGAATTTTTAGTGGAATAATTCGTAATTTATTATGGTAGTATTAATTCGGATATTTCGAATTAAGTTTATAATAGGAAGCCTCGTTAATTAAATATTACGGTCCCTGCTTTGCCCGAATAATTAGAAATTAAATGGAATCATATTTCTTGGTGAAAAAGGAAGACTCAACAGGTTTAGTAAAATATTTTAAACCCTAAAACTTGTGACTATATAAGGAGGTCTTATTCCATAAAGAAGCTATGGTTTTACTATATGGTTTTCCTAGGAGAAATTCGCCAACAAGAATTTCGCTAATTTCGGGTATTATTCAGGTCACACAACAGAAGACTGTGGAACTGGAGGATGATCTCGTGGACGGTTTTTGCTCTTACTTGAAGGCTCTTTTCGCGATCGCGGACACGATTCAAGAGATAAGTATCAATTTTATGTTTGATTAAATTCTGTGATTATGTGTTGTCTTTATTACATGCAAGTGATTTTGACTATTTGATTCCGCTGATTATACATGTTTTCCATCAATCAGAGTCTTTTTGCATCTAAATAGATATAGCACATGATATACATATATGTGCGATTATGTATGTGGGTGTTGAGTTGTTGACCTACTGTTTTGCGACATTAGTTTTTTTATTCGAAAGGATAGAAACGAGATTTACATGTGTTCTGTTGTTTTAAACAGTAACGACGCTATTGTTGGTCTCCAACGTGAATTTTAATTGCCTTTGTTTCGTTGATTGAAGAGAATTTCAATTAAAAGGTGAAAAGGAAAAGGATATAAAGTTGCCTCTAGGGTTTCTCGTTTTCAACAGGAACGTGTTTGCCTTTGTAGTGAAATCTGGCAGTAAGGAAATTTATATTACGTTGTTTCCTTCTCTTCATATGTATATCATATATGACATTAAATAAATTAAGAATGTTATGATTAATAAATAGGATCTACCATTAAAGTGATATATTTATTTGGAACCATTACAAAAGTAATTAGTATATATGATATAATATATGATATTATATCATATATATGTTAAAAATTTATGATTATTAAATAGTTATCACTAAGGTGATTTATTTATTTGGAATCATTGAATATTCTTAACATATAGTTTTATACATTTAAGATTATATCAACACATGGATTGAGCGTTATGAATAATAAATAGGATCCACAAAAACAGTCTATTCATTTAAGTCATGAACAAATATACTCAATGTGCCATGTGAAAAAATTGTACTTGATAAGTTTGCACTAGTGGGGGAGATTTCGTCTATCCAATAGAGGTTTACCCCTTGATACTAGTAATGTTACATTTATTCATGAGAAGAGATATTAAGGATGTCTCGACCCAAAATTCACTATAGGTCGTGATGGCGCCTAACGCCGTCGTCAGGCAAGCCAACAATGATTGATCAATTTAATCACTCATTTTAATACTTTCGAAATCATAAATTTTAATAAGAAAAGGAAATTTATACTTTTAAATCCGCGAAAATGTACAAAATTGTAGTTTCTAAGTGAAATGAAAGGCGATGATAATATACAAAACCGTAAGCATCAACTAGTATACCCCAAAACCCGGTGTCACAAGTACATGAGCATTTACTAAGGAGTGCAATAATAATATAACATTTATCTAGAATGTAAATGAGACAGGATAAATTAAATAATACGATGGATACTCTGTGGACTACGATGCGTAGCCTGGAAGGCAGCTCACATAAAGTCTCCTCAACAGCTGCGTCTACGTGCTAAGATGATCACGCAATTAACCTGTCAGATCCTGCACGTTATTGCAGAAGTGCAACATGAGTACGTAAATCAACGCATACCCAATAAGTGTCTAGCATAACTCCAGAGATGTAATGACGAGGGGTCAACATCGACACTTACTAGTGGTCCAATAAATCGATAGCGTAAATCATGAACAGATAAGAGTATAACAATAGTTGTGAGGTAAATCTGTAACTAACACAATCTTCCCAATTTTTTTTTTAACGATATCAATCTTCTCAATCTCGTATTCAATCTCAACAACTCGAAAATATAAAGTGCCAACAACAAAGGGATAAGAAATACCATATAAAATGCAAGGCATCAGTGGAAGGAAACTCTCGCAAATATTCAGACTGCTAGCGATATAACGCACGATTATGCCGAGGTCGTACGGTCAGATTTCAGAAAGAATATGATACTGCCGAGGCGATCAGCCAGATCCCATCATAACGTTTACACTACCGAGAGTCGAGTGGCATGAACCATAGATGCATTTATTATACTGTCAAGGTAAATGACCCGCTCCCATGGGAGTTTGGTACATAATTCTACTGAGGCGTTCATCCCGCTCCACAAGAAAGGAAAGGAATTATCGAATTTCGAAACACGAGCTTACGATACAGTATACGAACACAAGGTGAGTATAACCTTTACCGTTTCTCAAATTACTTGCCAACAACTCAAGGTAATAAGGCTCGGCCTATCATATATGTATGTATTTCTAAATCAAGTTCAATTATAAATTAAGCCAACAAAATGAATTCAAATATTTCAATTATTACATGGTAAAGTCCTAAGTCTACCCGAACATAACATGCTTTAGCAACGTACGGACTCTCGTCACCCCATGTGTACGTAGCACCCATAACTAATAGCACTTAACAATTACACCACCTATTGGGTAGTTTCCCCCTCACAAAGTTAGACATGAGACTTACCTCGCTATGAGGTTCCATAACCGGCTCCAACGCCACTCTAACACTGAACTCCAAGCCAAACGTTCTGAAACTAGTCAAACAACGTGCAAATCAATCAAAATATACTCTCATGCTTATAATTTAACAATTTATAATAATTCCCAACTCCGCTCAATAAGTCAATAAAGTCAACCCTGGATCCCACGCGCCCGAATTCCAAAATTGTTCGAGGATAAACTTTACCCATAACATTACGAACTCAAATATATGACTTATTCCCTATTCCATGTCCAATTTCGCGATTAAAATCCAAAAATACCAATTTCTAGGTTTTCTCTTCAAATACCATAATTTTCACAATTTTTCATGTATTTACAACCCAAATTCATATATTTAACTCACAACTTGTAGAAATTACTTACCTTATAATTGACGATGAAAATGGCGCTCCAAAATCACTCCAAGGTCGGCTCCCATGGAAGAAATGAAATGCAAATGAGCCAAACCCACGAACTTAAACAAGTCTTCTACCCAGCAATCATCGCACCTGCGGTCATTTGACCAAAGTCCACTTCAACTCAAACTTGAGAAATGCTTAAACTTTTAAAATGTTAACTTTTTATAATAAGTGCCAAAATGCTCCCGGACCACCCAATACTCAACCCGAACATACGCCCGAGTCCGAAATCATCATACAAACCTATTGAAACCTTCAAATGCCGATTCCAAGGTTGTTTACTCAAAAGTCAAACCTTAGTCAACTCTTCCAACTTAAAGCTTCTGAATTTAAAATTTTATTTTCCAAATCAATTCCGAACTTCCCGAACATAAATTCCGACTATGTGTACAAGTCATAATAGATGAAATGAAGTTACTCAAGGCCTCAAATCGCTGAATGACACGCTAGAGCTCAAAATGACTGGTCGGGTCGTTACATTCACCCCTACTTAAACATACGTTCGTCCTCTATGGCTGTCCAACGGGACGGGACGGGACGGGACGGGACAAAATTAACGGGACGGGACGGGACGGGACGACATTTAGCCAGGACGGTGGCGGGACGGGACGAAATGGGACGGGACAAACGGGATGAAACGGTAGGCCCATCCCGTCCCGCTAACAAACGGGACGGGACGGGATGGAACGTAACAAACGGGACGGGACGGGACGGGACGGACGGTAGGCCCATTCCATCCCGCTAACAAACGAGATGGGACGGGACGGGACGGGTTCGCGGGCCTTAAGTGCCATTTTTAAAAAAATTATTTAAGCATTGAGTTTGACAACGGATATTCTTTTGGCAATGACTAAGTTTTTAAAGTTTGCAACATCTAGTTTTTTGACTTATTCAATAAATTTAAAAATTAAACGAAAATTAGAAAACTAAGTAAAGAATTATAAAATATTAAAACAAAAGACTTGTAATAAAATATTCTAGCAATTATAAATATATAATAGAGTTATAATTTATTTAATATAATTTCGAGTGTAAGAGAATTCATAAAACAAATTCAACGCTTAGAGCCTTTTATTTTATTAATAGAACTTTCAAATCTCACATACAAATATAATTCTTTTGAAGAGCACCTAATCTATGCAGCCACCTTCTAGGAAGGGTTCTGTTTGAACTTTGAACTAGGCCTCTTAGTAGCCAATAAAAAATTATCATACTAATATTTGTAAGCTCCTATATAACTTCGTTGTAACTTATCTATAATTTCTCTCGGACATTGTTCTGGAATTGGCAATGTTGATTGATGTTCCATGAGTTCCATGCTGTCATCGCTCCCAGTGCTAAGTATCTCATTGTATTCTTCTTCTTCCCTAGTGGTTAATTTTTCAAAACCAAGATTTCTTCTTTCTGAATTAATCCAATCTCTGAATAATACAGAAATCTCTAGGCTGTCCTCCGCTAATGAATGTCTATGATCTCCGATTTGAAATCTTGCCGCGCTAAAAGCACTCTCCGATGCTACTGATGATGCTTGAATAGCAAGGATATCTCGGGTCATTATGGAAAGTGTTGGAAAAGCCTTGCCACGCTCCCTCCACCATGCCAAAAGTTGTTTGTTGCCTTCTTCGTCTTTAATACTTTCCAATCCTTGATTAAGATAAGAATCAAGTTCATCATCAATAGAGGAATCAAAACATGTTATATCATCCATATCTTCCCATAGAACTTCTACTCTAGACTTAGAAGTAGAAGGAGCAGTTTTACCACCTGTTGTTTCCATAGATTTATATTTATCAAATATTGATCTAACATAAGAATATATGTTTGCTTGGCATTCTTCGAGAGATGGTTGTTCATTTTCTTGAATTGCTAAATTCTCATAAATTTTACGAACAAGTCCCTTTGCACCTCTTAATTTTAAAGATGGGTTAAGTATAGTAGAAATTAAATAAACTTGGGGAATAGGGAAAAAATACTTTTTAAATTTTGTAATCATTTCATTAATGGCCGGTGCATAAGTTGGATTAGTTTTATACTTACCAAATACAACAGAAATTCCACAAATATACCATAATATTTGTGTAATAGTAGGATAATATATACCAGAACCCCCGCCAGATATACTAGGAGTGCTAGTACCAGTGCTAGGATCCGGTATTTGTCCGGCTTCTATTTTAGCTTGTATCCATAAAGCTTTGTGGTCCCTACCTAAGTGCCTAGATAAGCCCCCCGTCCCACCACTTTTGGTGTGCACAAATCGTTGCTTACATATTTCACATGTAGCACGTTGATTGACTTTATCATGTTTAAAATATTTTCATACAAGTGATGTTTTGGGACGTTCATCCCTAGGCTTACCCCTTACAGGAGGTACAGGGGGTAAAGCTCCAGATCGAGATTGAATCTGAGTTGGAGCTTGTGTTACGGGACTAGTGGGTGTTTCATCCAATTCTTCTTCCTCATTTTCTTCATCCTCATTTTCTTCGTCCTCAATAAAAATATCCTTGCCAAATTGTCTTTGTAAAGTTTCATGATCTAGTTGTTCTCCGAAATTAATATTATAACATGCGGGGGGTTGGAAAAATGAAGTTTCATCAACATGAGTCATTTCATCTATATGTTTTCTAATTATAGGAGAAGGGCTAGGATTAGGACTAGGATTAGGATTACTACTACTTTCACCTTTACTACTTTTTTTACTAGTTTTTTTAAATACGCCAAATACATTTTTAGGTGGCATAATTTAAATACAAAATTAAATTTAAAAAGTTAACACAAAAATTAAAAACACAAATGAAATACGAAAATAGAACACGTAAAGTAAACACAAAAATTAAGCACTAAAAAATTAGGAGATGGAATGAGTGCACCGTGATTAAATATTAAAACTTGAAGAAATTGCCCAAACTATTGCTCCAAATACTTGATAAATTAATTTGAAGCTTGAAAGTTGCTCCAAATATTTGTCCAAATACTTAAAACTTATCACTTGATTGCGAGAAAATTGAGAGAATAATATAGATAGAATGAAAGGGATTTGAGAGAGAATAATTTATTTTTGTGGGAAGAAATGAAGAAGGATTGGGGTATTTATAGTAGAAAATAGAGCCAAAGTGTAATTTAATAAACTTAGGGATTATATTAAAAGTTTGGGGGTAGGGGGGTGTTTTGGTGGGAGTGGGGGCCAAATATGGCCGTTTTTGGCCGTTGGGAACGGCTATTTTTGCAATTATAGCCGTTGCCCAACGGCTATAATTTAAAAAAAAGGGACGCGGGACGGGACGGGACAGGCGGGACGGGACGGGACAGGACAGACGGGACGGGACAGGACAGACGGGACAGACGGGATGGGCGGGACGGGACGGGACGAAACGGGACGAAATGGGACGGGATAAACGGGACGAAATGGCCATCCCGTCCCATCCCGTGTCCCGTTTAACATGGGGCCATCCCGTTTAAAATTAAGTGGGATGGGATGCGGGACGGGACCGAGACGGGACGGGACGTCCCGTCCCGTTGGACAGCCATATCGTCCTCGAACGTGCTAAGAACTGCTACGGAGTTGCCCCAAAATCACTGTTCAACGCTTTGTGCACCTATTCGTGCCACCACAACCCATATAAACACAGTTGCTTGAGCGAGACTGAAAATCCTTCCTTCTACCTTAGTCCACAAGCCATGGAACCACATTCTACCATCCGAAATTCTCTACGAGGCCTGATTCTAACATACAAACACTGTATAAATCCCTACACACTGCACCTAACATGACCATGCTCCTTCGTAGAAATCACACCGTGCACCACATAAGTCGCTTGACCATAATAACATCCTCTAACAACAATAGCTGCAATTTCACGAATCTGATGCCCACAATACGCCTCATAACACATGTAAGCCATGTTCCAACTCCCACAGTACTGCCACGACAAAATATATATGTAGAAACTCATAACCACCTAACCAAATCGATAAATATGGAGTATTTCCTCCTAACAAGAACCATTACCTCATTCTGAACTGAATAACGATATTCGCTCTTTAATATACCCTACAAATCTCCGATCGCACTAATCCCAGGTCCAATAACCTCGTCTCACCCAGTACAAGCTGTTCAGGCAATAAGCCATCTCAAGCACTGCCATAAACCTCATATGATGTCATCAATTTGCCGAAAAGACACAACTTGAATATGACACATAAGGAGTAACAAACTCTGGAAAAGAACTACCCAGCCCGCGTAACGAATGAAACAGTCGAGCATACACTATAAACCCTTCTTAGAGAATGAGAAACAAAGTGCACAAGAATAGATATAGGGAACCGTACTCAACATCTCGCTGTTGCGGCATGCAACCCGATCCACACATGATATTGTTTCGACGTGCAACCCTATCCAAACAACATACCCGTAGCGGCGTGTCACCCGATCCACACATGATACCGTTGCAGCATGCAACCTGATCCAAACAACACACATGTGGAGGCGTGCCACCCGATCCACACATACAAATAATAAGGAAATACCCATCAAGCCATAATTCTTACACCTACAAAATACCCAAATATCGACCACGAACATGCTAAGTGCAAAAACATAACCCTGGGGAGACGGATAGTGCCATACGCTACAAAACCCAAGCACGACTAAGATGCAATAAATGATTTGCATCTCGAGAGCCATCTTGCTCATAAAACACCATAAGTCACATGGGGTCACAACACATGTGCGAATAATCAAGTCGTCTCATGATCCAAAGAGCACAATAGAGTATTACATGGAATAGCTGACGAAGAGAATAACATCCAACGGTCGAAGACTCCTCCATAAGCAATGCTATGCTGAATGAACACATCCAACCTGATGTAAAGCACATATTCTACCCATCAACGGACCTCAATCCGATTCTGATCATACCATACTAGGCTAATAACCTTTCAAGGATCCACAATAACCATATCCATGACACATAAGAATAGCCATCAAATCCGGAACAAACTCACATAGTCCACAACCCAAGGAATAGAACGTCTCTCAGGCATAAACTCTCACATTAGCGCTAGTACTAGAATCTCCATACTTTGTCACAATCATAACCATCAAGTGACTAACATGCCATGCTTATGCAATTTCACCGTGAGGTACGTTCCCACGACCTTCCGCACCAGATAGCAAAGTTTGCACCTCCATACGACTAACCATATTAATTCTGTTAAGCAAACCATCAAGTGACTAACATGCCATGCTTATGCAATTTATCGGTGAGGTACGTTCCCATGACAACATCGTCTCAATACCCATGAACCATCTCATACCCTCCTTATGCACACAATATCATCTCTAAAATGGTATACCTATTCTGCAAGATCTTCCGCGAATTGCAAAGATATTTTTCCTATTCCTCCAATACTACTCCGCAGACCTGATGATAATATAGAATATTCCCCATATTTTCTTCACTCTACAGCAAAATCCCGGTCTTCATCCATACAATGAACCCAAAATTCTTGGACACCACGCCTACATCCTTGAACCCATTAAACCACTATTAAGAGTCACCCACTTTGACCTGGTCCCGAATGTAATCAAACTCCAACGCTCTGTTAGCACATGAACACCCTCTCAAGGAAGCAACTAGTTGAATACTTTTCCTTGTACATTACATCCACAAGAAGCATAAACTTTGAGTCTTCCCAAAAGCTTGAACATGAATCGATAAGGCCAAATATAACACACATTCATCAAGTTCTTTGCCTGAATTACCCCTGATGTTTCCTTTTCTTAGTCGTAAATAATCCACCAATGCACCGATAACCAGAAACCGCACAAGCAGACAACCACATGATCCAATCGTAGACGGTGGGCTCCCACACTTAGCTTTAAGCTACCATCACATAATTTAGATCCCACAAACATTCCTCCTTCTCAATTACCATGATCTCGCACCATTAACCCCCAAAATTTCTCAAAATCCTTTGTTAAGCTTTTTATGAAACATTCTGAATTATCTGCCACAATCGCACACTCGATCTCTTATTTGGTAGTAAGTAGAACTCTTAGTAGAAACTTCATCAATATTACGCAACCTCTAACCTACTCACACGAGATAACCCACCTGTGGAATTCTATGCCGACATCTTCCAACGACGCTGCACTGGGTACAACTACCACGAATTCAGTAAACCCTCTTGAGCCCATACTCGTCCACCATTCAAGCAAGTCTATTCATTCCCCATTGACATCAACTGAATGTCTGACAATACGTACCAAACTCGAAGTCACATTACATTCAAAATAAACGGTAATCAAGTTTTCACACCCCTTCTCATTTCAAGCAAGTTCCTCTTTGCCATACTCAATCTTCCTCAGTACAGTAGCCTCCATCTTAAATAAAACCCGTGGACCTAGTCACTGTGATGACCCAAAAGGTCATCTTATGTTTTAGAACTCGAATCTGTGCTCTTAAGCCTTAAAATCTCATTTTTACTCTCCTCGATTTGCGTGCGCAGTCCGGGCAGGTTTTCGGAAAGCTTTTATGTTAAAAATTAATACAAATAAGAATTTATGCCTTAAAGGTTGATTTTAGATGATTTCAGTCAATATTTTTGGTAAATGGACCCGGATCCATATTTTGACGTTCTCGGTGGGCCCGTATCGAAATATGGGACCTGGGCGTATGCCCGGAATCGAATTCAAAGGTCTCTAGCTCAAGTTATGAATTTTTGATGAAAACTAAAAGTCTGAAAATTAATTTATTTTTAAGAATTGATTGATGTTTGACATTGTTAGTTCCGGGTTCGTATTCTGGATCCGAAGCCCGGTACATGTTCATTATGATATTTAAGACTTGTCTACGAAATTTGGAGAGAAACGGAGTTGATTTGACGTGATTCAGGCGTCCAGCTGAGAAGATATGAATTTTAAAGTGTTCTTGAGAATTTCATTTGATTTGGTGCTAAATTCATAGTTCTAGGTGTTATTTTGGCGATTTGATCACGCGAGAAAGTCTTTATGATGTTTTTAGATGTGTGGGCATGTTCGGTTTGGAGCCCCGAGGGCTCGGGTAAGTTTCGGATAGGCCACGGGATGTTTTGAATTTAGAAAATTTTGCTGGTATAACTGAACCTGTTGGAGGCCTCTGATCTCGCAATTGCGAGATCGGGCTTGCAAATGCGAAATAAACAGGCCTGGCATTTGCAAGTATCTATCGCAATTGCGAAGAAGGTCGGGGCCAGCATATTCTCGCAATTGCGAGATTTTCTTCGCAATTGCGATTGGGGTCTGGGGAATGGTATATTCATAAATGCGAATTTCTGTC
The DNA here is from genome assembly GCF_000715075.1 of Nicotiana tabacum. NCBI lineage: Eukaryota > Viridiplantae > Streptophyta > Magnoliopsida > Solanales > Solanaceae > Nicotiana > Nicotiana tabacum. The sequence goes on along the minus strand of NC_134088.1, from coordinate 29,381,629 downwards.
CGCAAATGCGATGGGCCAATTGCCGCAATTGTGATATATTCTTCGCAAATGCGAAGGTAGCGGAAATTTGAAGGATCTCGCATTTGTGATGACCCCTTCGCAATTGCGAAGTTCATGTCGCAAATGCAACGTCCGCAACTGATAACTTTGGACTTAGACGGGATTTTTCATTTCATTCTTCAATTTTTCGAACCCTAAACCTTAAGAGGCGATTTTCCAAAGACCAAATCTTTCACAAATCATAGGTAAGTGATTCCTAACTCTTTTCTTTCAATCTTTTACATCTTATAACAAGATTTCAACCTAGAATCTAGAATTTTTATGGCGAAATTAGGATTTTTGGGTAAAACTTAGAAATTTTGGAAATTTGAGGATTTAGACCCCAATTTGAGACCGGATTCCAAAACTAATTACATATTCGGGCTCGGGGTTGAATGGGTAAATGGATTTTGGTCCGAACCTCGGGTTTTAACCAAGCGGGCCCGGGGTCAGTTTTTGACCTTTGTTGGGAAAACTTAGGAAAACTGTAATTATGCATTAAAGTTGATTCCTTTAGAGATAATTGATGATATTAAACTAATTATGATTAGATACGAGTGGGTTGGAGGTGAATTCTAAAGGGGAAACGGTACTTGAGCAGTGAGTGGCTTGCGAAATTGAGGGAAGTGTTGTGTCAAACTTTGGCTTCAGGAAATAGGTATTCTGTGAGGATTTGCTACTTGTTTTGTTGTTGAATACGATGTATAGTTAAGGTGACGAACATCTATGCGTTGTGGTCGAGTCATAACATGCGAGTGAAATTCCATTTTTGCAAACTTGTAGTCTTAAATCTTGTTATCCATACTTATTGTTGTTGTTGAAATGTTGGGAGACTTGTATCCGGTTCTAAAAAGGTTGATAAAATTATGAATATTGATTCGAGGTTGAGATGTTAAATTGTGAAAGAAATCATTGATGAAATATTGATTTCTTTGTGAAACTTCTCTCTATCCGTTGTTATTGATTCTGTGAATTGTGAGGAAGAGTGTAAAGCACGAAGAGTGATGCCGTGCATGAATTATTTATATTGTGAGGAAGAGTGTAAAGCATGAAGGGTGATGCCATGCATGATTTATTTATATGGTGAGGAAGAGTGTAAAGCACGAAAGGTGATGCCGTGCATGAATTATTTATATTGTAAGGAAGGGAGTAAATGCACGAAGGGTGATGCCGTATATATTATGAGAGGTTTAAAGCACAAAGGGTGATGTCGTGTATATTATGAGAGTAAAATAACAAAGGGTGATGCCGTGTAGTTTTCCTTGCTGTTTTAATTGCTCAATTTGTTTAAGGATTTTCGATTTAATTCTATCTTTTCATTATTCTCACTCTTTATGTTATATTCCCCCACTGTATGTTGCCCTCCCATTATTTCTGCGTTATTTCTTTATTTACTGTTGTTGCCACTAGCATGATTATACTGTTCAGTTTATATGTGGGTGTCTTGTCCTAGCCTCGTCACTACTTCGCCGAGGTTAGGCTCGACACTTACCAGTGCATGGGGTCGGTTGTACTGATGCTGCACTCTGCACTTCTTTGCAGACTTTGATACCGGCTCAGGTTGATTGAGATTTTCCTATTGATCTGCTATCCGGAGACTCAAGGTAGATCTGTCGGCTTTCACAAACCTTAAAGTCCCCGTCTACCTTCCATGTCACTGTTGTTTTCTTTCATTCCGATAGTTGTATTTCTTTCAGGCTATTACTTGTAGTAAATTCTAGAATGCTTGTGAATTGTGACTCAAGATCTGGGTGGTAGTAATTAATACAGTTTTATGATATTCTGTACTTATTATATTTCATCTTAGTTAATTATTGTTAATTACTAAATGGAAATAAGAAATTGGTTAATGATTCTGTAACTTTGGCTTGCCTAGAAAATAAAATGTTAGGCGCGCCATCACGGTCCCATCGGTGGGAAATTTCCAGTCGTGACAAGTTGGTATTAGGGCATTAGATTTCCTAGGTCTCACGATTCACGAGCAAGCTTAGTAGAGTCTGGAGGATTGGTGTGGAGACGTATGTGCTTATCTTACAGAGGCTATGAAGTTCAGGAACAAGTTTCACTTATATTCTTCTATGTCGTGCGATTTTGCTTCCTCAATACTGATTGAACTCTTCTACTCATATCCTCTCACAGATGGCGAGAACACGTACTGCTTCCTCAGCTGAGCAGCAACCAGAGCCTCCAGTGACAGCACCTACGTGGGGCATAGGTCGGGGCCGAGGCCGTGCCAGAGGCCGAGGCAGGGGATGGGCTCAGCCTAGGGCCCGAGCAGCAGCCCCAATAGTGGAGCCTCAGATAGAGCTTGACGAGGAGGTTCCAGCCCAGACTGTTCCTACCGGACCAGATCAGGTTCCGAAAGGGTTTATTGCTACCCCAATACTTTAGGACGCTTTGGTCCGTTTGGTGGATCTTATGGAGAGTGTGGCCCAGACTGGTCCATTTCCCATGGCACTATCTGTCTCTCAGGATGGAGGAGGAGCCCAGCCTCCCATCACTCCCGCTCCAGAGCAGATAGCTCCCCAGTATCAGGCTCCAGTAGCTCAGCCAGTCGGATTAGTTCAGCCGGTTATTGCGGCACAGGTCGGAGATGGGCAATCTATGTCAGGCTTTATGGAGGTTGGACAGGTTTACCAAGCTCTTTCCTGTTCACATTAGTGGTGCTCCTTCAGAGGATCCCCAGGAGTATCTTTGACAGCTGTCACGAGGTTTTACGGAACATGGGTATAGCGGAGACCAATAGGGTCGATTTTGCTATATTTCAGATGACTGGTTCTGCCAAGAAATGGTGGAGAGATTACTTGTTGACCTGACCAGCTGGGTCGCCTGCTCTTACTTGGGACCGGTTCTCTCATCTCTTCATAGAGAAATTTCTTCATATCACATTGAGAGAGGAGCGTCGCCGTCAGTTTGAGCATCTCCAGTAGGGTAGTATGACTGTTACTCAGTATGAGACCCATTTTGTGGATTTGGCCCGTCATGCTATTCTTCTGCTTCCCACCGAGAGAGAGGGTGAGGAGGTTTATTGATGGACTTGCTCATCCTATCAGATTGCATATGGTTAAGGAGACTGGGAGTGAGATTTATTTTCAGGTGGCTACTCAGGGAGGTCAGGGGTCTGACAAGAGACCTCGTCATTCTGGTGAGTTCAGCGATGCCTCATCTAGAGGCAGGAGTACTTTTGGTAGAGGCCATCCTCCCAGTCTGTTTCATTCAGTGCTTCAGGCATCCCACGGTGCCTCAGGTGGTCGTGGCCCTCAGATGCATTATTCTGACCAGCTAGCCTATAGTGAACCACCAGCTCCTATTAGTGCACCTCCACTCCAGAGTTATCAGGGTGGTTATTCAGGTCGATAGGGTTAGTTTCAAGGTCAGCAGTCACAGCAGCCGAGGTTATGTTATACTTGTGGTGATCCGAGGCACATTGCTAGATTTTACCCTCAGGCAACGGGCAGCTCACAGCATCAGAGTTCTCGTGCCATGGTTCTGTAACCAGTTGCTGCACCACCTGCTCAGCCAGCCAGGGGATCAAGCAGCCATAGGTAGGGGCCAGATAGTTAGAGGTGGAGGTCAGGCCGTTAAAGGTGGAGACCAGCCAGCTAGAGGCCGTCCTAGGGACAGGGTTCAGGGTGGTAGGGCCCAGCCCTAGTGTTATGCTTTCCCAGCCAGGCCTGAGGCTGAGTCATCTGACGCTGTTATCACAGGTACTGTTTCAGTTTGCAGTAGAGATGCTTCAGTTCTATTTGATCCAGGATCTACTTACTCCTATGTGTCATCCTATTTTGCTTCAGATTTGGATGTGCCGCGTGATTCTTTGAGTGCTCATGTGTATTTTTCCACACTAGTGGGAGATGTTATTGTTGTAGATCGTGTTTATCATTCGTGTGTAGTCACCATTGGTAGTCTTGAGACTCGTTTAGATATTCTACTTCTCGACATGGTTGATTTTGATGTCATACTAGGTATGGATTGGCTTTAACCTTATCATGCTATATTAGATTGTCACGCCAAGATGGTGACCTTAGCCTTGCAGGGGTTGCCTCGATTAGAGTGGAGAGGGAATCTTGGTCATTCTGGTTATCTCTTATGTGAAGGCTCGGCATATGGTAGAGAAGGGGTATCTAGCTTGTTTGGCTTATGTCCGCGATTCTAGTGCGGAGGTTCCTTCCATAGATTCGGTGCCTGTTGTTCGTGAGTTTCCAGAGGTGTTTCCTGCAGACCTGCCGGGGATGCCACCCGATAGGGATATTGATTTCTGCATTTATTTGGCTCCGGACACTCATTCTATTTCCATTCTGCCATATCGCATGGCCCCGTCAGAGTTGAAAGAATTGAAAGAGCAGTTGCAAGATTTGCTTGATAAGGCCTTTATTAGACCTAGTGTCTCGCCCAAGGGTGCACCTGTGTTGTTTGTGAAGAAGAAAGATGGATCGATGAGGATGTGTATAGATTATCGGCAGTTGAACAAAGTCACCATCAAGAACAAATATCCATTGCCGAGGATTGATGATTTATTTGATCAGCTTCAGGGTGGCTAAGGTGTTTTCAAAGATTGATTTGACATCTGGCTACCATCATTTGAGGATTGGGGCATCCGATGTTCCTAAGAAAACTTTTCGGACTCGATATGGGCATTATGAATTTCTAGTGATGTCATTTGGGCTGACAAATTTCCCAGTAGCATTCATGGATTTGATGAATCGAGTGTTCAAACCCTACCTGGATTCCTTTGTGGTTATGTTTATTGATGATATATTGATCTACTCACACATTCGAGGGGAGCATGAGCAGCACCTTCGGATCGTTCTTCAGACTCTGAAAGACAGCCAGTTATATGCTAAGTTCTCAAAATACAGGTTTTGGTTGAGTTCAGTTGCTTTCTTGGATCACGTTGTATCAGCATATGGTATTTAGGTGGATCCTAAGAAGATTGAGGCAGTCCAGAATTGGCCTAGAACCACATCAGCTACAGAGATCCATAGTTTCCTGGGTTTAGCGGGCTATTACCGTCGATTTGTGGAGGGGTTTTCATCCATAGCAGCCCCGTTGACCAGATTGACCCAGAAGGGTGCCCCGTTCAGGTGGTCAGACGAGTGTGAAGCGAGCTTTAAGAAGCTCAAGACTACTTTGACCAAGGTACCGGTATTGGTGTTACCCACAATTTCAGGATCTTATACAGTATATTGTGACGCATCTCGTATTTGTCTGGGTGCGATATTGATGCAGGGTGGCAAAGTTATTACATATGCTTCACGGAGACTGAAGGTTCACGAGAAGAATTACCCTGTTCATGATCTAGAGCTGGCAGCCATTATTCACGCGCTGAAGATTTGGAGGCACTATCTTTACGGCATGCCATGTGAGGTATTCACTAATCATCGGAGATTGTAGTATTTGTTCAAGCAGAAGGAACTCAATTTGAGGCAGAGAAGGTGGTTAGAGCTATTGAAAGACTATGATATCACCATATTGTATCATTCCGGGAAGGCCAATGTGGTGGCTGATGATTTGAGTAGAAAATCAGCTAGTATAGGTAGCCTTGCATATATTCCTGTTGGTGAGAGTCCGGTTGCATTGGACATTCAGGCCTTGGCCAACCAGTTCGTGAGGTTAGATGTTTCTGAGCCCAGCCATGTTCTAACTTGTACAGTTGCTCGGTCTTCTTTGTTTGAGCACATCAGAGATCGGCAAGATGACGATCCTCATTTACTTGTCCTTAGAGACTCAGTGTGGCACGGTGGTTCCAAGCAGGTTACTGTTGGAGATGACGGAGTTTTGAGGGTGCAGGGTCGTATTTGTGTGCCTAATGTAGATGGGCTTCGTGAGTTGATCCTTGAGAAGGCTCATAGTTCTCGGTATTCTATTCACCCAGGCGCTGCCAAGATGTACCAGGACCTGCGGCAGCATTATTGGTGGAGGGGAATGAAGAAAGACATAGTTGCCTATGTAGCTCGGTGCCTAAATTGCCAGCAGGTAAAGTATGAGCATTAGAGACCTGGTGGTTTACTTCAAAGGTTAGATATTCCTGAGTGGAAGTGGGAGCGTATCACTATGGATTTTGTTGTTGGACTCCGACTTAGAGGAAGTTCGATGCAGTTTGGGTTATTGTGGACAGGCTGACTAAGTCAGCGCATTTCATTCCTGTGGCAGTTACCTATTCCTCGGAGCGGTTGGCAGAGATTTACATTCGTGAGATCGTCTGTTTTCACGGTGTGCCCGTGTCTATCATTTCTGATCGAGGTACGCAGTTTACCTCGCACTTTTGGAGGGCAGTACAACGTGACTTAGGTGCGCGGGTTGAGTTGAGCACATCATTCCATCCTCAGACAGACGGACAGTCAGAGCGCACCATTCATATATTGGAAGATATGCTTAGCGCTTGTGTTATAGACTTTGGAGGTTCTTGGGATCAGTTCTTTCCACTTGCGGAGTTTGCTTATAATAATAGCTACCAGTCGAGCATTCAGATGGCTCCATATGAGGCATTATACGAAAGGCGATGCCGTTCGCCAGTTGGCTGGTTTGAACCGGGAGAGGCTCGATTATTGGGTACCGATTTGGTACAAGATTCCTTGGATAAGGTCAAGATTATTCAGGATTGACTCTGCACAGCTCAGTCTAGGAAAAAGAGTTATGCCGACTGTAGAGTTCGTGATATTGCATTCATGGTTGGAGAAAGAATATTATTTCGGGTATCGCCCATGAACAGTGTTATGATATTTGGGAAGAAGGGCAAGTTGAGCCCTAGGTATATCGGGCCATTTGAGATCCTCGAGAGAGTGGGGGAGGTAGCTTATAGAACTGCTACGGAAATATCATGGTGACTCGTTTCACGTGTTAGATTTAAGCTCTGTCCAGTTAGACAAGGATTTGACTTACGAGGAGGAGCCGGTGGCAATTTTAGCCCGGCAAGTTCGCCAGTTGAGATCAAAGAGTTACCCTTCAGTTCGAGTGCAGTGGAGAAGTCAGCCTATTGAGGCAGCTACTTGGGAGTCCGAGTCCGATATGCGGAGTAGATATCTCCACCTTTTTACCAGCCTAGGTACTTTTCTATGCCCGTTCGAGGACGAACGGCTGTTTTAGAGGTGGAGAATGTGATGACCCAAAAGGTCATCTTATGTTTTAGAACTCGAATATGCGCTCTTAATACTTAAAAATCTCATTTTTACCCTCCTTGATTTACGTGCACAGTCCGGGCAGGTTTTCGGAAAGCTTTTATGTTGAAAACTGATGAAAATAAGAATATATGCCTTAAAAGTTGATTTTAGTTGACTTCTATCAACATTTTTGGTAAACATGCACGGATCCATATTTTGACGGGCCCGGTGGGTCCGTATCCAATTATGGGACCTGGGCGTATGCCCGGAATTAAATTCGGAGGTCCTAGCTCAAGTTATGAATTTTTGATGAAAATTAAAAGTCTGAAAATTAATTATTTTAAAGAATTGATTGATGTTTGACATTGTTAGTGCCTGGTCCGTATTCTGGTTCCGGAGTCCGGTACAGGTTCATTATGATATTTAAGACTTGTCTGTGAAATTTTGTGAGAAACAGAGTTGATTTGACGTGATTCGGACATCAAGTTGAGAAGATATGAATTTTAAAGTGTTCTTGAGAATTTCATTTGATTTGGTGGTAAATTCGTAGTTCTAGGTGTTATTTTGGATTTGATAGCGTGAGCAAGTCCGTATGATATTTTTAGACTTGTGGGCATGTTCGGTTTGGAGCCCCGAGGGCTCGGGTGAGTTTCGGATAGGCCACGGGATGGTTTGAACTTAGAAAATTTTGCTGGTATAAGTGAACCTGTTGTGGGCCTCTGATCTCGCAATTGCGAGATCAGGCTTCGTAAATGTTAAATAAGCAGGCCTGGCAATTGCGAGGTATCTATTGCAATTGCGAAGAAGGTCGGGGCCAGCATGTTCTCGCAATTGCGAGATTTTCTTCGCAATTGCGATGGGGTCGGGGAACGGGCAAATGCGAATTTCTGCCCGCAAATGCGATGGGCCAATTGCCGCAATTGCGATATATTCTATAACGCGAAGGCAGCGGAAAAGTGAAGGATCTCGCATTTGCGAATTCGCAATTGCGAAGCTCAGGTCGCAAATGCGACGTCCGCAACTGATAACTTTGGACTTAGACAGGATTTTTCATTTTATTTTTCAATTTTTCGAACCCTAAACCTTAAGAGACGATTTTCCAAAGACCAAATCTTTCCCAAATCATAGGTAAGTGATTCCTTACACTTTCTTTCAATCTTTTACATCTTATAACACGATTTCAACCTAGAATCTAGATGTTTTATGGTGAAATTAGGATTGTTTGGTAGAACTTAGGAATTTCGGAAATTTAAGGATTTAGACCCAATTTGAGGTCAGATTAAAAAACTAATTACATATTCGGGCTCGGGGGTGAATGGGTAAATGGATTTTGGTCCGAACCTCGGGTTTTGACCAAGCGGGCCCGGGGTCAGGTTTTGACTTTTGTTGGGAAAACTTAGAAAAACTGTAATTATGCATTAAAGTTGATTCCTTTAGCGATAATTGATGATATTAAACTAATTATGATTAGATACGAGTGGGTTGGAGGTTAATTCTAAAGGGGAAACGGTACTTGAGTAGTGAGTGGCTTGCGAAATTATGGAAAGTGTTGTGTCTAACTTTGGCTTGAGGGAATAGGTATTGTGTGAGTATTTGCTACGTGTTTTGTTGTTGAATACGATGTATAGTTGAGGTGACGAGCATCTATGCGTTGTGGTAGAGTCATAGCATGCGAGTGAAATTCCATTCTTGCAAATTTGTAGTCTTAAATCTTGTTATCCATACTTATTGTTGATGTTGAAATGTTGGGAGACTTGTATCCGATTCTACAAAGGTTGATAAAATTGTGAATATTGTTTCGAGGTTGAGATGTTAAATTGTGAAAGTAATCATTGATGACATATTGATTTCTTTGTGAAACTTCTCTCTATCCGTTGTTATTGATTCTGTGAATTGTGAGGAAGAGTGTAAAGTGCGAAGGGTGATGTCGTGCATGAATTATTTATATTGTGAGGAAGAATGTAAAGCACGAAGGGTGATGCCGTGTATATTATGAGAGTAAAAGCACGAAGGGTGATGCCGTGCAGTTTTCCTTGCTGTTTAAATTGCTCAATTCGTTTAAGGATTTCCGATTTAATTCTATCTTTTCATTATTCTCACTCTTTATGTTATATTCCCCCACTGTATGTTCCCCTCCCATTATTTTTGCGTTATTTCTTTATTTACTGTTGTTGCCACTAGCATGATTATTCTGTTCAGGTTATATGTGGGTGTCTTGTCCTAGCCTCGTCACTACTTCGCCGAGGTTAGGCTCGACACTTACCAGTGCATGGGGTCGGTTGTACTGATGCTGCACTCTGCACTTCTTTGCAGACTTTGATACCGGCTCAGGTTGATTGAGATTTTCCTATTGATCTGCTATCCGGAGACTCAAGGTAGATCTGTCGGCTTTCACAAACCTTGAAGTCCCCATCTACCTTTTATGTCACTGTTGTTTTCTTTCATTCCGACAGTTGTATTTCTTTCAGACAATTACTTGTAGTAAATTCTAGAATGATTGTGAATTGTGACTCCAGATCCGGGTGGTAGTAATTAATACAGTTTTATGATTATATTTTATCTTAGTTATTTATTGTTAATTACTGAATGGAAATAAGGAATTGGTTAATAATTCTCTAACGTTGGCTTGCCTAGCAAGTGAAATGTTAGGCGTCATCACTGTCCCATCGGTGGGAAATTTCGGGTCGTGACAGTCATTTCCCACCACGATTCCCTAAATCGCTCTAAACTTTTCTCAAGGCATGTTGCTATCCCACCACAGAATCCATATGCTATTGTGCCACTCCCACTTCGGTTAAACCATCTCCTTTAAGCAACTTCTCGACCTCTTCTTTTCATAATTTACCTGCTAGTTATTCAACCACCGCGAGACAGCTCCCGTCATGTCCTTCTTCATACTTCGCTGCACAAATGTTGCCTCAAATCAAATCCATACCTGTAGCACCTGAACTAATAAATTGCTACCAACTCTAAACCTCCTAGAAGATCATCTTTTTCGAGCCATCAACATTAGAAACACGAATTCGATTGTGAAATCGCTACACTCTGTTATCTCTGACAACCGCTCCTCAGGAACCATTTCACAACACCCTGCCCCGTAGGCAAATCGAAGAAGACCATAACACCGGCAAACCTTAATGTGCTCAAACAAGGACGATGACATCACATCACAAATGAGGATTCCACCAGGCCCAAAATATCAAGTCTCATTACTCCATCAACCTTGAACATCCATAGACTGATTGTCTTCCCATTGCTGGAATTAAATGTCGAACCCCTAAACCATGCACTGAGAGATCATCCTTTCAAGTAATTCACTGGCTCGACACATAGAGAAGCACCCTACCATTACATCAACATTGTGTGATAACAACGCATGAACATCATAGCAATCTGTGCATAGACTCAAAACCATAGGAAATACCGATACTGAGTCGAAACGACAGAACATCCCTCTGCAAGGCGACGATAATAGCCTACCCAAACATGCAGGGAGAACATCCTGCACCACGTCTGAGGTACCACTACAACTCCTCGATGCCCAATTGATAACAAGCGCTTCACGTCACATAAGATTGGTAGGAAGGAAATAAAGGCACAATACCCCAGGGAATCAAATCTCACGACGAGGTATCAAGAAGGGAAGTGCTCATAACAGCCTTATAGCCTCTCAAAGATAAGTACAGATGTCTCTGTACCTATCCGCAAGACTCTACTAGATGTGCTCATGATTTGTGAGACCCAAGTGAACATAGAGCTCTGATACCAAGCTGTCACGACCCAAAATCCACTATAGGTCGTGATGGCACCTAATACTGCCATCAGTCAAGCCAACGGTGATTGATCAATTTAATTACTCATTTTAATACTTTCGAAATCACAAATTTTAATAAGAAATGGAAATTTCCACGGGAATGTACAAAATTATAGTTTTTAAGAGAAATGAAAAGCGATGATAATATACATAACCGTAAGCATCAACTAGTATACCCCAAAACCTGGTGTCACAAGTACATGAGCATTTACTAAGGAGTGAAATAATAATACTTATTTGTCTAGAATGTAAATGAGACAGGATAAATTAAATAATACGATGGAGGCTCTGTGGACTACAATGCGTAGCCTGGAATGTGGCTCACATAAAGTATCCTCAACGGATGCACCTACGTGCCAAGATGATCGCCAAATGAACCTGTCAGATCCTGCACATTTAGTACAAAGGTGCAGTATGAGTACGTAAATCAAAGTGTACCCAGTAAGTATCTAGCCTATCCCTGGAGAAGTAGTGACGAGGGGTCGACATCGACACTTAGTAGTGGTCCAATAAATCAATAGATCTAGCAAATCATAAACAAATAAGAGTACAACAATAGTTGTGAGGTAAATCTGTAACTAACACAATCTTCACAAAATTTCTTTTAATGATATCAATCCTCTCAATCTCGTATTATATCTCAACAGCTCGAAAATATCAACTGCCAACAACAGACAAATAAGAAATACCATATAAAATGCAAGGCATTAGTGGAAGGAAAATCTCGTAAATATTCAGACTGCTAGCGATATAACACACGATTATGTCGAGGTTGTACGACCAGATTTAAGAAAGAATATGATACTGCTGAGGCGATCGGCACAATCCCATCATAATGTGTACACTACCAAGGGTCGAGCGGTACGAACCAAAGATGCATCTATTATATAGCCGACACAAACGTCCCGCTCCCATAAGAGTGTGGTACATAATCATGCCGAGGCGTTCAACCCGCTCCACAAGAAAGGAAAGAAATTATTGAATTACGAGACACGAGCTTACGATACAGTATATTAACACAAGGTGAGTATAACCTTTACTGTTTCTCAAATTACTTGCCAGCAACTCAAGGTAATAAGGCTCGGCCTATCATATATGCATGTATTTCTAAATAAGGTTCAATTATAATTTCAATTAATTAAGACAGCAAAATGAATTCAAATATTTCAAGTATTACATGGTAAAGACCTAAGTCTACCCGGACATAACATGCTTTAGCTACGTACAGACTCTCATCACCTCGTACATACGTAGCACCCACAACTAATAGCACATAACAATTACATCACCCAGGGCATAGTTTCCCCCTCACAAAGTTAGACATGAGATTTATCTCACTCCGAGGTTCCATAACTAGCTCCAACACCACTCTAACACTCAAATCCAAGAAAAATGTTCTGTAACTACTCAAACAATGTGCAAATCAATCAAAATATACTCTCATGCTTACAATTTAACAATTTATAACAATGTTCAACTCTGCTCGCTAAGTCAATAAAGTATATTCTTGGGCCCACGTGCTCGGATTTCGAAATGTTTCGAAGATAAACTTTACCCATAACATTACGAACTCAAATATATGATTTATTCACAATTACATGTCTAATTTTGTGGTAAAAATCAATAAATACCAATTTTTAGATTTTCTCTTAAAATCTCACAATTTCCAAAACATTTCATGTATTTACAAGCCCAAATTCATATATTTAACTCACAACTTGTAGAAATTATTACTTCATGATTGACGATGAAAATGGCACTCCACAATTGCTCGAAAATCGCTCCAAGGTCGGCTCCCAAGGAAGAAAAGAAATGAAAATTGGCCAAACCCACGTACTTAAACAAGTCTTCGGCCCAACGATCATTGCACCTACGGTCATTTGACTGGTTCTGCGATTCCGCAGGTGCGGCCAAAAATTTTGCTTCTGCGGTTCCCTTCATCCCTCCTGCCTTCGCTTCTACAGAACAGACTCCGCTTCTGCGTAAATGACACGTCACGCCTACCCTTGCACATGTGCATCTCTTTCCCGCGTCTGCTATCTCGCAGGTGCGGCCAAAACCTCGCACATGCACATCCCTTCTGCCCAGCATAACTCCATGCCTGCGATGCCAAACGCGCCTTTGCAGTCTCGCACATGCGTCCAAATTCTTCGCAGGTTCGATCGCACCAGACCTGGTGCACTTTAGCAGTTTTCCAAGTCCAAATTTGATCCGTTTTCAATTCGATTCGCACTCGAGGCCCTACGGGACCACATCCAAATGTACCAAAATACGACACAAACTTAATCAAAGCCTCAAACCACGTCAAACAATATCAAAATTAAAAATTAATGATCAAAATCTTTCTAACTTTCAAACATTCAAACTTCGCCGATCGGGTCCGAATCTCACTTATACTTTCCAGATTGATGCCAAACTTTAGGTACAAGTCATAAATCATAATATGAAACTATTACAAGTCTTAGAACCCCAAATGGGCATCGATAACACTAAAGTCGACTTCAAATCAAACTTTAGAAATTCTTAAACTTTCAAAATGTTAACTTTCCATAATAAGCACTGAAATGCTCCCGGACCACTCGATACTCAAGCCGAACATACGTCCAAGTCCGAAACCATTATACGAACCTATTGGAACCTTCAAATCCTGATTCCGATGTCGTTTACTCAAAATTCAATCCTTAGTCAACTCTTCCAACTTAAAGCTTCCGAATTTAGAATGTTTCTTTCCCAATCAATTCCGAACTTCCCAAAATTAAATTCCAACTACGCGTACAAGTCATAATACATGAAGTGAAGCTACTCAAGGCCTCAAACCATCGAATGACATGCTAGAGCTCAACGACCAGTCGGGTCGTTACAAAGGAGTTTATCCAAAAGGATGAAAAATAATATCTTAGATTCTCATGCATATAATACGGGAGGACATTTGATGTAAGAGGCGGTATTATGTACCTTGCGTAAAAAGAAGGACATAATCTATGTATTGTGCTCATGGTATAAGTATAAGTAAAATAGAACGCATGCTCATATTTATTTTAATCCATGAAAATGTCTAAAAACGGTTATTCTCCGAATTTTGTCATAGATTTGGAGATCAAGAATTTGACGAACTCTAATTGACCTGAAATTTAGTAGGTCCATTGAAAATGGCCTGGTGAGAAACACTCACTTCTATGTAGGGAATCATGCCATTTTTCAGTATTATCGAGGTCGTTTAGATGGGGGTTTAAACAGTTTATTGGATTAAATGAGTTTTAAATGTGAAAAACTATTCTTTATATATCAGTTTTATTTGTGTTAAATCTGCAACATGATTACAAATGATGATTTAACTTGATACGATATATGGAAAGAATGTAATCACATCGATTTAATCTCTAAATTCGCTTGAAGAAATTAATCTGAATTTGGTCATAGTTTTTGTGATCATGAATTTTACGATCTACGGTCGACTTGAAATTTGGTGGGGTCATCGAAAATGACTTGATAAGAAATACTCAGTACTATGCAGTGAATTATGTCGTATTTCAGCAGTTTGAGGTCGTTTAGATGGGTTTTTGGCAGTTTACGAGAATAAAACGTGATTTGAATATGAAAAGTCATTCTTTATATTGGTTTTATTTAAATTAAATCTGAAACATAATAGTACATGTTGATTTAACATAAATTGATATATGATAAGAATGTACCTCATATTTTAAATTCTTTACAAAAATGCCTAAAACTGTAATTTTAAAATTTGGTCGCAATTTTGGAGATCATGATTTTAACGGTCTTTGTGTAATGACCCGACCGGTCATTTTGATACTTTGTTTGGAAGTTTTAAGGCATGAGTAGTTCCGTATGATATATTAGGACTTGTGTGAATCGTCGGCTTTGGTTTTCAGGTTATTCAGAATCGATTTGGAATAATGAATTTTATTGTTGAAGCTTCAAGTTGGAAGAGGTGATTAAGTTTGACTTTTATGAATTTGACCCTTGAACGACGTTCTGATGGTTTCGTTAGGTTCGGATGGTGATTTTGGACTTGGACGTATGCCCGGATTTGCATTTGGATATTTCTACAAGGATTCGGCACTAATTGGTGAAAGCTAGAAATTTGAAGGTTTGGAGAGTTTATAAGTTTGACCGCGAGTTGACTTTGTTATTATCGAATTCAGATTGTGGTTCCTGGAACTGGAATAGCTTTCTAATGTCATTTGGGACTTATGTACAAAATTTGACTTCATTCCGAGTTGATTTGTTATGTTTCGGCGCGAGTTTTGGAAGTTGAAAGTTGAAAGTTCATTTAAGTTTGATTTGAGATGCGATTCGTCATTTTAATGTTGTTATGTGTGATTTTGAGGCCTTGCGTACGTTTGTGTAATGTTATGGAACTTATTGGTATATTATGACAGGGTTCTGAGGGGCTCAGGTGAGTTCGGACTAGGTGCAAATCATTTTTGGAAATTTTGGCTACGGCTAGTTTGGCAGAGGTTCTGGTGTGACCGCACCTGCGGAGCTATGGGTGCAAGTGTGTATCCGCAAAAGCAGCGGTGCCATCGCATAAGCGAAAGAAGACCGGGCTTCGGGTCTTCCCAGGTACGGTGGAAGAGGCACCTCTGCATGTGCGCGGGAGCGAAAGCATCAATCGCAGAAGCGGGAATTGACTTGGTTACTTTGGAGCGCGGATGCGGAAGTATTTCCGCAGGTGCGGACTCGCACCTGCGCGTGTGTGGTCCAAGAAGCGGAGGTAGTGGAGCCTTGGGCAAACTGCAGGAGTGCAGGATTTCTCGCACCTGCAAGACCGCAGGCGTGACTAAATGAGTCGTAGGTGCGAAAGTGCCAGGCAAAATATTAAGTTCAAGGGTTTCGTGATTTTCTTCATGTTCGACATTTCAAGCTCGGGCTTAGGCGATTTTTGAGAGGGATTTCGAAGGGATTTTTGAGGTAAGTAACTTGTGGTTAATTTTGTTCACTAATTATGTTTCCCCATTGATTTTACCAAACAATTTGTGTGTTTTTTAGGTGTAATTTTGGGAGTTTGAGGCTAGGGATTTGGAGAGTTTAATTTGGGGATTTGAGTGACGATTTGGTGTTGGATTTTGGTAAGTTTGGTATGGTTGGACTCGTGGTTGAATAGGCTTCCGGATTTTGTAACTTTTATTGGATTTCGAGACGTTGTCCTGGGGGCCGACTTTTGAGTTGACTTTCGACATTTTGATTAAGAAATTAGTATTTTTTTTATGGAATTGATTCCTTTAGCTCGTGTTGATTGTATTGAATTGCTCTTGGCTAGTTTCAAGTCATCCGGAGGTTGGTACGCACGAGATGGCATTTTTGGAGCATCGTTTGGCTTGTTTGAGGTAAGTAACACTTCTAAACTTGGAGCTGAGGGTATGAACCTTGATTATACATGTTATGTGATTTGTTTGGAGGTGACGCACATGCTAGGTGACGGGCGTGCACCGTAGAAATTAAGACTAAGTCGATTTCGTAGAGCTGTGTAGTCAATTAACTTGTATTTTCCATCTATTTTTCATGTGTTAGAGAAACTGAGTTGTGACTCATGTTAGAAATCATGCTTAGGCAAATACTGGTATTATTGGGACCCACTGAGGTTATTTCTGATGTCGAATTATATGTTTAAATTGTAATTTCATACTCAGTTATATTCGTTCATTGAATATCATATCTCAGTCTCTGTTGTTATTTATTGATACATAATATCATCATTTTTGGCTAGTTTCATGACATTGTGAGCCCGAGAGACTAATGACTGAGTGAGGCCGAGGGCCTGATTATGAGTGATATTTATGGGATCAGACTTCCGCAACATGTTTTTATTTATTTGTGCCTGGACCTAGCTTATTATAGCGTTGGGGTTGAAGGAGCCCTTCTGAAGTCTGAACACCCATAGTGAGCGCAGTGGATATTATATTTGGGATGGAGTTCCCTAGGCATGGAGTTGCCCTATATATTCACATTTGGTATGGATTTCCATGGGCATGGAGTTGCCCTATACATTTATATTGAGGGATGGATCTTCCCTGGGCTAGACCTACCCCGTACAGTTGTGATGATTCAAAATATTATCTTTAAATTTAATAAGTAATTATGTGTTTTAAGACCGCGAAAAGCACCATTTATCATTCATCGACTTGCGTGCGCAGTCTGTACAATTTTTCGAAAAGTTTTTAAGTGAAAAATGGATTAAAATATGAAATAGAGCTTTAAAACTCAACTAAGTGGACTTTAGTCAACATTTTGAGCAAACGGACCCGGATCAGTGTTTTGACAATTCCGGTAGGTCCATATCGTGATTTGGGACTTTGGCGTATGCCCGGAATCGAATTCCGAGGTCCCTAGCCCGAGATATGAAATTTTGATGAAAAATTAAAAGCTTGAAAGCTTAATGATTTCTAAGAAATTACTGATGTTGAATTTATTGACCTCTGGTCCATATTTTAGTTCCGGATCCCGGTATAGGTCCACTATAATATTTATGACGTGTCTGCCAAATTTGGTGAGAATCGGAGTTGATTTGACATGATTCGGACACCCTGTTGTAAAAATATAAATTTTAAAGTTTTCTTGGAAATTTCCTTTGATTTGGTGTCTGATTCATAGTTCTTGGTGTTAGTTTTGCGATTTGATCGTGCGAGCAAGTTAGTATGATGTTTTAGGACTTGGGTGCATGTTTGGTTTGGAGCCTCGAGGGCTCGGGTTGGTTTCGGGTCATTAACGGACCATTTTTGGACTTGGGGAAAACTGCAGAAATTTGCTTCTGGTATCCTTCTTCGCATTCGCGAGAGGTGGCTCGCGTTCGCGAAGAAGAAACTAGAGGCAGGTGAAAATTACTATTCGCGTTCGCGAAGGGAAGAGGATAGTGTTCATCGCGAATGCGTGGAACCGTTCGCGTTCGCGCAGAAGGCGAGGTCTGGCCGGGCACCAAGCGTTAAAGCTTCGCGTTCGCGTAGGGTGTATCGCGTTCGCGAAGGCCAAATTTGGCAAGGCTTAGCGTTCGCGACATTACCTTTGCGTTTTTGAAGAGCAAAGTTATGGCAGCACAAAAATATGCTTCGCGAACACGGGGCACTGACCGCGTTCGCGAAGGGTAAAAATCCCAGAAACAGAACTTAAGTTCTGGAAATAGGGTTTCGACCCATGTTTTAGTTCGGGTAAGGCGATTTTTGGGCGATTTGCACGCGAAAATATTGGGGTAAGTATTCCTTATCCTATATTGATTATATTTCATGATTTCATACTCATTTATATCATGAATCCGTGAATTTATGGAAGAAAAATCAGAATTTTATAAAATTTTCCAAAAATAAAAATTTAAGATTTGAATGTCCATTTGATATCGGAATTGGACAAATTTGGTGAGGTAGAACTCGTATTGGAACGGGTGATCGAATTTCACGAGTTTTTCCGGGATTTGAGATGTGGGTCCCACTGCCGAATATTTTAATGAATATCGGATTTTTATCCGGAAAATTTGTAAATTCATATTGAATATATTGAATTTTTTGTGAATATATTTGAAGCTTTCGGAGGCAAATTTAAAAGGAAAAGTTGTGGGTGAATAATTGATTGGAATTTGCAAAGCGAGGTAAGTGTCGTGATTAACCTTGACTTGAGGGAATAGAACCCTTAAATTAATTGTTATGTGAAATACATGTGAACGACGTATAGGCGAGGTGACGAGTGTCTATACGTCGTCAAATTAGTTATTTGCTACTTAAAAAATTATAAATTTTTTTAAATCATGAATTAATTATTATAATAATTGTTTCTCTCCTATTCTTTGCCAAATATTAATTCTTGAATTCCTGCATTAATTGTTGCATACTACTTGAATTATGTGTCTTAATTGTTATTTGACATTTAGGATATTAAATATTAAACTGCCTATTTTCTCCTTGATTTCTATGATAATTTGCTATTTGACATTGTCTGTTTCATGAATAAATCATAATTATTATATGCTTGTTGTCTTATAATTTCATATTAACTGTTGCATTTATTGGGTAAATTCCTTCTATAAGAATTGGTAAATGAATATGTTGGAGGATCGGGTTGCACGCCGCAACAGATTTATTAAAAGTCTATATTGGTGGATCGGGTTGCACGCCACAACAGACTTATTAAAAGTCTATATTGGAGGATCGGGGTGCACGCCGCAACAGACTTATTAAAAGTTTATATTGGAGGATCGGGTTGCACGCCGCAACAGACTTGATTAAAAATGAATATATTAGAGCAGCGGGTTGCATGCCGCAACAGAACTGAATGTTAATATATTGTGAGAGCGGGTTGTACGCTGCAGTAGAACCGAATGTGAATATATTGTGAGAGCGCTGCAACAGAATTGAATGTGAATATATTGTGAGAGCGGGTTGCGCGCTGCAACAGAATTGATGAAAATGATAATTGATTATGACTCCTAAGTTAGCTTCAATTATTCTAAATGAGTTACCTGATTTATTTCTATTATTGTTATTATTACTAATATTGCGTACAGGTAATGTAAGTGACCCGCCTTTGCCTCGTCACTACTTCGTCGAGGTTAGGCTCAGCACTTACCAGTACATGGGGTTGGTTGTACTGATACTACACTCTGCACTTCTTGTGCAGATTTTAGAGTTGCTCCTAGCGGCGTACCATGGACTTGCTCGGATTTCAGCTACCAAAGGAGACTTAAGGTATAACTGCATGGCTTCAGCAGTTCTAAAGTCCCCGTCTATTTTACTTTAGCTGTGTGTTTATTTTCAGACAGCTTTATTTTATTCAGACCTTTATTTGTATTTATTCTAGAAGCTCGTGCACTTGTGACACCAATTCTGGGATGGTTTTTAGACATCGTTATTTTTATGGATTATTCACTATATTTCAAACTTTGCTTTCACATTTGTTTCTTTGATTATTAATAATTTAAAAATTATTTAAAAATTGATTAATATTATTCTAACATTGGCTTGCCTAGCAAGTGAAATGTTAGGCGCCATCACGGTCCGAAGGTGGGAATTTTGTGTCGTGACAGTTGGTATCAGAGCATTAGGTTACATAGGTCTAACGAGTCACGAGCAAACTTAGTAGAGTCTGAAGGATCGGTACAGAGACGTTTGTACTTATCTCTCAGAGGCTATGAAGTTTAGGAACAATATCTCTTCTTTCTTATTCTGTGGTGCATTTTTTTCTATCATCGATGATTGAACCATTCTACCCTTATTCTCTCGCAGATGGTGAGAACACGGAATACATCTACCGATGGGCAGGGACCAGAACCCCCGGTGGCAACTATAGCCAGGGATAGAGGTCAAGGCCGGGGTCATGCTAGAGGCCGAGGTAGAGCTCAATCCAGAGCTCGAGCAACTGCACCTATTGTAGAACCTCACGTAGACCTTCAGAAGGAGGTCCCAGTTCCAAATGTACCAGTTAGACCAGTTCATGTCCCGGAAGGATTCATAACCACTCTAGTGCTTCAGGACGCTCTAGTCTGATTGGTGAGTCTTATCGAGGATATGGCCCATAATGGTATATTTCCAGTGGCACCAGCCGTCTCACAGGCTGGGGGAGGAGCACAAACTCCCACTACTCCCGCTCCAGAGCAGATGGCTACCCAAAATCAGGCTCCAGGAGCCCCGCCAGTTGGGGTAGTTCATCCAGTTATTGCGGCACAGATCGGTGATAGGCCCACCATGTCTTTTGAGGCCTTATTGAGACTGGATAAGTTCACTAAGCTCTTTCTAGTTCACTTCAATGGTACACCTTCTGAGGACCCACAGGATTATCTTGAACGCTGCCACGAGGTGCTGCAGAACATGGGTATAGTTGAGACCAATGGGGTTGATTTTGCTGTATTTCAGATGACGAGTTCTGCCAAGAGGTGGTGGAGAGATTATACATTGACCCGACCAGTCGGATCACCTGCACTTACCTGGGAGCAGTTCTCTCAGCTATTTCTGGAGAAGTTCCTTCCTATCACACTAAGAGAGGAATTCCGCAAGCAATTCGAGTGTCTACAGTAGGGTAGTATGACTGTTACTTAGTGTGAGTCCCGTTTTATGGATTTGGCCCGTCATGCTCTCCTTTTACTACCTACGGAGGGAGAGATAATGGGGAGTTTTATTGAGGGACTCACTCACCCTATCAGACTTCAGATGGCTAAGTAAACCGGAAGTGAGATTTCTTTTCAGGCAGTTTCTAATGTCGCAAGCAGGATCGAGATGGTTCTTGCACAGGAGAGAGGGCAGAGGTCCGATAAGAGGCCTCGTCAGTTTGGTGGTTTTCGTGGTGCCTCGTATGGAGGTAGAGGTAAATTCGATAGGGGTCATCCTCCCAGACCGTTTCATTCAGCACTTCATGTATCTCTCGGTGTTTCAGGGAGTCACGGTCCTATTATGCCTTACTCTGGGCAGCTAGTATTCAGTGCACATTTAGCTCTTATCAGTGCATCACCACTCCAGAGTTACTACAGTGGTTATTCGGCCCATGTGGGTCAGCTTCAGCTTCAGCAGCCACGACATCAGGATAGGTGTTATAAGTGTGGGAATATTGGTCACATTAGGAGGTATTGCCCTAGATTGGAGAGTAACAGATCACGGTAAGATTCTCTTGCCATCATACCGGCACCAGTTGCTTCAGCATCTGCTCAGGCAGCTAGAGGTGGAGGTCAGGCCATTAGAGGTGGAGGTCAGACCGTTAGAGGTGGAGGCCAGCCAGTTAGAGGTCGTCCCAGAGATGCAATTCAGAATGGTAGGGGCCAGGCCCGATTTTATGCTTTTCTAGCTAGGCCTATGGCCGAGTCATCTGATGCTGTAATCACAGGTATTATTCTAGTTTGCTATAGAGATGTTTGAGTTCTATTTGATCCAAGATCTACTTATTCCTATGTGTCCTCCTATTGTGCTTCATATTTGCTTGTGCCTTGTGATTCTCTGAGTGCTTCTTTGTGTGTATCTACTCTGGTGGGGGACTCTGTTGTAGTAGATCATGTCTATCATTCGTGTGTGGTTACTATTGGTAATCTTGACACTAGTGTGGATCTTCTACTTCTTGATATGGTAGATTTTGATGTCATCTTGGGTATGGATTGGCTGTCTCCTTATCATGCTATATTGGACTTTCATGCCAAGACAGTGACCCTAGCTATGCCGGGGTTACCTCAGTTAGAGTGGAAAGGAACTCCTGGCCATTCTGCCAGCAGGGTTATTTCTTACATGAAAGCTCGGCGTATGGTAGAGAAAGGGTATCTAGCCTATTTGGCTTATATTCGTGATCCCAGTGCGGATGTCCCTTCTATGGACTCAGTACCAGTTGTTCGTGAATTTTCAGAAGTATTTCCTGCAGATATGCCGGGGATGCCACCCGACAGAGATATTGACTTCTGTATTGATTTGGCTCCGGGCACTCAGCCCATTTCTATTGAAAAAGCAGTTACAAGACTTGCTTGATCAGGGATTCATTAGACCCAGTGTCTCGCCCTAGGGTGCACCAATATTATTTATAAAGAAAAAAGATGGCTCGATGTGGATGTGTATAGACTATCAGCAGTTGAACAAGGCCACTATCAAAAACAAATATCCGCTGCCAAGAATTGATGACTTATTTGATCAGCTTCAGGGTACCAAGATATTTTCGAAGATTGATTTGAGATCTGGTTACCATCAGTTGAAGATTAGGGCATCTGATGTCCCTAAGATAGCTTTTCAGACTCAATATGGGCATTACGAGTTCCTAGTGATGTCATTTTGGGTTGACAAATGCTCCAGCATCATTTATGGATTTGATGAATCGGGTGTTCAAGCCTTATTTGGATTTTTTTGTGGTTGTATTCATTAGTGATATCTTGATTTACTCTAGCAGTAGAGAGGAGCATGAACAGCATCTTCGAAGTGTGCTTCACACCTTGAAGAATAATCAGTTATATGCCAAATTTTCAAAATGTGAGTTTTGGTTAGACTTAGTTACATTTTTGGGACATGTTGTATCGGCAGAAGGCATAAAGGTGGATCCTAAGAAGATTGAGGCTGTTCAGAATTGGCCTAGACCTACTTCGGTTACAGAGATCCGGAGTTTCCTGGGTTTGGTAGGTTATTATCGTCGGTTCGTGGAAGGGTTTTCATCTATAGCAAGCACATTGACCAGACTAACCCAAAAAGGTGTCCCATTCAAATGGTCAGACGAGTATGAGTTGAGCTTTCAGAAGCTCAAGACCGCTTTGACTACGGCGCCAGTGTTGGTATTACCCACATGTTCAGGATCGTATACGGTATATTGTGACGCATCTCACATTGGGCTTGGTGTAGTATTAATGCAAGATGGCAACGTAATTGCATATGTGTCGCGAAAGTTGAAAGTTCACGAGAAGAATTATCTTGTTCATGACTTAGAATTGGAAGCCATTGTTCATGCGCTGAAGATTTGGAGGTGTTACCTCCACGGTGTCTCGTGTGAAGTATTTACTGATCATCGTAGCCTCCAGTATCTGTACAAACAAAAGGATCTTAATTTAAGGCAGAGAAGATGGATGGAGCTGTTGAAAGACTAAGATATCACCATTTTGTATCACCCTGGAAAGGCCAATGTGATGGCCGATGCCTTGAGTAGAAAGGCTGTGAGTATGGGCAGTCTTGCGTATATTCCGGTTGGTGAGAGGCCATTAGCTGTAGATGTTCATACTTTGGTTAATCAGTTCATGAGAGTTTAGATGTTTCATAACCCATTCGAGTTCTAGCTTACACAGTCGCTCGGTCTTCTTTATATGAGCGCATCAGAGAGAGGCAGTATGATGATCCTTACTTACTTGTCCTTAAGGACACGGTATGGCACGGTGCTACCAAACAGGTTGCTGTGGGGGAAGATGGGGTTCTGTGAATGTAGGGTCGTATTTGTGAGCCTAATGTGGATGGGCTTCGTGAGTTAATTCTTGAAGAAGCACACAGTTCCAGGTATTCTATTCATCCAGGTACCGCCAAAATGTATCAAGATTTGCGGCAACATTATTGGTGGAGGGAGAATGAAAAAGGATATAGTTGCATATGTAGCTCGATGTCTGAATTGTCAGCAAGTTAAGTACGAGCATCAGAGACCTGGTGGTTTGCTTCAGAAGTTAGAAATTCTTGAGTGGAAGTGGGAGCGTATCACTATGGATTTTGCTGTTGGGCTCCCACGGACTCAGAGAAAATTTGATGCAGTTTGGGTCATTGTGGACAGGTTGACCAAGTCAGCACATTTCATTCCAGTGGTAGTTATTTCTTACCACTTACGGAGTTTGCTTATAATAATAGCTACCAGTCGAGCATTTCCAAACTGTCTTAACATGAGGCATTATACGGAAGGCGATGTCGATCGCCAGTTGGTTGGTTTGAACTAGGAGAGGCTTGGTTGTTGGGTACCAATTTGGTACAGGATGCCTTGGATAAGGTCAAGATTATTCAGGATCAACTTCGCCCAGCTCAGTCTAGGCAAAAGAGTTATGCCGACCGTAAAGTTCGTGATATTGCATTCATGGTTGGAGAAAGAATATTGCTCCGGGTTTCACCTATGAAAGGTGTAATGAGGTTTGGAAAAAAGGGCAAGTTGAACCCTAGATATATCAGGCCCTTTGAAATTCTTGAAAGGGTGGGTGAAGTAGCATACAGGCTTGCATTACCACCTAGTTTATCAGCGGTTCATCCGGTGTTGCATGTATCTATGCTGCAGAAATATCATGGTGATCCGTCCCATGTGTTAGATTTCAGCTCAGTCCAATTGGACAAAGATTTGACTTATGAGGAAGAGTCGGTGGCTATTCTAGCTCAGGTACATGCGAGTCGGACATGCGAAGTAAATATCCACACCTTTTCTCCAGCTCAGGTACTTTTCTAACTCCGTTCGAGGACGAACGTTTGTTTTAGAGGTGGAGAATGTGATGACCCAAAATGTCATCTTTAAATTTAATAAGTAATTCTGTGTTCTAAGACCTCAAAAAGCACCATTTATCATTCCTCGACTTGCGTGCATAGTCCGTACAATTTTCCGGAAATTTTTTATGTGAAAAATGGATTAAAATGTGAAATAGAGCTTTAAAACTCAACAAATGTTGACTTTATAGAGCTTTAAAACTCAACTAAGTTGACTTTAGTCAACATTTTGAGCAAACAGACCTGGATTAGTATTTTGACAATTCCTGTAGGTCTGTATCGTGATTTGGGACTTGGGCGTATGCTCGGAATCAAATTCTGAGGTCCCTAACCCGAGATATGAAATTTTGATGAAAAATTAAAAGCTTGAAAGCTTAATGATTTCTAAGAAATTACTGATGTTGGATTTTTTGACCTCGGGTATGTATTTTGGTTCCGGAGCCCGGTATAGGTCCACTATAATATTTATGACGTGTCTGCAGAATTTGGTGAGAACCGGAGTTGATTTGACATGATTCAGACGTCCAGTTGTAAAAATATAAGTTTTAAAGTTTTCTTAAAAATTTTCTTTGATTTGGTGTCCGATTCGTAGTTCTTGGTGTTAGTTTGGCGATTTGATCGCGCGAGCAAGTTCATATGATATTTTAGGACTTGGGTGCATGTTTGGTTTGGAGCCCCTAGGGCTCGGGTTGGTTTCAGGTGATTAACGGACCATTTTTGGACTTGGGAAAAACTACAGAAATCTGCTTCTGGTATCCTTCTTCGCGTTCGCGGGAGGTGGCTTGCGTTCACGAAGAAGAAACTGGAGGCATGTGAAAATTACTCTTCGCGTTCGTGAAGAGGAGGACACGTTCGCTAAGGGAAGAGAGCAGTGTTCATCGCAAACGCGTGGAACCGTTCGCGTTCGCGTAGAAGGCGAGGCCTGGCCGGCACCAAGCGTTAAAGCTTCGCATTCGTGTAGGGTGTATCATGTTCGCGAAGGCCAAATTTGGCAAGGCTTCGCGTTCGCGAAGAGAAAAGTTTTGGCAGCACAAAAATGTGCTTCGCGAATGCGAGGCACTGACCGCGTTCGCGAAGGGTAAAAATCCCAGAAACAGAACTTAAGTTCTGGAAATGGGGTTTCGACCCATTTTCAATTCTTTCCCATTTTTGAGCTCGGGTAAGGCGATTTGTGGGCGATTTTTACGGGAAAACATTGAGGTAAGTATTCCTTATTCTATATTGATTATATTTCATGATTTCATACTCATTTATATCATGAATCCGTGAATTTATGGAAGAAAAATCAAATGTTAATAAAATTATCCAAAAACGAAAATTTAAGATTTGAAGGTCCATTTGATATCGGAATTGGACAAATTTGGTATGGTTGAACTCGTATCGGAACGGGTGTTCGGATTTCGTGAGTTTTTCCGAGATTTGAGACATGGGTCCCACTACCGAACATTTTAATGTATTTTAGATTTTTATCCGGAATATTTGTAAATTCATATGGAATTAATTCCTATGATTCGTATTGAATATATCAAATTGTTTGTGAATAGATTTGAAGCTTTCGGAAGCAAATTTAAAAGGAAAAGTTGTGGTTGAATAATTAATTAGAATTTGCAAAGCGAGGTAAGTGTCGTGGTTAACCTTGACTTGAGGGAATAGAACCCTTAAATTAATTATTTTGTGAAATACATGTGAACGACGTATAGGCGAGGTGACGAGTGGCTATACGTCATCAAATTAATTATTTGCATAATTACTTGAAAAATTATAAATTGTTTTAAATCATGAATTAATTATTATACTAATTGTTTCTCTCCTATTCTTTGCCAAATATTAATTCTTGAATTCCTGCATTAATTGTTGCATGCAACTTGAATTATGTGTCTTAATTTAGCAAAATAAATATTAAACTGCCTATTTTATCCGTGATTTCTATGATAATTTGCTATTTGACATTGTCTGTTTCATGAATAAATCATAATTATTGTATGTTTGTTGTCTTACAATTTCATATTAACTGTTGCATTTATTGGGGAAATTCCTTCTATAAGAATTGATAAATGAATATATTGGAGGATCGGGTTGCACGCCGCAACAGACTTATTAAAATTCTATATTAGAGGATCTGGTTGCACGCCGCAACAGACTTACTAAAAGTCTATATTGAAGGAACGGGATGCACGCCGCAACAGACTTATTAAAAGTCCATATTGGTGGATCGGGTTGCACGCCGCAACAGACTTATTAAAAGTCTATATTGAAGGATCGGGTTGCATGCCGCAATAGACTTATTAAAAGTCTATATTGGAGGATCGGGTTACACGCTGCAACAGACTTGATTAAAAATAAATATATTAGAGGAGCGGGTTACATGCCGCAACAGAACTGAATGTTAATATATTGTGAGAGCGGGTTGCACGCTGCAACAGAACCGAATGTGAATATATTGTGAGAGCGCTGCAACAGAATTGAATGTGAATATATTGTGAGAGCGGGTTGCGCGCTGCAACAGAATTGATGGAAATTATAATTGATTATGACTGCTGAGTTAGCTTCAATTATTATAAATGAGTTACCTGATTTATTTTTATTATTGTTGTTGTTACTAATATTGCGTACAGGTAATGTAAGTGACCCGCCTTAGCCTCGTCACTACTTCGTCGAGGTTAGTCTCAGCACTTACCTGTACATGGGGTCGGTTGTACTGATACTACACTCTGCACTTCTTGTGCAGATTTTGGAGTTGGTTCCAGCGGCGTACCATTGACTCGCTCGGATTTCAGCTACCAAAGGAGACTTAAGGTATAACTGCATGGCGTCCGCAGTTCTAAAGTCCCCGTCTATTTTACTTTAGCTATGTGTTTATTTCCAGATAGCTTTATTTTATTGAGACCTTTATTTGTATTTATTCTAGAAGCTCGTGCACTTGTGACACCAATTCTGGGATGGTATTTAGACACCGGTATTTTTATAGATTATTCACTATATTTCAAACTTTGCTTCCGTATTTGTTTCTTTGATTATTAATAATTTAAAAATTGTTTAAAAATTAGTTAATATTATTCTAACGTTGGCTTGCCTAGCAAGTAAAATGTTAGGCGCCATCACGGTCCGAAGGTGGGAATTTCGGGTCGTGACAACAGTACTGAGTGATTGACTACTCTGAGAGTGTGAGTACAGGAATTCATCATTGAGATGCATTGCATTTGACATGCGTACTTGAGATACAAGCATAGAGATGCATTTTCTCATGCTACCCGGTTTTGGTGAAATTCATGATTTCACTTGTATATTGACATGTAGGCATAGAGATGTATTTTCCTGATGCTATCTGAAAATGAAACATCTTATTTATTGTTGAAACATTTTGGGAAAATCACAGTTTTCAAACTTATTCATATATTTTTGAGGTTTTTGGTGAAAGATCTGGGACCTACTCTTATACTTGAAAAGCATGCCTATTTTCCGTAATGTGAACCAGCTAAGTTATTTCTTGTACCATCTTTATTATATTGTTAAAAATTGTTGCTTGTTATTGGAACCGGACTCTGATCCTTGTCTCAGTTCGTCACTACTTTCAACTTAAGGTTAGGTTTGTTACTTATTGAGTACATGGGATCGGTTGTACTCATACTACACTTATGCACCTTGCGTGCAGATGTTGGATGTTGATGTAGATGAGTACGGCGGGAGCTGGATTTGAAGATGTACCTATGTTCTAGTCATAGCTGCCCCTTAATCTTGGTAGCTTTAGTATCTCAGACCTGTTCATGTATATTTCAAACAGATGATGTATTTTATTTCAAACCCGCTTTGTAAACTCTATATCTTAGAAGCTCATGATTTGTACTATCAATCATTGGGGAGTAGTATAAATTCAGTTATCTCATCTTTGACTCATATCAGTATTATTATATTGTGTTTTATAGTTAATTGGCTTACCTAACGGGTCGGGTTAGGTGTCATCATGGCGACTTAGATTTTGGATCGTGACACTCCGATTGACCTGAAATTTGGTAGGCTTATCGAAAATAGCCAAGTGAGCAATACTCACTGCTATGCGGTGATTGACGTATTTTTTAGCGTTTCAGAACTGTTTGGATGAGTATTGTTTTGTGTGCATTTTTTCGAATTTTGAAACTTAATGCTCAAAGAAAATACATGGTTGTGATTAAGTGGTGATATAAATTAACTCCTATGGTTTCCACTATCTATTTATAGTGAGATGCTCTGGCTGCACCACGTGGTCTTCCTCGGCCTCTGCCCCGACTCCGGCCTCTTGCGGCTCCAACAGGGGGCGCGGGTGTTTGATCATCAGATCCAGTTGTGCGAGTCCTCACCATTTGTGAGAGAATAGAAAGACAATTGTTTAAAATTTTGAAGTCGACAAATACGCATGATAAGGAATCAAAGAAGTGAATATTTGCTAACAGTTCCATAGCCTCTCGAAGATAAGTACAGACGTCTCCGTACCGATCCGCAAGACTCTACTAAACCTGCTTGTGACTCATAACACCTATGAACCTAGTGCTCTGATACCAACTGTCACGACCCCAAATTCCCTCCGTAGGAGGTCGTGATGGGACCTAGTCTCTAAGACTAGGTAAGCCTATCAATGCGGAATAATCATAAATATCTGAAAATAAATAAAATACGATTCTAATGATTACAACTCCCAAAAATCGGTATAAATAAATCACAAGCTTCTAAGAATTTATTCTCAATGTCTCTATATCTCAAGATCTAAATAAAATATAAGGAAGCAACATAAAATGATAGAAGGGGACTCCGGAGTCTGCGGACGCTGGCAGATATACCTCGAAGTCTCCGTGCGCAGGTAACTCACTGACGTCTAGGCTGGTAAAATGTACCTGGATCTGCACAAAAAGATGTGCAGAAGCATAATATGAGTACACCACAACGGTACCCAATAAGTGCCAAGCCTAACCTCGGTAGAGTAGTGACGAGGTCAGGTGAGGCCCTACTGGAATATAATAATGGCATGGTAAAATGTTTATCAATATAGTAAAATAAAATGACATTGAAAATGAATCAAATATTATGTCACATTTAATGACACCAAATAATTGTAAATAATATCTCGTGGAATCAAAAAAGAATTTCCTTCAACTTTATGAAAATCACAATAATTAATCGAAGGCAACTATGGCCATAAATCAATATCAACAAGGGAACTACCGAGATACCGCCTCGTAGTCCCAAATTATAAATAATTTCACAATATCTCATTTCCTTATATCACCGCGGGAGCCGTCACGGTTTATTTAAAGAAAATATTTTTTCCGAAATAGCATCCCGCATTTTAGCCACCCTTATCACACCGCATGACTTCTAGTAGTTACCCCTACTAGCCATGCGTATCAAGCCACCCTTATCTCACCGCATGCGATTCAATATCCAGACTTTATACCACCGAATGCGTATCAATATCACAATTTGCACCTCTAGTGCCCAATATTTCAATTTTCCATAAAAAAAATCAACAACAATATTTTTCAATAATAAAGAGCTCACGGCTCATGCCAGAATAATCCAAAAAAAAATCTTACGAAAATATTCAAGAATAAATAACACAGAAAAATAATTTTTCAAATTTTTAATACGTTGCTTCAATATCAAATTTAAAAATGTCAAATACTTCATATTAATAATATTTAATTTAAAGAAAATCAACCTTCAAATAATGCATAGTATAAAAGAAATCAAGTTTCAATTAAACAGGTAAAACAATTAGCAGGAAAAAGGCAAACAAATTTAAAATATATATCACAGATCAATGATGAAGAATATAACAAGATAAAATAATTTAATAAATGCGCAACAATGATCTACACAATTTAAAAATATAATCTTTCACATTTGGCCCATGTACTCACTCGTCACCTTGTGTACACGACTTTCAACATATTTCAATAATTACATTAATATTAATTTTAAGGGAAATTTCCCCCATACAAAGTTAGACAAGTCACTTACCTCGACTTGCTCCAATTTAATCAAGTATTATACTTTTCCTCAATTTTCCGACTCCGATCGCCTCGTATCTAGTCATAATTAATTCGATACAGTCAATAAAAATTATAGTAATCAATTTAATAAAAAATATTATATTTTTCAATAAAACCCGAAATTAGCTCAAAACATGCCCGTGGGGCCCACATCTCGGAATTCGGCGAAACTTATGAAATATGAACGCCCACTCAACCACTAGTCTAACCATGCCAAAATGACTAAATTCCAATAACGATTCGACCCTCAAATCCAAAATCTATCCAAGAGGGTTTTCAAATTTTTGCAACTTAAATCACCAATTAAATGTTAAAAACAATGATGGATTCAGGTAATCTAACCAAGATTGAGTTAAGAACACTTACCTCAATATTTTACCTTGAAGATATATCAAAAATCGCCTCTGCTCAAGCTCCAATTTGTTAAAAATGGCGAATAGGACGAAGCCCCCCTGATTTTATAACTTACAGATCTGTCCAGGGTGACCTCGATCATGGGGTCCGATCCTGGACCTCGATCATGGGGAGTCCGATTAAGGGGAGTCCGATCATGGACCTCGGTCATGGCCTTCGATCATAGCTTCGATCATGGCCCTCTACCCTGGGGCTCGATCACAACCATCAATCCTGGTTATCGATCATGGCTTCGATCTTTATGGCCTTCGATCACTAGCCTTGGTCATAGCCCTCGATCCTAGGCCTTCGATCAGTGGCCTTCGATCACTGGCCTTGGTCATAGCCTTCGATCCTGGGCCTTCGATCAGTGGCCTTCGATCACTGGCCTTTGAGCTTGCCTTCGATCATGGATCTCGAGCTTGCCTTCGATCCTCGACTCGATTTCTGGGGGCTCGATTGCACAACAGAAGAAAATTTGCAGCAGCTTTTGCAGTAGCTGTTTAAGTCCCATTTTTGACCTGTTAACCATCCGAAACTCACCCGAGGCCCTCGGGACCTCAACCCAATACACCAACAAGTCCTAAAACATCATATGAACTTATTTGAAACCTCAAATCACATCAAACAATGCCAAAATCACGAATCACACATAGATTCAAGCCTAATAAACTTTGAAACTTTCAATTTCTACAAACAATACCGGAACCTATCAAATCAAGTCTGATTCACCTCAAATTTTGTACGCAAGTCATAAATGACATAACGGAGCTATGAAAATTTTCAGAATCGGATTTCGAACCCAATATCAAAAAGTCAATCCCTCGGTCAAACTTTCCAAAAATTCAACCTTCGGCATTTCAAGCCTAATTCCACTACGAACTTCCAAATAAAATTACGATCACGCTCCAAAATCACCATACGGAGCTATTGGAATCATCAAAATTCTATTCCGGGGTCATTTGCACATAATTCGACATCCGGCCACTATTTGAACTTAAACTTTAAATTTTTCATCAAAATTCCATATCTCGGGCTAAGGACCTCGGAATTTGATTCCGGACATACGCCCAAGTCTCAATTCAAGATACAGACCTACTGAAATTGTCAAAACACTGATCCGAGTCCGTTTGCTCAAAATGTTGACCAAAGTCAACTCAGTTGTGTTTTAAACATCTAATTCACATTTTAATCCATTTTTTCACCTGAAAACTTTCTGGAAAGTTTTTACGAACTTCACATAGAAGTCGAGTAATGGTAAATAGTGCTTAGATCACATAATTAATCATTAAATTTAAAGATGACATTTTGGGTCAATCACATTCTCCACCTCTAAAACAAACGTTCGTCCTCGAACGGAGTTAGAAAAAGTACCTGAGCTGGTGAATAAGTATGGATAATGGCTGCGTATATCAAGCTCGATCTCCCAAGTCGCCTACTCGACTGGATGACCCCTCCACCGAACCTTCACGGAAGTAATGTTCTTTGACCTCATCTTTCGAACCTGCCTATCCAAAATAGCTACTGGTTCCTCAACATAAGATAGATCGTTTTCCAACTGAACTGAACTGAAGTCTAACACATGAGACGGATCGCCGTGATATTTCCGAAGCATAGAAACATGGAATACCGGATGAAGAGAAGAAAGACTAGGTGGTAGTGCAAGTCTATAAGCCACCTCTCCAACTCTCTCAAGAATCTCAAAAGGCCCAATATACCTAGGGCTAAACTTGCCCTTCTTCCCGTACCTCATCACACCCTTCATAGGCGAAACCCGGAGCAATACCCGCTCACCAACCATGAATGCAACATCGCAAATCTTTCGATCCGCATAACTCTTCTGTCTAGATTGGGCTGTACGAAGTCGATCCTGAATCATCTTAACCTTTTCCAAGGCATCCTGAACCAAGTCTGTACCCAAAAGTCTAGCCTCGCCTGGTTTGAACCAACCCACTGGAGACCGGCACCGCCTACCATACAAGGCCTCATACAGAGCTATCTGAATGCTTGATTGGTAATTGTTGTTGTAAGAAAACTCAGCAAGCGGTAAGAACTGATCTCAAGCACCCCCAAAATCTATCACACATGCACAAAGCATATCTTCCAGTATCTGAATAGTGCGTTCGGACTGCCCGTCCGTCTGAGGGTGAAATGTTGTACTCAACTCTACCCGAGTACCCAACTCACGCTGTACTGTTCTCCAAAACCATGAGGTAAACTATGTACCCCAGTCAGATATGGTAGATACTGGTACACCGTGAAGTCTGACAATCTCGCGAATATATACCTGAGCCAGCTGCTCTGAAGAGTAAGTAGTAATCACAGGAATGAAATGATCTGATTTGGTCAGCGTATCCACAATCACCCAAACTGCATCGAACTTCCGCTGAGTATGTGGGAGCCCAACAACGAAATCCATAGTGATCCGCTCCCATTTCCATTCTGGAATCTCTAACTTCTGAAGTAATCCACCCGGTCGTTGATGCTCATATTTCACCTGTTGACAATTTAGACACCAAGATACATACCCCACTATGTCTTTCTTCATCCGCCTCCACCAATAATTTTGTCTCAAGTCTTGATACATCTTTGCAGCATGCGGATGAATGGAGTACCACGAACTGTGAGCCTCCTGGAGAATCAACTCACGCAAGCCATCCATATTAGGCACACATAGCCTGCCCTGCATCCGTAATACATTGTCATCTCCAATAGTGACTTCCTTGGCATCATCGTGCTGAACTGTATCCTTAAGGACAAGCAGATGGGGGTCATCATACTGGCATTCCCAGATACGATCATAAAGAGAAGACTGAGAAACCACGCAAGCAAAAACTCGACTCGGCTCGAAAACATCCAATCTAACAAACTAGTTGGCCAAGGCCTGAACATCCAAGGGCAAAGGTCTCTCTGCTACTGGTAAATATGCTAAGCTGCCCAAACTCTCCGCCTTATGAATCAAGGCATCGGCCACCACATTGGCCTTCCCTAAGATGATAGAGAATGGTGATATCATAATCCTTAAGCAACTCCAACCACCACCGTTGCCGCAAATTAAGATCCTTCTGTTTAAACAGATATTGTAGACTCCGGTGATCAGTGTAGATCTCACAATGGACACCGTACAAATAATGCCGCCAAATGTTTAAGGCATGAACAATAGCTGCTAACACCATGTCATGTACATGATAATTCTTCTTATGCACCTTTAACTGTCTGGACGCGTAGGCAATCACCTACTGTCTTGCATCAACACTACGCCGAGACCGATACGCGACGCATCACAATACACAGTATAAGATCCTATACCTGTAGGTAATAACAATATTGGGGTTGTAGTCAAAGCTGTCTTGAGCTTTTGAAAGCTCAACTCACAATCCTCGGTCCACCTGAACGGAGCACCCTTCTAGGTCAATTTGGTCATAGATGCAGCAATAGAAGAGAAACCCTTTACAAATCGGCGATAATACCCAGCCAAACCAAGGAAACTCTGGATTTCCGTAACTGAGGACGGTTTGGAACAACTCTGCACTGCTTCAATCTTCTTTGGATCTACCTTGATCCCCTCGCACGAAACTATATGACCCAAAAATCTCACTGAATCAAGCCAGAATTCATACTTTAAAAATTTTGCATATAACTTCTTTTCTCTCAAAATCTGAAGCACAGTCCTCAGGTGTTATTCATGATCTTCCTGACTCCAGGAATACACCAGAATGTCGTCAATAAACACAATGATGGAGGAATCAAGATAGGGCTGAAATACACTATTCATTAAGTGCATAAATGTTGTTGGGGCATTGGTCAGCCTAAATGACATCACAAGGAACTCGTAATGACCGTACCGAGTCCTGAAAGCAGTCTTCGGAATATCTGGCTCCCGAATCTTCAACTGATGATAGCCTGAACGCAAGTCAATTTTTGAGAATACCTTGGCACCCTGAAGCTGATCAAATAAGTCATCAATATGTGGCAATGGATACCTGTTCTTCACTGTAACCTTGTTAAACTGGCGATAATCAATACACATCCGCATAGAACCATCCTTCTTCTTTACAAATAAGACAGGAGCACCCCACGACGATACACTAGGCCGAATGAAACCCTTATCAAGAAATTCATGTAACTGTTCTTTTAATTCTTTCAACTCTGCTGGGGCCATACGGTATGGTGGAATAGAAATGGGCTGAGTACCCGATAATAAATCAATACCAAAATCAATATCCCTGTCGGGTGGCATACCTAGAAGATCTACTGGAAATACATCAGGAAAATCCCTTACTACAGGAACTGACTCTACAGTAGGAGTACCAATACTAACATCTCTCACATAGGCTAGATACGCATCACACCCCTTCTCAACCATTCGTTGAGCTTTAAGAAATGAAACAACCTTACTAGGAACATGATCCGAGGTACCTCTCCACTCTAGCTGCGGTAGACCCGACATAGCCAATGTCACCGTCTTGGCGTAACAATTAAGAATAGCATGATAGGGCGACAACCAGTCCATGCCCAAAATAATATCGAAATCCACCATACTGAGCAATAATAAATCAGCTCTGGTCTCAAAACCACTAATAACAATTAAACACGAATGATACACACAGTCCACAATAATGGATTCACCCACGGGTGTAGATACATAAACAGAAGAACTCAATTAATCACGTGATACGCCCAAATACGGGGGAAAATAAGATGACACATAAGAATAAGTGGAGCCTGGATCAAATAAAACTGATGCATCTCTATGACAGACCGGAATAATACCTGTGATAATAGAATCGGATGCAACGGCATCTGTCCCAGCAGGAAGGGCATAATATCTGGCCTGACCTCCCCCTCTAAGGCGACCTCTGCCTGTCCGACCTCCACCTCTAGCTGGCTGTGCAGGTGGAGTGGCAACTGGTGCAGTAATCATGGCCTGAGAAGCCTTAGGACCCTGTGGAATAGGTGGGGCCTGAGAAATTTGTGGAGGTGCACACCCCTCCTAAATCTAGGTCAATCTCTCATAATATGACAAGTGTCACCACACTCAAAATAAGCCCTCAGAGGACGTGGCTGTTGGGACTGGATCGGGCCTGATCGACTAGACTGTCCACTGAAAGCACCCCGTACAGGAGGTACCGAAGACACTGGTGGTGCATAATATGGAACCTGAGGTCTGGGAATAGTCGGAATACCACTGGAAGCTGGAAGTGCTGAATGAATAGGATGGCTCACATAACCTCTATGATGACGGGCTATAACCGGGACTCGAGAATTATTATATGTTCCAGAACCTCGGGGTCTCTTAGCTTCCCTCTCTTCCCTCTCCCGAATCTGCATACCTTCCAATCTTCTAGCAATTGACACCACCTGTTGGTATGTGATGTCCATCTCTAGCTCTCGGGCTATACTATATCTGATACTAGGGTGAAGACCCTTAATATATCTGCGAACCCGCTCTCGAACAGTAGCAACTAAGGCTGGTGAATGCCTAGCCAAATCACTGAATCGGACCACATACTCTGACACAGTCATAAAACCCTAGCACAACTGCTCAAACTCTACACGCCATGCATCCCTAAGACTCTAAGGAACATACTCCCTTAAGAACATATCCGAAAATTGAGTCCAAGTGAGTGAAGATGCCTCAGCGGGACTATCCAACTCATATGCCCGCCGCCACTGGTAGGCTGCTCCTCTAAACTGGAATGCAGTGAAAGAAACCCCACTGGAATCCACAATACCCATAGTACAAAGGTTACGGTGATATTCCTCCAGGAAACACTGAGCATCCTCTGAAGCTAAACCGCTGAAAGTGGGAGGGTGGTACTTTTTATACCTCTCGATCCTGAGCTGCTCCCCCTCTGAAACTGCTGCCCTACTATCAGGCCGAACTGGGACAACTAGTTGCACTGGTATAACCTCTAGGGCATGGTCAACTTGGGCACGTGGCTCAGGAGTACGGGCAGCGGGAGTCTGCGCTCCTCCCCTAGCCTGAGATGTGGCAGGAGCAAGTCGAATTAATCCTGCCTGAGCTAAAGTGCCAAACATGCTCAAAAACTGGGCAAGAGTCTCCTGAAGTGTAGGAGTAGTAACAGGCGTCTCAGGTGCCTTCTCTCTAACTGGAGCTACTGGTGGCTCTGGTGCAGTAGTTCTGGATAAATTTATTATGAGCTGCACCACGTGGTCTTCCTCGGCCTCTGCCCCGACCCCGGCCTCTTGCGGCTCCAACAGGGGGCGCGGGTGT
Organism: Nicotiana tabacum; assembly: GCF_000715075.1. NCBI lineage: Eukaryota > Viridiplantae > Streptophyta > Magnoliopsida > Solanales > Solanaceae > Nicotiana > Nicotiana tabacum. Next base: position 29,344,130 of record NC_134088.1, on the reverse strand, counting down.
TTGATCATCAGATCCAGTTGTGCGAGTCCTCACCATTTGTGAGAGAATAGAAAGACAATTGTTTAAAATTTTGAAGTCAACAAATACGCACGATAAGGAATCAAAGAAGTGAATATTTGCTAACAGTTCCATAGCCTCTCGAAGATAAGTACAGACGTCTCCGTACCGATCCGCAAGACTCTACTAAACCTGCTTGTGACTCATAACACCTACGAACCTAGTGCTCTGATACCAACTGTCACGACCCCAAATTCCCTCCGTAGGAGGTCGTGATGGCACCTAGTCTCTAAGACTAGGTAAGCCTATCAATGCGGAATAATCATAAATATCTGAAAATAAATAAACTACGATTCAAATGATTACAACTCCCAAAAACCGGTATAAATAAATCACAAGCTTCTAAGAATTTATTCTCAATGTCTCTATATCTCAAGATCTAAATAAAATATAAGGAAACAACATAAAATAATAGAAGGGGACTACGTAGTCTGCGGACGCTGGCAGATATACCTCGAAGTCTCCGTGCGCAGGTAACTCACTGACGTCTAGACAGGTAAAATGTACCTGGATCTGCATAAAAAGATGTGCAGAAGCGTAGTATGAGTACACCATAGCGGTACCCAGTAAGTGCCAAGCCTAACCTCGGTAGAGTAGTGACGAGGTCAGGTGAGGCGCTACTGAAATATAATAATGGCATGGTAAAATGTTTATCAATATAGTAAAATAAAATGACATTGGAATGAATCAAATATTATGTCACATTTAATAACACCAAATAATTGCAAATAATATCTCGTGGAATCAAAAAATAATTTCCTTCAACTTTATGAAAATCACAACAATTAATCGAAGGCAACTATGGCCATAAATCAATATCAACAAGGGCACTACCGAGGTACCACCTCGTAGTCCCAAATTATAAATAATTTCACAATATCTCATTTTCTTATATCACCGCGGGAGCCTTCACGATTTATTTAAAGAAAATATTTTTTCCGAAATAGCATCCCGCGTTTTAGCCACCATTATCACACCGCATGACTTCTAGTAGTTACCCCTACTAGCCACGTGTATAAAGCCACCCTTATCTCACCGCATGTGTTTCAATACCCAGACCTTATACCACCGCATGCATATCAATATCACAATATATCACAATTTACAGCTCACGGCTCATGCCAGAATAATCCAAAAAAAAAATCTTACGAAAATATTCAAGAATAAATAATTCAGGAAAATAATATTTTAAATTTTTAATACGTTGCTTCAATATCAAATTTAAAAATGTCAAATACTTCATATTAATAATATTTAATTTAAAGAAAATCAACCTTCAAATAATGCACAGTATAAAAGAAACCAAGTTTCAATTAAACATGTAAAACAATTAGCAGGAAAATGGCAAATAAATTTAAAATATATATCACAAATCAATGATGAAGAATATATAAAGATAAAATAATTTAATAAATGCGCAACAATCATTTACACAATTTAAAAATATAATCTTTCACATTTGGCCCGTGTACACACTCGTCACCTTGTGTACACGACTTTCAACACATTTTACTAATCACATCAATATCAATTCTAGGGAAAATTTCTCCCACACAAGGTTAGACAAGTCACTTACCTCGACTTGCTCCAATTTAATCAAGTATTATGCTTTTCCCTCGATTTTTCAACTCCGATCGACTCGTATCTAGTCATAATTAATTCGATACATTCAACAAAAATTATAGTAATCAATCGATCATGGGGTCGGATCCTGGACCTCGATCATAGGAGTCCGATTAAGGGGAGTCCAATCATGGCCCTCGATCATGGACCTCGGTCATGGCCTTCGATCATAGCTTCAATCATGGCTCTCGACCCTGGGGCTCGATCATAGCCATCAATCCTGGCTTTCGATCATGGCTTCGATCTTTATGGCCTTCGATCACTGGCCTTGGTCATAGCCCTCGATCATGGGCCTTCGATCACTGGCCTTGGTCATAGCCCTCGATCCTGGGCCTTCGATCAATGGCCTTCGATCACTGGCCTTCGAGCTTGCCTTCGATCCTCGGCTCGATTTCTGGGGGCTCGATTGCACAACAGAAGAAAATTTGTAGCAGCTTTTGCAGCAGCTGTTTAAGTCCCATTTTTGATCCGTTAATCATCCGAAACTCAACCGAGGCCCTCGAGACCTCAACCCAATACACCAACAAGTCCTAAAACATCATACGAACTTATTTGAAACCTCAAATCACATCAAACAACGCTAAAATCACGAATCACACATAGATTCAAGCCTAATGAACTTTGAAACTTTCAATTTCTACAAACAACACCGGAACCTATCAAATCAAGTCCAATTGATCTCAAATTTTGTACGCATTTCATAAATGACATAACGGAGCCATTAAAATTTTCAGAATCGGACTTCGACCCCAATATCAAAAAGTCAACCCCTCGGTCAAACTTCCCAAAAATTCAACCTTCGGTATTTCAAGCCTAATTCTACTATGGACTTCCAAATAAAATTTCGATCACGCTTCTAAGTCCAAAATCACCGTACGGAGTTGTTGAAATCATCAAAATTCTATTCTGGGGTCATTTGCACATAATTCGACATCCGATCACTATTTGAACTTAAACTTTAAATTTTTCATCAAAATTCCATATCTCGGGCTAGGGACCTCGTAATTTGATTCCGGGCATACGCCCAAGTCCCAATTCACGATACAGACCTACCGGAACTGTCAAAATATTGATCCGAGTCCGTTTGCTCAAAATGTTGACCAAAGTCAACTCAGTTATGTTTTAAACATTTAATTCACATTTTAATCCATTTTTTCACCTGAAAGCTTTCCGGAAAATTTTTACGTACTCCACACACAAGTCGAGTAATGGTAAATAGTGCTTAGATCATATAATTAATCATTAAATTTAAAGATAATATATTGGGTCATCACACAATAAAAGTAATTACAAATGCTAACAATAACGACCTCAATAAAATAAACAAAATTTAAGGCACCTAATTTTGATCTTCACCAGAACCCGCCTCGTCACCGGAGCAATCGGGGTCTTCTCCATCCTCGGGTTCGCCAGAGTCCTCATAGGCTTCCTCACCCTCGGGATCAGCCTACTTCTTGGCCTCGGCCTTGAATCTTTTCGCATCTTTGATCTCGGCTGACAGTTCGATACACGGGGCATGGACCTCCTCGAGAGCTTACCTTTGGGACAACCACTTCACGTACTCAACAGTAACTTTCAGGCGGTCCTGGGCTGCCTCGGCATCAGCCCTGTACTGGGACACCATTTCGTCAGCATCAACCCTAGTTATTTCCAACACAAACCTCGTTGTTTCGAGCTCTTTGCCGAGGGGATCCCGTTAAGCCATGGTCGAGCCTAATTGAGACTGGAGGTCTTCGATTCATTGATCTCGTGCTTCGAATTTCTCTCTCACCACTCGGAGTTAGACCTCCACTGATGCTAGCTGCTCCTGGGCAGTCTCATTCTCCAAAGCCAATCGATTACTTTTTCCTTTCCACTCTTCGGTCGTGGCTATGACCTCGTCCATCTCGGCTCGGAGTCGGTCAATCCTGTCAACCTTCTGCTGGACCTGCGATGTTTGGTTGTTAGTCGCCAAGACTAACTCATCATCACTAACTTAAAAAATCTTTTATGGCCGTGAAGAAGAAGAAGCAACTCTTTGGGGAACAGTCTTGGAAGTCTTCGCCATTGTTATTGTGAAAAAAAGTTTGAAAAAGTGAGAAGGAAGATTAGGAGATGAATAGTAAAAGCTTGCTGAGAAAATTTAGCGCACTGGTGTGGGTAGGAGATAAATAAAAACTTGCAATTTGCTGAAAAATCTTGAAAAAACGAATGTAAAAATGTTGGGGTATAAAGAGAGGCAGTGATATCCTGAAGGTACGACGGTAGAAGCTTGGTCAAAAAGTAAAAAGATGAATAAATAAGGGGAGTATTTATAGAGGCTTCGCGTCATTTCGTGTCTAGGGACGGTCTGTCGATGGACGACACGTGTTTGAAGTCATTATGACGCGACTGATGGGACGTTTCAGATTCTTTGTCGTCACTATCACGATGCATTGAAGAAGGAATCGAGGTGCTCATGTCGTTTCTCGTCGTTTACGTGAACTTACTCTCCAAGAAATGAGGGAACTATCTGTATACAGATGAAACCGAGCCTGTGGGACGCATCGATTTCCGATGAAGTGAACGGAGAAAGAAACGTAAAGGCAAGGAACCGGAATCGAGGCAAAGAGCTCCTTGATCAAGGGTCCGAGAAAAACACCCACCTTCGGGAATATCGGGGCCATGACCCCAGGTCTGGTTCGAACCCCCAAAAACCTCGAAGAGTACTACCAGGTAATTGAACACGACCAACAAAGGCCGTGATATCTGTGACCAGTCGAATATCATGGCGTGAATCTCAGCACGTATCGACAGAAAATCAGTGGTTAGTTAAACAGAAGATTTTTACGTTTTATGGAATTGTACTTAGAGTAGAACTCCCCTACTATATAAAGGGAGGGGTCTGATTTTTTTAAGGAAAACAGTATGCAACTTTCTTTAGAAGTTACGCAGAACCCTCACTATACATCTTAATTATTGAATTGCCCTCGTTAGCTGATCCTCGGTAATGAGCCTCTCCCAACAACATCAATCATTTTCGTTCTATAACTAAGAAAACCGCTAGAAACATTGCATTTATTGTTAGATTTTATTGATGCGCTTCCACAGGATTGGTTTCATATATTTATTACTCTCTTATTTTATTTAATGTGACTTTTTTCTTTTTTTTAGTTTGTTTTAAAAAAGTAATATCTCTCTGAATTTAAAAATAAATCTTAAAATTTCTCATTTCATCGTTGATGACAAGGTTCTATAGCCACACAAATATTATACTAATGTTTAAGATCATAAATTATAATAATATTTTTTTTCTTCTTAATAAATTTTAGTTTAGTTTTGTTAATTACTTTTTGCCATTGGCAATCATCTGAGTTTGGTGGGTACAAACGAAAATTGCCAAGACATGATTTAGCTTTTCTTTTTCTTTCGTATCAAAATGAAAAATTCATTCTTATCGTCCAGATAAGCTCTGGATCATTTCTTGAAATTAGAAAAAATAAACTCCTCACGTTACTGTATAAAAATGAAGAAGTGTCACACTAATTTAGTCACACAAAACCACGAATTTAGTCAAACTATATATAATTAGGAATGGGCGAAAATGTAACTATTTGAGCTCATAGAATTATTCCTCTTACCAATGGGCGAAACCACAAATAGTGTAAATACACAAGGGTTAATTACATGATAAGATATTTTTTATTCCTCAAAATTCCAAGCTGATGAATTGGTTAGGTAGCCAGGAAAGCTTGACTATAAGCATCAACCAATATCCCAGAGGGAAAAAAACTAAAAGATTTCCAACTACGTAATAAATAATATACTACTCACTTAGTTTCATTTTATGTGAAAGTGTTTGAACGAACACAAATTTTTTAAAAATTAAATAAAAAACGTTTGACATGTAAATGACATATATGCAAAGTACAAGAAAATTATCCTTTTAAATGAGTGGTAATGAGACATCACACATCTTTTTATTGTCATTCTTATAAAAGAATGGACTTTTATATCAAGTCTATCTCAATCAATCATGTAATTAAGGTAAAATAGGGATACTAAGATTGAATAGTTTCCAAAAAAGCAAGTGTATCGCAATCAACATGTCAACGAGGGTAAAATGGTGATGCTAAAATTGAATAGTTTTTAAAAGAAAAAAGAAAGATGAACAAAAATATTTTATTAAATCTCTTAATTGATCTCTACAGTATTTCGCACTTTTTCACACATAAAATAAGCTAGTAGTACCCATATTTATAATAGTGCGGAACCTATTTCAACTAGAAACGTGCAAACACATTCCTATATAATTCTAACTACAAATCCTATTTAGGCAAGAATTAAATAAACCAAATCCTAAATAATTTAGGTTTTCTATTACAACTTTGAATTAATTTTCTAATATTCTCCCATAATTTAAAGTTATATATGTTTTCTCTTATCGAGCACTCTCTCCAATCTTCAATTGTTGAGGCACTTCACTCAAGCTTCGACTTTTGTTGAAGCACATGTCTCAAACCCTCGTTGAAGCACTTTGTTACCGACACCCAATTTTGTTGAAGTACATGTCTTCAACTCCCGTTGATGCACTTTGGCGGTAACACTCAATTTTGTTGAAGAACTTGTCTTCAACTCCCGCTGATGCACTTTACTACCAATACTCAATTTTGTTGAAGAAGTCACCAATAACCAATTTTGTTGAAGCACATGTCTTCAACTCCCGTTGATGCACGTTGTCACCAACATCTAATTGCTGATGCACCTGTCACCAGCTCCCAACTTATTTTTTTTTCTTGACTGCTTCTCTACTTTTTAGAGAAGAGTCTCCCTCTTGTAACATACTTGCTTGCACCTTTTTAAGTTTGCAATCTCTTTTTGCTCAGTCGTTCTCAACATGATTGTTTTTCATGCATATATTATTGGCCCGGCGTTTGCCAAAATAATCATTGGCTAGACGGACGGCACATATTAGCTAGTGTCGTCCGCCGGCAGCGAAAGCTACTTGATTCTCTACCAAAATCGTAGAAGCTCTAATACCAATATGAAGGAAAAATAATTTATTAAATATTTGAATTGATCTCTACAGTACTTCGCACTTCTCCACACATAAAATAAGCTAGTGTGATGACCCAAAAGGTCATCTTATGTTTTAGAACTCGAATCTGCGCTCTGAAGCCTTAAAAATCTCATTTTTACCCTCCTCGATTTGCGTGCGCAGTCCGGTCATGTTTTCAAAAAGCTTTTATGTTGAAAATTAATGAAAATAAGAATTTATGCCTTAAAAGTTAATTTTTAGTTGACTTCGGCCAACATTCTTAGTAAACAGGCCCGGATCCATGTTTTGACAGTCCTGGTGGGTCCGTATCGAATTATGGGGCCTCGGCGTATGACCAGAATCGATTCGGAGGTCCCTAGATCAAGTTATAAATTTTTTGATGAAAATTAAAAGTTTAGAAATTATTTATTTTTAATAATTGATTGATATTTGGCATTGTTAGTATCGGGTATATATTTTGGTTCCAGAGCTCGGTATAGGTTCATTATGATATTTAAGACCTGTCTGTGAAATTTGGTGAGAAACGTAATTGATTTGACGTGATTCGGACGTCCAGTTGAGAAAATAAAAATTTTAAAGTATTCTTGAGAATTTCATTTGATTTGGTGCTAAATTCGAAGTTCTAGGTGTTACTTTGGCAATTTAAATTATGCGAGTAGGTCCGTATGATATTTTCTGACCTGTGTGCATGTTTTGTTTGAAGCCCCGAGGGCTCGGGTGAGTTTCGGATAGGCTACGGGGTGATTTGCGCTTAGAAAATCTGAGATTGTGCTGCAACAGTTGTTCCAGTGTGCCCTTCTTCGCGTTCGCGTAGGTAGTGTTGCGAACGCGAAAGGTAAAATGAGGGCTGGGGAATTTTCTTCTTTGCGAAGGCGAAAGACTGGTCGCGAACGCGAAGCGTTGGGGGTGGTACCCTTCGCTAACGCGATCTGTCTCACACGAACGTGATAGTTTAAGGGACCTGGGGGAGTGGGGTCATGTTCTTCTTTGTGAACGCATCCACTGGGTCGCGAACGCGAATGCTTGGGGGGAGCTGCCTTATGCGAATGCGTAGAAAGACTCGCGAACACGAAGGCCTTAGTTCATTGTGCATCGCGATCGCGACAGGCCTCTCGCGAACGCGATGAAGGCCTGTCTAGCGACTTAAAACAGACTCTAAACATGAGTTTAAGCCATTTCTTCAACATTTTTCAAGAACCAAATGGGTAGAGGCGATTTTCAAGAGCCATTTCTTTCCCAAATTGTTGGTAAGTGATTGTAAACCATATTCTTTCAATTACCCATTACATTTCTTGAATTATCAACCTAACATCTAGAGTTTTCATGGTAGAATAATGGGTTAGGGTAGAATCTAGGGATTTCATAAATTTGGCGATTTGGACCTTGATTTGAGGTCGAATTCCAAAACTAATTACATATTCGGGCTCGGGGGTGAATGGGTAAAAGGATTTGGCCTGAACCTCGGGTTTTGACCAAGCAGGCCCGGGGTCGATTTTTTGACTTTTTGGAGGAAAAATTTGGGAAATTTAATTTATGACGTACAATTGATTCCTTTAGCAATATTTGATATTATTGAGTCATTTTTGAATAGATACGAGTGGTTTGGAGGTGAATTCCAAAGGAAAAGTTGTGATTGAGAATTAAATGGCCTTCGGAGCAAGGTAAGTGTCGTGTCTAACTTTGTCTTGAGGGAATAGGTATTGTGTGATTATTTGCTACGTGTTTTGTTGTTGAATACGATGTATAGTTGAGGTGACGAGCATATATGCGTTATGGTCGAGTCATAGCATGCGAGTGAAATTCTATTCTTGCAAATTTGTAGTCTTAAATCTAGTTATCCATGCTTATTGTTGTTGTTGAAATGTTGGGAGACTTGTATCCGGTTCCACCAAGAATGATAAAATTGTGAATATTAATTCGAGGTTGAGATGTTAAATTGTGAAAGTAGCACAACTGATACCGAGTGTGCAATTTTATACACGAGTAGATACAAAGGAATGTGAGATATAGGTTTCAAGCAAAATCATTGCCGCACGATAAGGAATGAAATAGGTGATATTGTTCCTAAACTTCATAGCCTCTAAGAGATAAGTACAGACGTCTCCGTACCGATCCTTCAGTCTCTACTAAACTTGCTCGTGACTCGTGAGACCTATGTAACCTAGTGCTCTGATACCAACTATCACGACCCGAAATTTTCCACCGACGGGACTGTCATGGAGCCTAACATTTCACTTACTAGGCAAGCCAATATTAGAGAATCCTTAACCAATTTCTTATTTTTATTAAGTAATTAACAATAATTAACTAAGATGAAATATAATAAGTACGGAATATCATAAAACTGTATTAATTAATACTACCCGGATCTGGAGTCACAATTCACGAGAATTCTAGAATTTACTATAAGTAATAATCTGAAAGATATACAACTGTCTGAATGAAAGAAACAATAGAATAGAAAAGATAGGCAGGGACTTCAAGGTCTGTGAACGCCGACAGATCTACCTTTAGTCTTCGGACAGCGGACCAATAGCAAAATCTCGATCAACCCGAACCGGTATCAAAGTCTGTACAGAAAGTGCAGAGTGCAGTATCAGTACAACCGACCCCATGTACTGGTAAGTGTCGAGCCTAACCTCGGCGAAGTAGTGACGAGGTTAGGACAAGACACCCACATATAACCTGAATAGTATAATCATGCTAGTGGAAACAACAGTAATAAAGAAATAACGCAGAAATAATGGGAAGGGAACATACAGTGAGGGAATACAACATAAAGAGTGAGAATAATGAAAAGACAGAATTAAACCAGAAATCCTTAAACGAATTGAGCAATTAAAACAGCAAGGAAAACTGTACAGCATCACCCTTCGTGCTTTTACTCTCAACCTCACCAAATAATAAATAAGACTGCACGGCATCACCCTTCGTACTTTTACTCTCTTCCTCACAATATAAATAATTCATGCACGACATCACCCTTCGTGCTTTACACTCTTCCTTACAATATAAATAAATCATGCATGGCATCACCCTTCGTGCTTTACACTCTTTCTCACAATATAAATAACTCATGCACGACATCACTCTTCGTGCTTTACACTCTTCCTCACAATTCACAGAATCAATAACAACAGATAGAGAGAAGTTTCACAAAGAAATCAATATTTCGTCGATGGTTCGTGATGTCGCAGATGAACTACGAGGGAGCCAGAGATGCTTAAACATTGCCTCAACGTGTGGTTTCCGACTAAAGATGCAGGCGTATAAAGAGATCACCCAGTGAATAATGTGGGGGGGTACAACGTACCTTGGCATCTGGTTGATTTATACGAGTTGTGAAGGTTAATATTGTGGACCATTGGACGTGGTGAACTATGACTTCGCGCCGAGTGGAGGAGTCCACTATCAATGAATGGATTGCGAGTCATGTGTTATAGCAGTTTTGGCCTGAAATGTATATATGTGGTACTGAAAGGTTCTCCCAAAATTTACATGTGTTTAAGACCTGAGATTTTGTAGAGGATAAGGTTGGGACTTGCGGTATGTCCACCTCCGTAATAATCTTATACTTCAGTACCAAAGGAGTTAGAGAAACAACATTAAATTTACAGAAGGTCTACTCAGCATGGACGTCACGATTGTGAATTTTGGGGTGCTTCGGAGAAAGTACAGTGGTTGACGAGATTCTGGACTAAGAATTTTCTGTTTGGAGCTCTACTTTTGTGATCATTATATATAAATAGGGGTAAAGTTTTCCCAAAGAAGAATCGAAGAGTATGTTAAGAAATGGGCCAGCTCAACAATGTTGAGTCAGCATAACAAAAGAATAAATTGGCCTTAGGAGAGATAATTCTCCACAGGTGTCTGTGGCAAGCCTATGAAGAGGGCAGACCAGACAATACAACGCCGCCTACTTGGCTCGGTTCTCAGAAATACTTTTGAAAGAGTGTTTTCCCTGGACTCTTCGTAATGCATGGTGCATAGGGTTTGAACGATTGCATCAGGTCACCATGACGGTGTCATAATATGCCATCAGGTTCAATAAGTTAGCCCGTCATATTCCTACTTTGCTTCCTACAGCCAGAGAGTGAGTCCACAGACTCATTAAAGGACTTAATTATGATCGTAAACTTTTGTATGACTCGGGAGCTACAGACTAATACTTCATTTCTGCTAGTGGTAGAAATTGCCAAGATAAGGATACCAAGATGTTTCGAAGTTCTGGGGGATTCAGTGGATTCTACTCTACAGGTAAAAATCATTATGGCAGGGGCCTGGGCAGTCGGCCAGCCCAGTCCGCACATCGGATTGCCCGGGGTGCTCTAGTAAGTTCTTTTAATGCACCACCAGCATGAGTTTCCATAATGGTTATTCCAGTTATCTGGCACAGACTCAATATGAGCAGCCAAACCCGCAAAGGGGTGTTATGAATATGGAGATACTAGGCACATCATGAGAAAATTGTCCCAAACTTGGAAGAGGCATATTTTATCAAAGCACTCAGGCTATGTGCCCCATTGCAGTTACTACACCACCCACACGATCAGTTAAGGGTGAAGGACAGGCGGGTAGAAGGCGTCCTAAAGGTGGAAACCCAGCCATTGTTATATTTGTTTTATGGTATGGTGGAGGTCGTTACATTAGATGGTGTCGTTATAGGTATGACGTCAGTTTAAAATAAAGGAATAATTTCCTTAACTTGATTCGGTTTTGAGTATCAAGACGAGTCATTCAATTGTGCTCCACTTATGAGTGAGCTTCGTAATTCTATAATCTACTTATGTGTTTACTTATGTTGGGAGGTTTTATGGAGATAACTACACCTATCATTCCATGATGGACTCTAATAAGATCTGTGATGCTAAAGGTGCCTTTCTGGTACTTATTTCGGTATGTTTTGATGTATTTCTGGATAATTAATTACAAATTGTAAATTATATGCCCTACCGGTATGGGGTTCATTATGTGTCATAATTTTGTTTCGCGAAAGTTATTTAAAAGGAGAAAGTGGAAAGTTTCGATTGGCAAGATGTGCATATTACTTGTGATTCAGAACTGAGGCCAAGGTCCTCGAATTTTAAAATAAATTGATATGTTTAAACCGGGCTATGAGGTGCGGTGGAAGTTATATAAGGACGAGATCCTTGTGATAAAAATTCTTGTGTTTAAATTCTCCCTTCTGAAAGTTAAATCTTTACTATAGTACTAATAGGGAGTCATGCCTGCTAGGCTTATTTGAAAAAAAATAATTTTGTATGAAATTCTCTGTGCATACTTGCCAAATTCGTGTTGTAAGATTGAGTTTTAATCTACAAGATAGGTGCCCGCCCAGGTGGTGTTAAATGTGACTCGTTAATTTGGGTAAATAATTATAAGGTCTGGTTACCATCAGTTGAAGATTAGGGCATCTGATGTCCCTAAGACAGCTTTTTGGACTCGGTATGGGCATTACGAATCCCTATTAATATCATTTGGGCTTACCAACGCCCCAGCAGCACTAATGGATTTGATGAATAGGGAGTTCAAGCCCTATTTGGGTTCTTTTGTGGTAATATTCATTGATGATATCTTGATTTACTCCCACAGTCGAGAGGAACATGAGCAGCATCTTCAAAGTGTGCTTCAGACCTTGAAGAATATTCAGTTATATGCCAAGTTTTCAAAATGTGAGTTTTGGTTAGACTCAGTTGCCTTTTTGGGGCATGTTGTATCGGCAGAAGGCATAAAGGTGGATCCTAAGAAGATTGAGGTTGTTCAGAATTGGCCTAGACCGACTTCAGTTACAGAGATACGGAGTTTCCTAGGTTTAGCACGTTATTATCGTCGGTTCATGGAAGGGTTTTCATCTATATCAAGCCCCATTTACGAGATTGACCCAGAAAGGTGTCCCATTCAGATGTTCAGACAAGTGTGAGTTGAGCTTTGAGAAGCTCAAGACCGCTTTGACAACGGCGCCAGTATTGGTATTACCCACAGGTTCAGGATCGTATACAGTACATTGTGACGCATCTCACATTGGGCTTGGTGCAGTATTAATGCAAGATGGCAAGGTAATTGCATATGCATCGCGACAGTTGAAAGTTCACGAGAAGAATTATCCTGTTCATGACTTAGAATTGGCAGTCATTGTTCATGCGCTGAAAATTTGGAGGCATTACCTCTACGGTATCTCGTGTGAGGTATTTACTGATCATCGCAGCCTTCAGTATCTGTTCAAACAAAAAGATCTTAATTTGAGGCAGAGAAGATAGTTGGAGTTGTTGAAAGACTATGATATCACCATTTTGTATCACCTCGGAAAGGCCAATGTGGTGGCCGATGTTTTGAGTAGAAAGGCTGTGAGTATGGGCAGTCTTGCGTATATTCTGGTTGGTGAGAGGCCATTAGCTACAGATGTTCAGACTTTGCCTAACTGGTTTGTGAGATTAGATGTTTCTGAGCCCAGCCGTGGTCTAGCTTGTACAGTTGCTCGGTCTTCTTTGTTTGAGAGCATCAGATATCGACAGGATGACAATCCGCATTTACTCGTCCTTAAAGACACGGTGCGGCACGGTGATTCCAAACAAGTTGCTGTGGGGGAGGATGGAGTTCTGCGAATGCAGGGTCATATATGTGTGCCTAATGTGGATGAGCTTAGTGAATTAATTCTGGAAGAGGCCCACGGTTCCAGGTATTCTATTCATCCAGGTGCCGCCAAAATTTATCATGATTTGCGGCAACATTATTGGTCGAGGAGAATGAAGAAGGATATAGTTGCATATGTAAATCGGTGCCTAAATTGTCAGCAAGTTAAGTACGAGCATCAGAGACATGGTGGTTTGCTTCAGAAAATAGAAATTCCTGAATGAAAGTGGGAGCGTATCACTATGGATTTTGTTATTGGGCTCCCACGGACTCAGAGAAAATTTGACACAGTTTGAGTCATTAAGGACAAGTTGACCAAGTTAGCACATTTCATTCCAGTGCCAGTTACCTATTCTTCAGAGAGGTAAGATGAAATTTACATTCGTGAGATTGTCCGCCTTCACGGGGTGCCCGTATTATTTCAGATCGAGGTAGCCATTTACCTCACATTTATGGAGGGCTGTACAATGTGAGGTAGGCACGCGGGTGGAGTTGAGTATAACATTTCATCCACAGACAGACGGGCAGTCAGAGCGCACTATTCAGATATTGGAATTTATGCTCCGCGCTTGTGTTATAGACTTTGGAGGTTCTTGGGATCATTTCTTGCCACTTGTGGAGTTTGCGTATAATAATAGCTACCAGTCAAGCATTTAGATGGCTCCATATAAGGCATTATACAGAAGGTGATGCCGATCGCAAGTTGATTGGTTCGAGCCGGGAGAGGCTCGTTTGTTGGGCACATACTTAGTACAAGATGCCTTAGATAAGGTCAAGATTATTCAGGATCGATTTCGCACAGCTCAGTCTAGGCAAAAGAGTTATGCCGACCGTAAAGTTCGTGATATTGCATTCATGGTTGGAGAAAGGATATTGATCCGGGTTTTCACCTAGGAAAAGTGTAATGAGGTTCGGAAAGAAGGGCGAGTTGAGCCCTAGGTATATCAAACCCTTAGAAATTCGTGAAAGGGTGGGTGAGGTAGACTACAAGCTTGCATTACCACCTATTTTATCAGCTGTTCATCTGGTGTTCCATGTGTTTATGCTCCGAAAATATCATGGTGATACATCCCATGTGTTAGATTTCAGCTCTATCCAGTTGGACAAGGATTTGACTTACGAGGAGGAGCCGGTGGCAATTCTAGCCCAGCAAGTTCGCCAGTTGAGATCAAAGAGTTACCCTTCAGTTCGAGTGCAGTGGAGAGGTCAGCCTATTGAGGCGGCTGCTTGGGAGTCCGAGTCTGATATGCGGAGTAGATATCCCCACCTTTTCACCAGCCCAGGTACTCTTCTATGTCCGTTCGAGGACGAACGGTTGTTTTAGAGGTGGAGAATGTGATGACCCAAAAGGCCATCTTATGTTTTAGAACTCGAATCTGCGCTCTTAAGCCTTAAAAATCTCATTTTTACCCTCCTCGATTTGTGTGCACAGTCCGGGCATGTTTCCGGAAAGCTTTTATGTTGAAAATTGATGAAAATAAGAATTTATGCCTTAAAAGTTGATTTGTAGTTGACTTCGGTCAACATTCTTGGTAAACTGGCCCGGATCCATGTTTTGACGGTCCTGGTGGGTACGTATCGAATTATGGGACCTGGATGTATGCCCGGAATCGAATTTGGAGGTCCCTAGCTCAAGTTATGAATTTTTGATGAAAATTAAAAGTTTGGAAATTATTTGTTTTTAAGAATTAATTGACATTTGGTATTATTAGTATCGGGTCCGTATTTTGGTTCCGGAGCACGGTACAGGTTCATTATGATATTTAAGACCTGTCAGTGAAATTTTGTGAGAAACGGAGTTTATTTGACGTGATTCAGACGTCCAGTTGAGAAAATAAAAATTTTAAAGTGTTCTTGAGAATTTCATTTGATTTGGTACTAAATTCGTAGTTCTAGGTGTTATTTTGGCGATTGGATCGCGTGAGCAGGTGCGTATGATGTTTTTAGACTTGTGTGCATGTTTGGTTTAGAGCCCCATTGTCACGACCCAATTTCACCTATAGGTCGTGATGGCGCCCAACACTACAGCTAGGCAAGCCAACTAATACATCAATCGTACATTGGTTAAACTTTTATTCCAAGAAAATAATGAAATACCAACTTCTACCAATATGTGTGCCAAGACCCGGTGTCACAAGTGCATGAGCATCTAGTAGTTTATACAAAACTTCAAATACGGTCTGAAATGAAATAGACAGAATATAAATATAAGAAGAGACACTGGCAGCTGCAGAACGGCTCAGAAAGGCAGCTCACCACTATGTCTCGGGATGACGTGGGTATGTGATGATAGGTCCTCCACTAGTACCTGTCTCAGATCCTGCACAAAAAGTGCAGCAAGTGTAGTATGAGTATGTAAACAACGTGTACCCAGTAAGTATCAAGCCTAATCTCGAAGTGGTAGAGACGAGATGGCCGACTTTGACACTCACTATGGGTCAATAATAATAACTGAAATAAAACTAGGATATTTAAATCAGCATGATTTACAGAATTTACAATAATTTATTTAATGAGCAGAAATAATCAAATTCCTTCAAATGTAACAATTCTCAATATATTAATTAAATTCCTTCAATTCAAATAATTTCCTATTTATCAATTAAACCTCATTTACAGGAGTAACAATTAATTCCTTAACAAATAAGAATAATAATTCATTAAATTCCAAGGATTTTTCAATTTATTAATTAGCTTCACAAGTTGAAATAAATTATTAAAGTATCGTATAATTATTATTATTAAGCACGATTTCTGCCGAGAACGTACGACCCGATCCAGAGTGTCGTGTACAGTGCCGAGGGATGTGCGGCACGATCCATAGATGCATCTATCCTGCCGAGGCGTTCGGTCCGCTCCACAAGAAAGAAGGACATTTTCTTATGTGCCTCCGGAAGGAGAGTATATTTATTATAAGATAAATTTGGGAGGAGAACAATTTCTTTTAACAATTAATTGATTTAAACAGACAATCAAGCCTCTGAGATTTCCATCCTTTAATATCTTTATCTAACAATTCATAAGATATTCATATAAATATCAATTAATATAAATAAATCAAAAATTTCAATATACACAAGTAAGGCATGCTTTGAGTCCTAAACTACCCGAACTTTAGCACTAATAGTAGCTACGCACGGACTCTCGTCACCACGTGCGTACGTAGCCCCCCCACAATTAGCAACAATTATTTAATTTTAATCACCTATGAGGTAATTTTCCCCTCACAAGGTTAGACAAGAGACTTACCTCGTCTTGCTCTAATTTAATCCACTATAAGGCCTTTTCCACGATTATCCAACTCCGTCTGGCTCGAATCTAGCCAAAATAATTCGATACAATCACTAAAAATTATAGGAAATAAATTCTATAAGGAAATACTACATTTTTTTTAATAAACATCCCGAAATTAATTAAAAATTTGCCTGCGAGGCCCACATCTCGAAATCCAGCGAAAGTTATGAAATCCGACAACCCATTCAATTACGAGTCTAACCATATCAGTTTCACTCAAATCCGACTCTGAATCGATACCGAAATCGCAAAATTTCGTTTCTATGAGATTTCTAAACTTTTTCAAATTTCAAATCTCAAAACACTAATTAAATTGTGAAAATAATGATATATTTATGTTCATAGACCAAATCCAAGTTAGAATCACTTACCCCAATGTTTTTCCTTTGAAAATCTATCGAAAGTCGCCTCTGCTCAAGCTCAAGTTCGTCAAAAATGGCAAATAGGACGAATGTCCTCTGTTTATAAAACTGCCCAGCAACCTTCGGAACTGGTCCTCGAACTGGACCTCGATCGCGGCTTCGATCACAAGCTCGAGCCTGGACCTCGGTCATGGCCTCGATCAAGGCATTGAGGTTGGGCCTTCGATCATAGCCTCAATCATGGCATCGAGCTTGAGCCTTCGATTGTGACCCTCGAGCCTTGCCTTCGATCATGGCCCTCGAGCTGGACCTTCGATCATGGCTTCGATACACAAGCTCGAGCATGTGCCTCGTCAACCCTGGGCTCGATATCTGGGCTCGATACCTGGGCTCGATATCTGGCTCGATCACAACCCAGAATGTCCAACAGAAGAGGAAACATTGCAGCAGCCTTTTAACTCAAATTTTTGATTCGTTAACCATCCGAAATTCACTCGAGGCCCTCGGGACCTCTACAAAATATACCAACAAGTCCTAAAATATCATACGAACTTAGTCGAACCTCTAAATCACATCAAACAATGCTAAAACCATGAATCATACCCCAATTCAAGCTTAATGAAACTAAGAGTTTTCAACTTCTACATTCAATGTCGGAACCTATCAAATCAACTCCGATTGACCTCAAAATTTACACACAAGTCATAAATTACATAACGGAGCTATGAAAATTTTCGGAATTGGATTCCAACTCCGGTATAAAAAGTCAACTCATCGGTCAAACTTCCAAACTTAAATTCTTGTTTTTAGCCATTTCAACCCTAATTTAACAACGGACTTCCAAATAAAATTCTGAACACGCTCCTAAGTCCAAAATCACCATACAGAGCTGTTGGAATCATCAAAATTCTATTCCGGAGTCATTTTCTCAAAATGTTGACCGAAGTCAAATTTAGCACTTTAAGGCCAACTTAAGGAACCAAGTGTTCTGGTTTCATCCCGAACACTTCCAAATTCCGAACCAACCATCCCCGCAAGTCATAAATCATTACAAGCATCTACGAGAAGTTTTATTTTAGGGAACAGGGTTCTAAAAGTTAAAATGACCGGTTGGGTCATTACACCCGCGGGCTACAGGGTGATTTGCACTTAGAAAATCTAAGATTGTGCTGCAACAGCTGTTCTGGTGTGCCCTTCTTCGCGTTCGCATAGGTAGTGTCGCGAACGCGAAAGGTAAAATGGGGGGAGGGGAATTTTCTTCTTCACGAACGCGAAGAACTATTCGCGAATGCGAAACGATGGGGGTGGTACCCTTCGCGAATGCGATATGTCTCACGCAAACGCGATAGTTTAAGGGACTTGGGGGAGTGGGGTCATGTTCTACTTCGTGAACACGTCTACTGGGTCGGGAACGAGAAGGCTTGGGGGAGCTGCCTTACGCGAATGCGTAGAAAGACTCGCGAACGTGAAAGCCTTAGGCCACTGTGCATCCCGATCAAGACAGGCCTCTCGTGAACGCGATGAAGGCCTGTCCAGTGACTTAAAACAGACTCTAAACACGGGTTTAAGCCATTTCTTCAACATTTTTCAAGAACCAAACGGGTAGAGGCGATTTTCCAAGAGACAATTCTTTCCCAAATTATTGGTAAGTAATTCAAAAATTTTTTATTTCAATTACCCATTACATTTCTTAAATTATCAACCTAAAATATAGAGTTTTCATGGTAGAATTATGGGTTAGGGTAAAAACTAGGGATTTAAGAAATTTGGGGATTTGGACCTCGATTTGAGGTCAGATTCCAAAACTAATTACATATTCGGGCTCGGGGATGAATGGGTAAAAGGATTTTGGTCCGAACCTATGATTTTGACCAAGCGGGCCCGGGGTCAATTTTTCGACTTTTTGGAGGAAAACTTTGGAAAATTTCATTTATGAAATATAATTGATTCCTTTAGCAATATTTGATATTATTGAGTCACTTTTGAATAGATACGAGTGGTTTGGAGGTGAATTCCAAAGAAAAAGCTGTGATTGAGAATTAAGTGGCCTTCGGAGCAAGGTAAGTATTGTGTCTAACTTTGGTTTGAGGGAATAGGTATTGTGCGAGTATTTGCTACGTGTTTTGTTATTGAATACGATTTATAGTTGAAGTGACGAGCATCTATGTGTTGTGGTCGAGTCATAGCATGAGAGTGAAATTCTATTCTTGCAAATTTGTAGTCTTAAATCTTGTTATCCATGCTTATTGTTGTTGTTGAAATATTGGGAGACTTGTATCCGGTTCCACCAAGGTTGATAAAATTGTGAATATTGATTCGAGGTTGAGATATTAAATTATGAAAGTAATCATTGATGAAATATTGATTTCACTATGAAACTTCTCCCTATCTGTTGTTATTGATTCAATGAATTGTGAGGAAGAGTGTAAAACACGAAGGGTGATGCCGTGCATGATTTATTTATATTGTGAGGAAGAGTGTAAATCACGTAGGGTGATGTCGTTCACAGACCTTGAAGTCCCCGCCTATCTTTTCTATTCTACTGTTTCTTTCATTCAGACAGTTGTATTTCTTTCAGATTATTACTTATAGTAAATTCTAGAATGCTCGTGAATTGTGACTCCAGATCCGGGTGGTAGTAATTAATACAGTTTTATGATATTCCGCACTTATTATATTTTATCTTAGTTAATTATTGTTAATTACTGAATGGAAATAAGAAATTGGTAAAGGATTCTCTAACGTTGGCTTACCTAGTAAGTGAAATGTTATGCGCCATCACGATCCTATCCGTGGAAAATTTCGGGTCGTGACAGCTAGTAATACCCCTATTTATAATAGTACGAAACCTATTTCAACTAGAAAATGCAAGTATATTCTTATATAATTCTGACTACAAATCCTATTTAGACATGAATAAATAAATCAAATCCTAAACAATTTAGATTACCTACTACAACTTTGAATTAGTTTTCCAACAAAAGATATTGTTCCTTTAGATGAACTAACGAGAAAATTAAAGCATGTCACATAAAATGGAACGGGAGAGTATTAGATCAGCCCAAAATTCAAGTTTAATATTTAAAGTTATAAAATTCTACTAGTATTAAAGAAACTTTGAATTTACCTTTTTGTGTGAACGTTGACAAATACTTGCAAGGCCCTATAATTAGAAAGTAGTAGCAAACTTGACATATGGTGTTGGAGTACTGAAGAAGCTTTGATAGGAACTTAAGTAGTAACGTAAAGCCATCTTGCCAATGTCACGATCCGGAATTTCTACCTTCGGGACCGTGATGGCGTCTAACATTTCACTTGCTAGGCAATCCAACGTTAGAGGATTTTTTAAGCCAACTTTAATTAATTTCAATAATATAATCAATCAAACTAAATAGAAGCTAAAACTAAAATGCGGAATAACATAAAGCCCATAATATTTGATACAATACAGATCTGGAGTCACAACTCACGAGCTTCTAAGATTTTGCTACAAACAGAGTCTGAACGAAATACAACTGTTCTGAATGAAAAGAAACAATAAAATAAGGAAACTAGAAAGGGACTCCAAGGTCTACGAACACCAGCAGTTCTACCTTGAGTCTCCGATAAGCAAGTCCGGACTGCCGAGTCTCACGATCAGCTAAGGCTGGTACCAAAATATGCACAAGAAGTGCAGAGTGTAGTATGAGTACAACTGACCCCATGTACTCGTAAATATCGAACCTAACCTCAACGAAGTAGTGACGAGGCTATGATAAGACACTCACATAATAAACCTGTGCACATAACAGTATACGTACAACATAACAACACATAAAAGCTAATTATGTACTATTGGGAGGGTGACATGCTAAAGGGGATACAAGATACGAGAAATACAATGGAAATGATAACCAAAACAGTCAATGTGCCTTTAACTAGTGAATATAATTAAGCACAATAAAGAAAATTGCACGACATCACCCTTCGTGCTTTTACTCTCAGCCTGACAATGGAATAATGATATTGCACGACATCACCCTTCGTGCTTTTACTCTCAACCTCACAATGTAAATCAACAGATACGGCACGACATCACCCATCGTGCATTAACTCTCATAACATAGCACGATATTACCCTTCGTGCATTAACACTCACAATATGGCATGGCATCACCCTTCGTGCATTAACACTTACAATATGGCACGGCATCACCCTTCGTGCATTAACACTCCCAATATGACACTACATCATCCTTCGTATATTAACACTCACAATATGTCACGGCATCACCCTTCGTGCATTACACTCTCCCTTACAACATAACAATGAACAAGTAATAACAAGGATATAGAATCAACAAGATCAAGCCTTACTTCAACAATGGTTCCACAATATCAGTCTCAACTTTGGAATCAATACTTAATTATCATAAAAACCTGTAAACACGGTAAGAACAATCAATTTAGTAAGTAACTAGTCTAAGCATGGATAACAGGATCAATGTAAGCAATAAACTACAAGGAACAAGTCTCACCCGCATGCTTTAACCCGACAACAATGCATAAGTACTCGTCACCTCATCTATACATTGTACCCAACATATAAACATGTAGCAAATAGACAAAAAAGTCCTAATCCCTCAAGTCAAGGTTAACCACGACACTTACCTCGCTCCAAAAGTCCACTTAAAGCTCAATCATAGTTTTGTCTCTCAAATAAACCTCCGAACCAATAGAATCTAACAAATTACCAACCAAACGATTCAAATTAAGCATTAGGAACTACCCACGATTGCAAAGGATTTAATTTAGGTCATTATTAAAAAAGTCAAAAAAAGTCAATCCCTAGGCCCGCTTGATCCAAACCCGAAATTCAGACTAACACCCGATTACCCATTCACCCCCGAGCTTGGTTATGTAATTTATTTTGGAATCCGACTTCAATTTGAGGTCTAAATCCCCATTTTTGTAAAAATCCCAAATTCTACCCAAAACCCAATTTCCACCATGAAAACGCTAGATTTTAGGTTGAAATCTTAGGAAATATAGTGAAAGCTTGAAAAAAATGGATTAGAATCACTTATCAATGATCTGGGGAAGAAGAGTTCTTTGAAAAATCGCCTCTAGGGTTTTTTTGTTTTGAAAATTTGAAGAATGAACAAAAATCTCGCCTAACTCCCATTTTGATCAGTTGCAGATGTCGCATTTGCGACCTGGGGTTCGCAAATGCGAGCCCCGCAAATGTGAAGAAACAGTCGCAAAAGCGAAGTCCTCCCATCTATGCTTTCATCACATTTGCGATGACTTGTTCGCAAATGCGAATATTGATCTTCTGCATTTACGACCGAATTGATCGCAAATGCGACCAAGCCTGCCCCAGCCCCTCTTCGCAAATGCGAAGTATTGTTCGCAAATGCGAACTCTGGCCTCCCCGCAATTGCGACCTCTTGATCGCAAATGCGAACTCATACTGACCCTGGTACCCTTCGCAAATGCGAAGAATTTGCTCGCTAATACTAGCCTGTCCGGATTGGGGAATGTTCACAAATGCGAACACTGATCTCGCAATTGCGAGATCAGACAACAGTTACCAAAAATTGTAGAACCAACTGAGTTTTCTAAGTCCAAACCACTCTATAGCTTATCCGAAAGTCACCCGAGCCCTCGGGGCTCCAAACCAAACATGCACACAAGCCTAAAATCATCATACGAACTTGCTCGCGCGATCAAATCGCCAAAATAACACCTAGAACTATGAATCCGACACCAAAATCAAATAAACTTTTCAAGAAACTTTAGAATTGCTATATTTACAACCGGACGTTCGAATCATGTCAAACCAACTCCGTTTCACACCAAATTTGACAAATAAGTCATAAATATAGTATTGGACCTATACCAAGTTCTGTAACCAAAATACGGAGCCGATATAAATAATGTTAAACATTGGTCAAACTTTCAAATTTCAATAAAATGCGATAACTCGAGTTAGGGACTTCTGAATTCGATTTCGGGCATACGCTCAACTCCCAAATCACGATGCAGACCCACTAGGACCGTCGAAATACGAATCCGGGTCTGTTTGCTTAAAATGTTGACCGAAGTCAACTCAAATGAATTTTAAGGCAAATTTTCATATTTTCTCAGTTTTTAAAATAAAATCTTTCCGGAAAAACACTCTTACTGGGCACGCAAACCAAAAAAGGCTAAAATGAGGTATTTAAGGTTTCAAAGCAGATATTTAAATTCTAAAACATAAGCTGACCTATCGGGTCATTACATCTAGCTATATAGTCGAACGTAAACTTTGTCAAGTTTAAGTCACATAGCTAGCAACTTTTGAATTTAAATGCGACAAAATTCGAACATGACATCCTACAAATATTACTATAAATCCCTCCCATTTCGATGCCATCCTTACGGAACTGCTAAATATGGTGTACACAGAAAGCAAAAAGAGAGAGGTTTTTGGTTCTTGTTTTTGTGATTATGGAGTTGCTAATTCAGTAACATCTTGTTTGGACGGTTGTTACCTATTGTATTGTATCGTATTGTTACTTTAAATACGATGTTTGTTTTTATTGTTACTTAAATTTTATTGTTTCATATCGTTAAATCCGTTGTTACGTAACGACGAAATGTGCCACTTTATGTAACAACCGATTTGGTGTGGTCCCGTCGTTGCCTTGTCTTTTTCTATAATCTCACCCTTCATTATTATTAAATAATTTTATTTTATTATTTACCTTACATTTTTATATAATAATTTGACCGTATCATAATTTATTTTTAATAATATTGCAAGTTTATTTTTCATATTGATGGTGTGTGATATCATAAAATAACGAGAAACGATACAATCTATCCAAATATTATATTCATCAAATGATACAATACAATACAATATAATACAATACGATACATTATAAAACGACACGTAACAACCATCCAAACAATCAATCTATGAGTGCACAATGTGGAAGACACGCTGATGGGCGTAGGGACGGATGGCAAATTGGGTGGGATAGGTATTTGTGAAGCCTTATTTCCAAAACTTTAACCCGTCTAGCCTCCCCTTACCTCATTCTCCTCGTTTAGCTTCTTTTTTTTTTAAAAAGAAACTTTTAACCCACCCCGCCCAGTGTAAAACCCCGCCTTGTTCCGCTTAATTTTTCTTTGGGCTTTTTTTACTTTTAGCCCGTACCAGAAATTATTTATATTTGATAGTAAAAAAAGTATATAAAATTTATATATATAACATACATAATGTATATATACACAAAAAATATATATTTTTTGAACTATTATTTTGAGAGCGACCTATACAATGTCATTTCCCCTTTTTCTTTGTTGAAAAAGAAAGTAATCTTTCAACAACATGAAAATAAAGTAATCATTTTGTTGAAATGAAATAAATACTTTTTTTACATCATAAAAAGAATAATACTTTTTTTTGAAATAAAAGAAAATGCTTTTCTATATCATGAAAAGAAATTTTTTTTTGTTGAAATAAAATAAAATATTTTTACTACAATATTTTGTTAAAATAAAAGAAAATACTTTTTAATACATTATGAAAAGAAAGTAATTTTTTCTTAAAATAAAAAAAATACTTTTTATACCATGAAAAAAAAATACTCATTTGTTAAAGTGAAAAAAAAATACTATATCTGTAACATGAAAATAAAATATTATTAATAATATTTTTATTTAGGGTGGAGGTGGGGTGGTAGTGAGGGTGGGGCGAGGGTGGGGCAGGCAGAGTTAGGTAGGTGGGGCAGTGGCAGAGCCGCATGCACCCAAGGGGTGTCAACCGACACCCCTTCGTCGAAAAATTACACTGTTTAGCTCAATAATGTGTTAAACAAATATGTATATATACTATATAATTACACCCCTTGACTTCTTGTTGAGTTTGTTTCTTTATATTTTGACTCCTGAACAACATGAAAATAAAGTACTCATTTTGTTTAAATGAAAGAAAAGACTCATTTTGTTGAAATGAAAGAAAATACTTTTCTATATCATGAAAAGAAAATATTATTTTTGTTGAAATAAAATAAAATACTTTTTACAATAATATTTTGTTAAAATAAAAGAAAATACTTTTTACTACATTATTTTGTTGAAATGAAAGAAACTATTTTTTCTACATCATGAAAAGAAATCACTTTTTTCTGTTAAAATGAAAAAAAAATACTTTTTTTATATCATGAAAAGAAAATACTCATTTGTTGAAATGAAAAATGTACTTTATTTATAACGTGAAACGAAAGTACTATTAATAATATTTCTATTTAAGGTGAAGGTGGGGTGAGAGTGGGGGCAAGGGTGGGGCAGAGTTAGGTCGGTGGTGGTAGGTAGGTGGGGGTGTGGGGGAGGGTTGGTGGGATGAGGTATAGGGTGGGGAAGGTTGAAAAAATATTTTGGAAAATGATCTCTTCTCTTGATAGGGAAAACATTTTGAGAAATATGAGTTCATAAGAAAAATATTTTTCAAAATATTAAAGCCGATCAAACATGTGAAAATTGAAAAACCTTTGTACCAAACACACCCTTAGTGGTCTAAGTTTTCTGAATGAAGAAATGGCATTCCAAAAATGTGAGATTTTTCTTGGTGAAGACAAGACTATGAAATTGACGGGAACTCTCCAGTTAAATTATACGAATTAGTTATCGAGCTCCTTTTTCTCTCCACCCGAACTAGTTTCCCGTTTTAGTAAGAAACACATTCATGACTTATATATCCTAACTAGACTTTAACTTTTCAAACATTGGACGGACTAATACTTTAGCTAATAAAGTTAGTATCCAAATTATTACAATATCATTCATCTCGCAATTCCTTTTTTATTTTATTTGTGTGTACGGGTAAAATCGGGACAGAGAAAATCGGGACAGAGTCTTCCCCGATTCCCGATGTGGAAACAAGGAGGAAGCATGGCTCGACCTGAGTATAATCGAAGCCCAATGATCCCTCGTATCAAAACCCGGCGGAACGAACAGCGTATCTGAAATCGAGTACAGTGGAATAACGGACCCAAAACAAGTATAACTTCCGAACTTCGAAAAATACAGAGAACGGTTACGCATGACAAGTAGGGGGTCGTAATATTCTCTCTCAGCCAGATATTAGGACGTGAATCCCGTCAGTATAAACCGTAGATCGTCATTTACCGAAAAGATTTTTACCTTATTTAGAGTTGTATTAAGACTCGAATTCCCCTACTATATAAAGGGGAAGGATTTCTTTATTCTCAAATATTGTAACACGCAACTCAAAGTAATAAAAGTTTACTTTTGTCTTCTAGCTATTGTTCAAGGCATTATTCATTTGTTCTTTTCTTCACTCGCGATCGAGCTTGTACCAAGAGTCCAATCGAGGACGAGTTTCACTTTTCAATCTAAGATCAGACTTTGTCATTACATTGCGATTGGTTTGATCATTTATTTTGTCTTTAATTCATTTACCTGTTATTCTTAATTATTCGTATTGAATTAAACCACGTATTCGTTAAACCGTGTATAAATTTAATTGTTACTCTTTTTTGGGATTAACAGTTTGGCGCCTACCGTGAGGCTAAAGATAATAGTGGTGATTTGATACAAATCTTTGTAACACACCCTATTGTATGCATGTTCTTTGAAATTTGGGTAAAAATTATATTAGTCCTCCAACTATCCCTTAAAAATCAAACACATCCTCCAGTATTGAACAATTATCGTTTTCATCCTCCTATCTCAACCTCCGGCGATTGATCGGCAACTTTGGAATAGTTGACCGATTATTAAAAGGGTTAAGATGTAATTTCAGTTATATTCTCAATTAATACATACCCTAATTAATCTTATACATCAGTTTACCCCTCATTCGTTAAGTAACTCAAAAGCCCAAATAATTGTCCTCCTTAATTCATCTTTTCAGAGAACAAACCTTTAACCCTTAGCTTTAATTTTATTGTTCAACGTTCTAAATTACAGTAAGAGAACCCATCTTTTTTACTTTTACTAGCACTATGATTTACTTTTTTTCACTTATATATTGAAAACTTTGGAAAGTTAGAGATAGCAATTTTGTTTGATTCTGTTACATAGACATCTTGCTTGTCTGGATTGCTATAACTTTATTTTAAATTTAAAACATGTTTTACTTAATTTTATGTTAATGTGATTGGTTTATAATATTGGGGGATTGTTAGAGTCTTTGTGCAACTGATATATGTGTGCGAAGCTTTTCTTAGTCTGAGATTTGTTTTTATTTTGAAACGATTAAATATATCTAACCTATTGGCTATTTTATCATTCCCATAGATGTTATTCAACTTATTGGTGCATTGTCTTGGAGCGTGCTATCATGTTTTCAATGTCGGTGATAATCATTATAGAATATTAGATCTATAGGAAGATGATCATAATGCTGTAGCAGGAGGTGCCTCTGCTTGGTTAGGTAAAATGACTTCTTTAAAAGTTATCCATTCGGAAACTGATGTCAAAGTAAAACTGACTGATGATACGAATTTAAAGATGTTATTTAATATGTATAGGGCTTTAGGAAAGAAATAGATCCATATGAATTTAATCATATTGGATGAAAAAGTAAATGAAATTGAAGGTGAAAATTTCCAATGGACGGATGATGAGGACGAACGGAGGAGACGTGTGGGGTAAATTGATGTATAAGATTAATTACGATATTTATTAATTGAGAATATAACTGAAATTACATCTTAACCCTTTTAATGATTAGTCAACTATTCCAAAGTTGTCGGTCAAATACCGAAGGTTGAGGTGGGAGGATGAAAACGATAATTGTTCAATACTGGAGAATGTGTTTGATTTTTAAGGCATAGTTGGAGGACTAAAATGATTTTCACCCTTGACATTTTGATTCCAGGTTAGCCTAAGGATGTCAAATTCTGAATCTGCTCACTTGAACGTTGACGCTGAGTTAGACCGTCACGGCGAGAAAAATAACGTGATGCCTAGTAATTATGTTCCTCCTTTTGATCCAAATAGTGTCCCAACCGCCGACCCGGTCGATGCTAGCTCGAAGGTGGCCATCAACATCAATTTACCAACTGATCCCCAAAACAACGTTCGTGCGGTTGAATTTCGAAATGTTGCAGGCTCAACAAGCGGCAATAGCACAGGTTTAGAACCAAAGCCACACCTCTAACAGGGTCTAACTCGAACAGTCCCGGGAAAGTACTCGAAGGGATGAGCAATTTGCCGTGGAACCGAGTGAGCTTAGACCCGGGAAAATTTCCGAGGTGATGAAGATGCTCGAAGAATTGACAAAATGAATGGAGTCGGGCAAGAAAAAGATTGAGGCTAATGATAAAAAGGTGGAAAGGTACAACTCCAGGGTCGATTAGATCCCGGAGCACCTCCGATATTAAAGGGCCGGACTCCAAAAAGTGTATTCATAAGCCTTTTCCCCTGAGCGCATCATCGACTCCAATCCCGAAGAGTTTTCGAATTCCTAACATTCTCACGTATAATGGGACCATGGATACAAATAAGCATGTAACCTCCTATATATGCGCGATCAAAGGAATGACTTGGAAGAAAACGAAATCGAGTTAGTGTTGCTGAAAATATTTGGGGAAACCTTGTCCAAGGAAGGGATGGTATGGTATCACAACTTGCCTCTAAAGCCCATCGACATGTTTTCTATACTTGCAGTTGCATTTGTGAAGGCCCATGCCGGGGCCATCAAGGTAGAAACTAGGAAGTCAGACATTTTCAAGGTCAAAAGGAGGGATAACGAGATGCTCAGGGAGTTTGTGTTGAGGTTCCATATGGAACAGATTGATTACCCCTTCAGAGCCGATGACAGATCTAAGAGAGCCATTAATCAAGAGCCAAGGCTTGTCCAAGATCGATATCATCCATACAAAATGGATCAAAAGGGAAACGAATCAGGGTGCCTAATAAGGAAAAGAGGGTTTGACAGGCCGCTCTGGAGTAGGGAAACACCAAGATTATCGGAGTACAATTTCAACGTGGACGCTACAAGCATGGTGTCGGTTATAGGGCGAATCAAAGAGACCAAGTAGCCTTGACCGTTGCAGTTCGACCCTACCTAGAGAGATCCTAATTTAATGTGTAAGTATCACGTCATATGGGTTCATAGCTACGAAGATTGCCGAAAGTTAAGAGAAGAAGTTGCTCAATTGTTCAACAATGGGCACCTCCGAGAATTCCTAAGCGAGCGAGACAAGAACTACTTCAGAAATAGGGAAGCCAATGAATAGGTCGAACAAGAAGAGTCTCAGCACGTAATCAACATGATCGTTGGGGGAGTCGATGTCCCCCAAGGGCCGATGATAAAATACACTAAAGTATATATTACAAGGGAAAAACGCACCCGCAATTACATCCCGGAATGAACTATCTCGTTCAGCGACGAAGACGCCGAGGTCATCGTATAGCCTCATAACAATGCACTGGTAATATCCTTACTTATCAATAAATCTCGAGTTAAGCGTGTGTTGATTGATCCAGATAACTCGACCAATATCATCAGATCATGGGTCGTATAGCAACTGGGATTACAGGATCAAATTGTACTAGCGGTCCGGGTATTGAATGGATTCAACATGGCGTGCGAGACCACGAAGGGTGAGATAACCTTACAAGTAAACACTGTCGGGACCACCCAGGAAACAAAGTTCTGTGATCGAAGCGGACATGAGGTACAACGCTTTTTTCAAAAGGTCGTGGCTCCATAACATGAGGGGTGCCTTTTACCTTACACCAGTCACTAAAATGTCCCACACCAGGAGGAGTCAAAATGGTGTAGGAGAAAAGCCGGCCGCAAGGGAAATGTTCGGTGTCGATCAAGTGTTCCTAGTGCCTGTTATTTTAAAGGGCATGGAATCGACCAAAAAAGAGGTAACTAAATAGAAATCAATGACACCAGCCTCAGCCGGGCCGGAAGAATATAAGGAGCACAGAGCAGATGGTGAGGACGATTACAGTGTCTCGAGATCATTCATAGCATCCAATGACACCGACGCCACCAAATCAATGATCGAGGAGTTGGAGCAAGTTATATTGATGGAGAAACTACCAGATCGAAAGGTATATCTGGGCATGGGGTTAGCCCCCGAGCTCAGAAAAAACTTATTAATTTTCTTAAAGTTAACGCCGATTGTTTTTCTTGGTCCCATCCAGACATGGTAGGAATCCCGCCGGAGGTAACCACCCACAAGTTAAGTTTGGATCCAAAGTTCCATCCGGTTAAGCAGAAGAGAAGGCCACAGTCCGAGATCAAACATGCATTCATCAAGGATGAGGTATCCAAACTTCTAAAAATAAGTTCTATCTGGGAAGTTAAATACCTGGATTGCTTAACTAACGTAGTGGTATTACCTATAAAAGAAAATAAACTACAGATGTGTGTAGATAATAAGGATATAAACAAGGCATGTCCGAATGATTCTTTCCCTTTGCCTTACATCAATCGAATGATCGACGTAATGGACAAGACATGAGATACTCAGTTTTCTCGATGCCTACACCGGGTACAACCAAATTTGGATGGACCTGGACGATCAAGAGAAGACTTCTTTCATAACCAAGTTCCGCACCCACTGTTATAACGTAATGCTGTTCGGATTAAAGAACGTCAGTGCCACATACCAACGCCTAGTAAACCGAAAGTTTGAAGAACAAATAGGAAAATCAATGGAAGTTTATATTGACGATATGTTAGTGAAGTCCCTGCGAGCAGAGGACCATTTGAAACATTTGCAGGAAACCTTCGACATATTAAGGAAGTACAAGATGAACCTAAACCAGGAGAAATGTGCATTTATGGTCGGTGGGGGAAAGTTTCTCGGATTCATGGTATCTAATAGAGGAACAGATATCAACCCCGACAAAATAAAGGACATAGAGGACATCCCAGTAGTTGACAATGCCAAGGCAGTTCAAAGACTGACCGGACGGATAGCCGCATTAGGCCGGTTCATCTCGAGATCATCGGATAAGAGTCATTGGTTTTTCTCACTATTTAAAAGGAAGAACCATTTTTCTTGGACTCCGGAATGCCATCAAGCTTTGGAAGAACTCAAGCGATACCTATCGAGCCCCCCTTTGTTGCACACTTTGAAGACAGATGAACAAATCTACCTCTACTTAGCGGTTTCTAAGGTGGTGGTAAGTAGTTCCCTAGTCCGGGAGGAATAAGGTACATTTATTATGTTAGTAGAATCTTAGGCGAAGCCGAAATAAGGTATTCTCACCTAGAAAAATTAACGCTTACCTTACTGAGCGCTTCTAGAAAACTAAAATCGTACTTTCAATGCCACCCCATATGTGTTGTAACCTCTTACCTGCTGAGCAATATCATGCATAAGGTAGAGCTCTTGGGGTGGCTGGCCAAATGGGCCGTAGAGATTAGAAGGTGCGATATCGAGTACAGACCCCGGACTGCCATAAAATCTCAAATGTTGGCAGACTTTGTGGCTGACTTTATGCCGGCCTTGATACCCGAGGTCAAATGGGAATTGCTACTCACCTTGAATACTAGCTCGGGGATTTGGACCCTATTCACGAATGGTGCCTCCAAAATGAATTGGTCGAGACTCAGTATAGTTTTAAAAACACCTGCAGCACGCGCCTCGGGATCAAAATAGTCAGGCCGATGCACTGGCCAACTTGGGGTCGTCTGTTGACTCCGATGAATTTGACTCGGGGGCAGTGGTACAGCTGATGAACTAGGTGGTAGAAGAAGGTCACGCCAAAGTAAACTCGACGTGTTTGACCTAGAACTGAAGAAACAAATACATAGACTACCCGAAGATAGAAAAATTGTCTGATCCCTAGGAATCGAAGTCCATGCGCACCAAAGCTTCCAAATTTAGCTTAGTCGAAGGGAAATTGTTCAGAAGATCCTTCTTCGACCCACTGGCTAGGTGCTTAGGTCTAGGAGAGACTGAATAAGCCATGAGAGAGGTCCACGAAGGCACTTGCGGGAACCACTCGGGGGCAGAATCCCTGGTTCGAAACCTAATCAGAGCCAGTTACTACTGGAATGAAATGGAGAAGGATGCGAAAGATTTCGTACGGAAATGCAACGACTGTCAATGAAACGCCCCGATGATTCATCAACCGGGAAAGGTTCTTCACATGGTCATGTCTCCATGGCCGTTTATGAAATGGGGTATGGATATCGTCGGTCTCCTGCCATGGGTGCCTGGTAAGGCCCAATACATACTACTCACGACCGATTATTTTTTCAAATGGGTCGAGGCCTAAGCGTTCAAGAAGGTCCGAGAGAAATAGTTCATCAACTTCATCTGGGATCACATAATATGTCGATTTGGAATACCGACTGAGATTGTTTGCGGCAATGGAAAATAATTCGGTGGCAACAAGGGAAGTAAGTTCTTCGAAGATCACAAATCAAGAAGATATTATCAATGCCTTACCACCCTAGTAGGAACGGGCAAGCGAAATCGACGAACACAACCATACTCCAAAACTTGAAAAAGAGATTGACCGATTCAAAAGGAAAGTGGAAGGAAATCTTGCCCGAAGTCTTGTGGGCATACAATACAACTTCGAAGTCGAGTACCGAAGCGACCCCATTCTCTCCAGTCTACAGAGAAGAAGCCTTAATACTGGTCGCAGTAGGGGAACCGAGTCTCAGGTTCAGTATGCTACCGAAATATCAAACGGCGAAGCCATGATCATGAGCCTGGAATTATAGGACAAAAGGCGTGAACCCACTCTGGTCCTGTTGGCCGCCCAGAAGTAACGAGTAAGGAGATACTACAACCGAAGAACCAACCTTCGGCATTTTCAAGTCGGGGTCCTGGTGGTGATAAAATTAATGCTGCACACTAGGAACCCAAATGACGGGAAACTAGGCCCGAATTAGGAAGGATCGTGTAGAGTTGCCGGAATAACCGGGAAAGTCTCGTATAAAATCGAGTCGAGAAACGGTGTACAATTACCAAACAACTGGAATGTGGCACACTTAAAGTTGTACTACTGCTAAGATACGAGCTCAATTCCATTTTTAATTTTGTTATATTACAGACTAACTTATGCAGGTACTCGGCCGAGGGCAAATGTGAATATTTGGTCTGAAAGCACGTGTTGTACTCGTTTTCCCTTGAACTGGTTTTGTCCCAAAGTGGGGTTTTTGACAAGGTTTTTAACAAGGCAACAATAAAATGTGCTACCTTAGTTTTGAAGTCCGACCTAAAACTGGAATTGTTGATTGTTTGCACCGATTCAACAGTATTCGAGCCCTCATAAGTTCGGCCTCAAATACTGGGGGCCATTAACCCTAAGTTAAGATCTTTAAATGGGGCAGATTTTATATATGTCAAAAGCCAAGGCTTGATAGTTAGGATTCATTGTAAAGGTCAAACACTCAAACGAACCTTACCCATGTAGCCCACTTTAGCCACAACACAAGGCTTATGTCGATTAAGTAATCTACATATAAATCAATAAAAGTAATTTTTCCTTCCTTCATACTTCATTACTATGCATTTCACTTCGTCGATGCTTAACAATGGATCCTAAATCCTAAAGCCCACGAGCTACCCCGACAATAAAAACATTTGATGGCCCGGACTATCGAATCCCGAAGGCACCGAACCTATTAGTCAAGGCCCGAATAAGAAAGGCTACGACCGCCCTAAAACTGTTCGGAGACATCCGAAGTCCGTACTCAGAAAGTAAGGCCCTTACGTATAATCAAAACCTATTAAAGGGTTACCCTCAGCAAAAATATCATCGTGTATGATTGAAACACTTAAAGCATCTTAAAGGCTTTTGATTTTATGGAAATTTTGAAGCCACGAGCAATTCAAAGTTACCATCGAAATCAGGCCCCATTAGAATTTTCGGAGAACAGATGCTCTAGATTACGCTTAATTATATGTTAAGGAATTAAGGACGATACACAAATAAAATATTGCAAATAGATGTCGAAAAGTAAAAACATGGTGTTTCCAAAGAGAAATTTTATATATATTTCAAAAAATATTTACAAACGCACTATAAAACAGCCTCAAAATAAACAAGAAAGAAAATGTACAAAAAGGAAACCCAAAAAGAGCTAAGGCGTCTTTGACTAATCTTCACCGGAGCTCGACTCGGCACCGGAACCTTTAGAAGCTTAGGGACCTTCGGGATCATAAAGTTCCTTTGCCTCAGCCTTGAGCCTCCTGGCTTCTTTAATCTCGGTCGACAGGTCAAATCCCCGGGCGTGAACCTCCTCGAGGTTCTCCCCCGGGATAAACGCTTTATATACTTGGTCTTCGTTCATAAACGGGCCGTGTCTATCTCCACATCAGCTTTGTACTGGGCTAGAAATTCCTTGACTTCAAAGGAATCAATCGAGGTTGCCTCCAATTTGAACCTCAGCGTAGTATATTCCTAACCAATGGAATCCCGTTCCGAGGCGGCTGAATCTAGTTATGCCCGGAGTTCGTCGTTTTGCCATGACCACTTGTCGGCCTTATCCTTTGCCACCCTGGGCTGGTCCTTGACTGATGGTAGCTCCTCTTTTGTAACCTCCTTTTTCCGAGGCCAGCAGGTCAATCCTGCTCCTCAGCTCCTCGGTCATAGTCTTGACCTCGTTAATCTCGGCCCGAAGCTGGTCAATCAAATCTATCTTCTCCTGGACCTGCGAGGTTGCGTCATTAGTCACTACACGTAACCTCTCATTTTTAACCTCAAAAATCCTTACCTTCTTGACTAGTTCGGCATGCTCCTGTTTCACGGACGAGGCCTCCTTTTGTATTTTTCCAGCTCGGCTCGAAGAATTAGGAGGTCCTTGAGAGCCTCGTCTTGTTGTTCACTGAGAGCCCTGTACATGTCATTCTTCCAGACCTGCTCTTTGAATTCGAACTCGAGATGGATGACTTCCATTTGAGACCGAAAGAAGCTATAATTCTAGACCATTGAATTCCAGACCTGCTCTTTGATAAGATCGTTAGAATATGCTGAAACTAAGCAAGATTCAAAAAGGACACAAGGAATAGGAAGCTTACCTGGTTCAATGCCTGTTGTGCCTCGTTGAAGAGGCTCAATGTGCCTACTTTGTTCATTTTTGCCTGGTCCTCCTCAGTCACCAGGCAGAAAAGATAGTTGGCCTCAGTCACCAGGCAGCAAAGATAGTTGGCCACATCCACCGGAGCGGACAACATCTGGGTGTCCGCCGGAATAGTAAGCACGATTGTTCTTTTACGGTCAGGATCCACACTCAGAGAAGGCAACTGCCCCACCAACTTTGGGCTCGAGCTAAACTCGCCTACTCCCAACAAAATGTCCTTTTTTGGGACCTCCAGGTGACCAAGCCTAGAGAAATCCTCCAATGCACCCATGTCCATGCCGTCAAAAAACATGTTGAGGGCCTCGTCTGTGCCCCGTGCTATTTCATTTGATTTCTGTTTGCCGGCTTGAATCTCGTAGAACATAGACTCTGTGTGAGACAGTGACTCCTGATAAGTAGGAATTTTAGCCTATTAATTGCTCTCTTTTACTTGTGTTTTGGGCTAGAAATACGTGAAGGTATTCCCAGAAACTAACTTAATATGTTTGCTTGCAGGGATTGTTCAAAATGAGCCAAATGAGCCATAATCAACTCATAAAGGAGTCAAAACTTGAACAAAAACTAAAACTGGGCCAAGAGGTGTAGAACGCGGACCTCGACAAAAAACTGCGGCCGCGAAAGTATCAACGCGGACGCGGCCAATATATCACGGTCCGCGATATGAAGAATCAGAGAGATAGTTTTTTGGGCACAAACATGAACGCGGACCGTGACAAGAAGATGCGGCCGCAAAAGTACCAGCGCGACCGCGATGGGAATTTTGCGGACCACGGTTGCTAAGGTTCAGAGAGTGCATAATTCAAGAAAAAATGAGAAAGGCAGTCCACGTCAAAATTACGCGGTCGCGGAAGTCTATCACGTGGACGTGGTAGAAATTACGTAGTCTTTGAAGCAAGGTTCAACCCAGGTCCAGATGTGAAGAAACGCAGACCTCGATCAGAATTACGCCGCCACGAAAGCAAGTGTGCGGCTGCGGTCAGAATTATGAGGCCGCGAAACTTCTGCAGGGATATTTTTGTCAAGAAAATAGATCTTTTTGTCAATTTTAGGTTATGTTATGTTTTTGCTGAGTACGTGATACGGCTAGGTTTTCCTTTTTGAGAAATTGTGTACAAGATTTACCTTATAACATTAGATTTTCATCTTTTAATTTAGTATTATGGATTATATCTTCTATTTATCTTTGATTTATGCTATTATAAAGAATAGCTAGACCCATAGCTAGGGTTGTGGCTCAACCCTAATGTGGGTATTTAATGGGTCTTGAATTTTAGTGCTTGAATGTTTATGGATTAGTGATATTTAGCCTTGTTCTTGCTAGAATTATAGAATTAGTGGTTGCAAACACTAATTCATGCCCTTATGATTTGGTCTCTTCTTGAGAAAGAGGGATTAAGTTTGGGAAAACTAGGCTAACAAGGAATTGTGGCAAACTCAAGAAATTGATAGCCTCAGTTAAAGGGTTAAAGCTAGAGATAGTAATACCCGACTTGAGCTAATATCACATGACTTGCATGAATACCCAGTTGTACTTGAGAAAGCCAAATTGGGCAAAATCACTCAAAATTTCGAGAGATATAGAGTGAGTACTTGGGTGTGATGGCTATATTATGATCCCAAATTAATCAAGCTTGCCCTAGATTCTTACTACCCGTTAGATGTCTACCTAGGCGAAAGTCACTACCCCAGTCCTTTTAAACACTTGAAAACCAACATCAAAAATATTGTACTTAGCTTTAATCTTAGCATACAATAGAAATAGAAATAGAAGTAGAATCAACACCTTCATGTTTGGAAGTGCAATTAGGAACAACACACGCAGCTAGACTTAGATATAAACCTAATTCCAAATTAATTAACTCCCTGTGGATTAGATCCCGACCTTGTTGGATAAAACTGCATCGACCATCCTCGCTACTCAATAGTAGTGCAGGCT
This sequence comes from Nicotiana tabacum, assembly GCF_000715075.1. Lineage (NCBI taxonomy): Eukaryota > Viridiplantae > Streptophyta > Magnoliopsida > Solanales > Solanaceae > Nicotiana > Nicotiana tabacum. Next base: position 29,307,144 of record NC_134088.1, on the reverse strand, counting down.
TGGAACCGACCCATTTTTGGCACCGTTGCCGGGGGTTAGACGGTCTTAGCTATATATCTAACTATTTATGTATTTTGTTTTTCTTTCCTTCTATTTCTTTCTATTTTTTGTGTGTCAACTGCTTTTAGGTACCAAATGGCTCTTAACGAGGTTCTCGAAAATATTCCTCAGGGGCAGGAGGTAGATGAATATGAAGTGGATGAGGTTCACCTTGAACCTCAAGTTCAAAGGAGAGGCCGCCCCCCTCATGACAACATTCCAAACCTTCCCCCACCTCCTCCAAGGGCAGCACACCGGGTGTTGCCCAATGAAGGCTATGCAAGTGCAATTGTCCCGCCCCGGATTTGGGCGGGCAATTTTCAAATAACCAATCTCATGTTTACTCTATTGGAGCAAAGGGGTTTCTTCACTGGAGCTCCATATCAGAACGCATATAAGCATCTTAAAGGTTTTGTAGACACATGCTGAGGGAGAAAGCAGACTAATGTATCTGAGGACGCTTTGAGGTTAAGGCTTTTACTTTTCTCACTTAGAGGGAAGGCTTTAGATTGGCTTGAGAGGCTACCCAACCGTTCCATTTCCACTTGGGATGAGTTGGCCGAGATGCTCATAGCGAAGTTCTTTTCTCCGGGATATATGGCAACATTGAGAGATGAAATCCTTGCTTTTAAACAAGAGCCAAATGAACCATTACATGAGATTTGGGAATGGTACCGGACAATGGTCAAAGAGTTCCCCAACAATGATATGACTGAAGAAATGATCCAGCAAACATTTTATAGGGGTATCAACACAACTAACCAGTGTTTGGTGAATCAGCTCACAGGGGGTAACTTCATGAACATGCCATATTCAATGTGAAATATTAGATAAGATGGAGGACACCTCTTCATCTTGGCAAAGTCGGGCCAACGTTCCTTAGGGTGACCCTAATGTTATCCACCTTCACAAGGAACTCCATGATCACGGACAAGCCATAGCAAAGTTGTCAACTACCATGAATCAGTTAGCCAAGACACAACTTTAACAGGTTCAGTGGCCAAAGCAAGTAAATGACATGGAAGGGGTGAATGTAATGGTTAACAAGAGGAGACATAGAGGTCAACAAGTTCATCACGATCAGGATCAATTTGAGCAAAGTGGTAGTGGGTACAACTAAGATGACTCTTATGACGATCAAAGTGAAGAGGTTCAATATGTAAACAATTACCATGGTCAATAGAGCAATGCTCCAAATCAACAACAGTGGAGATCATAGGGAAACAATCAAAATTGGGGAAACCAAGGCCAAGGGAATTGGAATAGTGGCAACAACAACAATACGAACAATTGGGGGAACAACAATCAAAATTGGGGGAATCAAGGAAATTACCAAGGCAATTGGGGTGGAAACAATAATAGTAATTGGGGAGGCAATGGAAACCAAAGGAGTTGGAACAACAATAATCAAGGGAACCAGGGGTCAGGCCCTCAAAGGCCCCTGATGTATCAACAACCCAACAACCCGTCTCCATATCCGTCACAAGGTCAAAGTTCTTCCAACAATGAGATGGGATGGATAGAAAGTATGTTCAAGAAAATGATGGAAAGAAACGCCGACTCTGATGCCTAAATAGCCTCCCAAAATACTTCTATCCTCAACTTGGAAGTACAAATGGGTCAAATTTCTCAAGCATTGAATACTCGCCCTAAGGGGGAACTACCAAGTGAAACGGTAGTAAACCCGAAGGGTGGGAACAATGCAGGCCATGCTATGGCGGTGACCACAAGAAGCAGTAGAGGTGGAGATGCAAGTACCTCCTATCCAAGAAAGATTGTGAATGCTGATTTGGTTGTGCAAGAAGAGGATGGGACAAGAAATGATGATAATGTGAACGATGATGTGAGGATAGACATTAATGAAAATGTAGAGGAGACACAAGATGATGTGAACCCATCTAGGGAACACGTGATAGACTTACCGGATCCGGTAGTGCCCAAAGCCAAGGCTCCTTTGCCAAGGCCTCCTCCACCATATCCTCAAAGACTCGCAAAGCAAAACAACGAGAACCAATTCAATAAATTCATTGATATGATGAAAAGTTTGTCCATAAATGTACTTTTGGTTGAAGCTCTAGAACAAATGCCGGGATATGCCAAGTTCATGAAGGACTTGGTAACAAAGAAGAGGTCAATGAACTGTGAGACGATCAAAATGACACATCAAGTGAGTGCCATTGTGCATTCCATGGATCCAAAGCTAGAAGATCCCGGTGCCTTTACAATTACATACATTATCGGTAGTGCCAATTTCGCCAATGCCTTGTGCGATTTGGGAGAGAGCATTAATTTGATGCCATATTATATGTTCAAGACATTGGGGATTGGGCAACCAAGACCTAATTCTATGAGGTTGTAAATGGCGGACATAAAAATGAAGAGGCCATTGGGGATAATTGATGATGTGCTAGTTCGGGTCGACAAGTTCATACTTCCCGCATATTTTGTGATACTCGACTGTGAGGTTGACTATGATGTGCCAATCATATTGGGAAGACCTTTTTTAGCAACAGGGAAGGCATTGGTTTATGTGTAAGCTGGGGATCTCACCTTCCGGGTGGGCAATGAAAACGTTGTGTTCCACATGTGCAAGTCAATAAGGCAACCAAATAGAAACGAAGTATGCTCTTTTGTGGATCTTGTGACGGAGGTGATTGTTGATGACACGAGTGCTATGATCAATGTGGAAGACCCTCTGGAAGCTGTGTTGTTGAATCATGAGGATGATGAGAAGGCAGGCTTGATAGAATGTGCAAATGCTTTGCAAGGAATGTGATTTTACACATATGGACCCCGTAAACTTTCCTTGGACCTTGAGAACCGGAAGACTCCGCCAACAAAGCCCTCAATCGAGGAGCCACCAAGATTGGAGTTGAAGCCCTTACCTTCACACCTCAGGTATGAGTTCTTAGCCCCTTGTTCCACATTACCTGTTATTCTTTCTTCGTTCTTAACTAACGTGCAGGTAGATTCTACCCTTGCAGTGCTTCAAAGAAGGAAGAAGGCAATAGGTTGTACATTGGTGGATATTCAGGGTATAAGCCTCGCCTTCTGCATGCACAAAATCATATTGGAGGAAGATGCCAAACCCTCTATGGAACATCAAAGGAGGTTGAACGAGGCCATGCAAGAGGTAGTCAAGAAAGAGATCATCAAATGGTTAGATACAGGGGTTGTGTACCCCATTTCTGATAGTTCATGGACCTCGCCGGTACAATGTGTCCCAAAGAAGGGGGGCATGACTGTGATAAAAAATGATAGAAATGAATTGATCCCCACAAGAACTGTCACCGGTTGGAGGGTATGCATGGATTATAGAAAGTTGAACAAAGTGACCCGCAAAGACCATTTTCCATTGCCATTTCTTGACCAAATGTTGGATAGACTTGCCGGGTGTGCTTATTATTGCTTTTTGGATGGGTAATCTGGGTACAACCAGATTCTCATTGCACCTGAAGACCAAGAGAAAATAACTTTCACCTGTCCGTATGGCACATTTGCATTCTCATGAATGTCGTTTGGTTTGTGTAATGCACCGGCTACCTTTCAGCGGTGTATGATGGCAATATTTATGGATATGGTGGAGGAATCCCTCGAGGTGTTCATGGATGATTTCAGTAATGTGGGGGATTCCTTTGAAGAATGTTTGGATAATCTTGACAAACTGTTGGCCCGATGTGAAGAGACCACCTTAGTGCTTAATTGGGAAAAATGCCACTTTATGGTCGAGCAGGGCATTGTTCTCGGCCATAAGATCTCCAAGAACGGTATTGAAGTGGACAAAGCAAAAATTGAATTTATATCAAAACTCCCTCCTCCGACTTCCATCAAGGGAGTGAGGAGCTTTCTTGGTCACGCGGGGTTTTACCATTGGTTCATCAAGGATTTCTCAAAAGTGGTGAACCCCTTGTGCAAGTTGTTGGAAAACGATGCCAAGTTTGTGTTCAATAATGATTGCATGACAGCTTTTGAGCTATTCAAGTATAGGTTGACTATCACTCCCATCATTACCGCAGGAGCTTACCATTTGAGCTCATGTGCGATACTAGCGACGTTGCGGTAGGAGCGGTATTGGGGCAAAGAATCAACCAGATATTTCATCCGGTCTATTATGCAAGCAAAACAATGAACGATGCCCAAGTGTACTATACGGTGACCGAGAAAGAGCTATTAGCTATTGTCTTCTCCATGGAAAAGTTATGCCCGTACCTCATGGGTACCAAAGTGGTTTTGCACACCGATCACGCGGCACTTCATTATTTGATGAGTAAAAATGACTCTAAGTCTAGGTTGATGAGATGGGTTCATCTTCTACAAGAGTTTGACCTTGAAATCATAAACCGAAAAGGGAGTGAGAATCAAGTGGCGGACCACTTGTCCCGCTTGGAAGAGGAAGGGAGGCACCATGATGGCCTCGAGATTAATGATTCATTTCTGGATGAACAACTCCTTTTCGTGTCTATGACTGGGATACCTTAGTTCGCTGATGTGGCTAACTTTCTTGTAACCGGCATTGTCCCGAATGAGCTCTCTTCAAACCAAAGGAAGAAGGTCAAACGGGACTGCTTGGATTATTATTAGGACGTGCCATATCTTTTCAAAATTTGCAATGATGGTGTTATCTGGAGATGTGTTCCGGAAGAAGAGCAATTGAGTATTCTTGAAGCTTGCCATTCCTCGCCCTATGGTGGTCACCATGGTGGGGCGAGAACTGCTACAAAGGTCCTAATCTGTGGATTCTATTGGCCTACCTTGTACAAATATGCTAGCGAGCTTGTTAGGCGTTGTGATGAGTGCCAAAGAGCTGGTGCAATTTCCAAGAAGAATGAAATGCCCCTCATCACTATTCTTGAGATTGATATTTTCGATGTGTGGGGCATCGACTTTATGGGGACATTTGTGAGTTCATGTGGGAACACTTATATTCTGGTTATTGTTGATTATGTTTCCAAATAGGTTGAAGTTGTGGCTTTGCCCAACAATGAGGCACGAAGTGTGGTGGCTTTCTTTAAGAAAAATATCTTGACAAGGTTCGGCCCCCCAAGGGCTATCATTAGTGATGGGGGTTCTCATTTTTGCAACAAAGCCTTCGACACTTTACTTTCTAAGTATGGTGTTAATCATAAGGTGTCAAACCCTTATCACCCACAGGCTAGTGGATAAGTTGAGGTCTCCAACAGGGAGATCAAGAGCATATTATTCAAGACTATCAATGTAAACCGGGCTGATTGGTCAAGGAAACTTGACGATGCTTTACGGGCCTATCGTACAGCTTACAAGACTCCAATTGGTATGTCTCCGTACCGGTTGGTATTTGGTAAAGCATGCCATCTCCCAGTTGAATTAGAGCACAAGGCCATGTGGGCGCTGAAAAAGGTTAACCTTGAATGGGATGTAGCTGTCAATCTCCGGGTAGAGCAACTACATGAACTTGATGAGTTCCGGTTCCATGCTTATTCCAGCTCGTCCTTATATAAGGACAAGATGAAGCACTTACATGAAAAATATATCTGGAACAAAGAATTCAAGGAGGGTGACTTGGTTGTTCTATTCAACACTCGGTTACGAATGTTTCCGGAAAAGCTCAAGTCAAAGTGGAGTGGCCTTTTTGAAGTGGTGCATATAACTCCGTTTGGTGCTCTCGATTTAAAAAACAAAAATGGTGAAATATTTAGAGTCAATGAGCACTGAGTGAAGCATTACCTTGGAAAGACTGATGATAGCCACGAAATGGCCTTGATCCAGTTCAAATGATGATGGTAACATGCGTCATGCCACAACGTTAAATCAAGCACTTCTTGGGAGGCAACCCATGTGTTTTTCTTTATTTTGATTTTCTTCTTAGATTAGGCATTGTTTTGGATTAACTGTTTGTGAAGTGTATGTAGGAACTGGTTGTGCATTGCAGGATTTTGACAGGGAAGAATTTGGCTAAGTGTTGGAAGTTCGCGGACCGCGTCCAAAATTTCGCGGTTCGCGTGAGCATTTCCCAGGCAGCACATTTGTCTGCGGGCGAGTACTTGAAAAGAGCAAAATGCCAACTCTCTGATGTTGGACTGTTAAAAATCCTTCAGAGATCGCGGCCGCATTTTCGCGGACCACGTTGAATTTCGCGGCCGCGGCCAATATTCTGCAGATCGTGCCCATGTGCTTGAAGCTGGTCTATATAATGTAACATAGTGTGGAACGCGATAGAATTGCACGGCCGCTCTCAGGTAAGGCGGTGGGTTCCACAATTGATTAGTATAAATAAGGGTTCTTTAAACATTTTACAGTTTTCAAACCCTAACGTTTAACCGCACAAAAAAGCATTGTTCATCTCATCATGCTCTCAATTTTGATCTCATTCATATTAATAGTTCATTTCCTATTACAATTTTACAACTGGTATGTTCAATTCCATGATGTGATTTTATCTTTTACATTTCTTTTCTCTTTGTTTTAATTTTTCTTTGTTAGTTAGGGTTAGATGCGTGCCATTGATCTCAAATTAATGCTTAATTGATACCTAAATACAAATGGGTAATGTTTATATGCCTAATGGGGGCTGGGGTTTGTAACTTTGCATGGTTAATTGAACTAATATTTACAAACTTAGTGAAAATGCTAGTTATCAATGTTTTTAATACCGATCATGTATGAATTTCGCGGCCATGGTTCATTTTACGCGGCCCGCGATAGGGGTAGGCGGCCGCGTTCATTTTTTCACAGTCCGCGCTACCCCAACTTTTAGTTACCGAGTGATTGCTAAGAGTTCACGGTCGCAGTTACTTTTACGCGGTCCGCGGTTGGTCCTTCGCGGCTGCGTTCAAGTTTTCGCGGTCCGCGCTTGTGAACTTCAAAGAGTCTGTTAATTTCTTTCGTGGTCGCATTTATTTTTTTGTAGTCCGTGATTGGTCATTCACGGCCGTGTCTAATTTTTCCCGGTCCGCGTATGTCCAAGATTAGTGAGTCAGTAGTCTGAACCTGACCTCTTCGCGGGCGCGTTCACTTTTTAGTGGCCCGCGATGGGCATTCCGCATCCGCGTTAACTTTTTCGCGGTCCGCTGTTCATTTCATCTGTACTGCTTTAAGGTATGATTGAACCCCATTTCCAATTATCTTTCACTAATTGTGTGTTGCAAAACATGGTGCGATCTCATGGAGTAGCAGACAAATCAAAAGGGAGGGTAGAATCATCCCGAGGCCGGGGCAAAGGAAAGCAGACTTTGCCCTTAGCAGCTCAAAGAATCCTAAGCAAAAAGAAAACCATCACTAGACCTCCTGCCGATTCATCAGACACAAGTGAATATGTCCCATCCCGGGAGATTTCTGAGGTGGAATCTACACAAGCTCGACAAGAGGCCCAATCACAACCCTTTCGCCTAATCGATGAAGCTACCTCCTCTTCTGGGTCGTCTGATGGCTCAGAGAGAGGTAGTGAGGCATCAGAGCCATCTTCCCCACCTGCTGCAACTCCGACCTCAACAGCTGCTCCTATTAATGTAGATGAGGATGATGAGGTCCCGGATGATGGGAGATGGGGTGATACCAATGTGGGTGGTCTTGCTAGATCAAGGAAACCCGAGGTGTGTGCGGACAGATTCGCAAGAAAGAAAGCATACGTCAAATTCCGGGAATGGTGGCCCCAAAGATTGCTCATCCTTGAGCGACAGCTTATAGACAGAGATCTCCTTCCTCACAATCCAAATGTCAAGAGGAAGTTTGCGAAGAGAAAAGGGTGTAAGTACTTAACCAACAAGATCCCGGATTCCAATGAGTACCTTGTCAAGGAGTTCTGTGCAAATGTTGCCCACATCAAAAAGGGCACCATTGTGACAAAGGTACGGAACTTGAAGATACAGTTTGATGGCGACACCTTGAACAAATATGCCGGTTTTAAGGATGTGGAAGTTGTATAGTATTTGGAGAAGATTACCCTAGATGAAGCAGCCCGACCTTGGCTAGCAAAAGTAATAGCCATCCCAGGGACAACACCGGCCTGGCTTGCAGCTGGAGTCCCAATCGCCATAAACACCCTCAACTTTGAAGCCAAAGGGTGGTGCACATTTGTATGAAGTCGGCTTGATCCTAGCCATCATGATAGTGACGTCCCACTCTCTCGGATGATCCTAATAGCTTCTATAATGGTGGGGTATCCAATCAATGTGGGGAACCTCATGTCCCACCACATCTCCAAAGGAACCGGAAAAGAAGAAAGGTCCTACCCCTACCCCAACTTAATCACTATGTATCTCGAGGACCAAGGGGTAGATGGGAGGCACTATGATATGAAGGCGAAGCCGAAGAAACATTTCTCCTGGTATAGCCTTCAAGGACCGAAAAACCCTAAAGCAAAGGGTAAAGTCACTACCTCTGCTGGCCAGTCTGAAGAGCCAAGGGTAGTGGCCACCGGGTCAGAGCCTTCCGCAGCAGAGGGACCTTCAGTTGCCATGCATCCCCTTCATCCGGGCCATCCATCACTGTGCCACTATTTATTCCCTCACCTTATACTTACCCCCATACTGCAATGCGGGTTTATCAAACCTTATCCAGCACCAACAACTGGATGCAGGCAACTACATCAAAGTTGTCTGTCTTATCCAGTGCATTAGCAGCATAGTCAGCCCCAGCATAGCTTCAGGTACCTCCATCAGTGGAGGATTTATTGACGGAGCTTCTGGACAACCAGAAGAAGCTCCTAGACAACCAAAAGAAGATCTTGAAGACTTTGGATACTCATGGCAAGGTGATCAAGGATTTGGCAAGCAGGTAAAGAAGATGAAAAAGACTCAGGCCTCAAAAGGGTCAGTGGAGAAGCTGAAGAGGGAGATAAAGAAGTTCACTTCTGCTGGAGATATCCCACTTTACTTGCTTATGGAGGAGACTACCCCAGCAGCACAGGTAGCAGAGCATGAGGCAGACAAAGCTCCAGTTAGAAGATTTGTGGTCCCCCAGTCAGAGGATTTGGAGATCCAGTTAGAGGACCCGGAGGGAGCTGATGATCCTATGCAGTCCGAGGACCCCACTCTTGTATCTGACCCCATGCAGACAGAGACCACATAGGGAGTTTTCTTTACTCTCTAACCCTTCCCTGATCTTATTTTGATATTAGGATTGAGGACAATGCTATCTTTTATTTGGGGGGTGGTCCATTTTGATTTGGTTATGATTTGATGACATTGGTATGTAATAATTATGATACTATTTTTATTTACCTTTATTTATTGTTAGCTTCACTTTCGTTATTTTTCACTTTTGGTATGTATATAACTTTACCATTCGAGGTAGATATTCATTTCCATCTTGTATATATTCATCTCACTCCATCATTGTACATATTCATTTTACTTTTCGTAGTTTACTTCATAATTTCTTCTTCTTATTTTTCGTATTTTTCCTTAATAGCTTAGCTTCTTATTTCCTTTAGCAACTTATTTTGAGTTTTTAGCTTCTTTTTACATTCAGCGTGATCAATAAGCGTTTGGTTTTCTTAATGCCACAGTTCTTTTCAAAGGTGGATGCTGTGTGAACCGGATGGCTCTTTCCAACGATGGATGACGTGATAACCTTCTTAAGGGACCGAGTCCATTTTCTTATTGTTTTGGTGTATATAGTAGTAGTAAAAAGTCTCTCAAGAAGGCTTCACTTGGTACTAACACATTTATCTTCGACCTCATGGTTAGAGACAATTTGATTGGCAGAGATTAGCTCTAGTTGTGACCTTTAAACTCTTGTGTTGGCTAAAACAATCATCGAGTGGTTTCCTTGAGCCATTTCTGATTTTCAATCTTACCTAGGGTTGTTGTGGGCCCTCGACTCTATTCTCTTTAACAATCCAGAGGCTTGAGAGGTGAGGTATTGAATTGCAAGTCCAAGTCCCGTGCCAATAAGTCTAGAACTTACCCTGAATGTTTGTCTAGGCGAAATTCTAAGTGTAGCTCGACTTGAGAAATTATTGTAGGCTCTCCTCGGTCCAAGTTGAACTTTGAAAGCTTTTGTAGCCTGCCAATATGATATCCCTAGTCAACTCCTTTGAGCCTAAGCCTTTTTCATTCAATAGCCACATTACAAGCCTTTATCCGTTCTATAATGACCCTCTCTTGGCACCCAGTCTTTCCTTAACATACATGATGAACAATTGGCAAAAGCATAAGTTTGGGGGAGAGATGAGTAATTTGAAAGTGATAAAGGTTCAAAGAAGAAAAATAATTGTTGAAAATTAAGGGCAAAGAAAAGGAAGAAAAGCCAAAAAGAAATACATCAAATAAATGAGAAGGTTGAAGGGATTCAAAGAACATAATGATGAAAGGCAAGGAATGATGAGAAAAGGAGAAAAATGATTATCATGAGTAAGAAAGAGTGACGTTTGTCTCTCTAGTTCCCCTAAGGAAGAAGAAAAATGACTCAAAGAGTCAAGAAAGTATGAGCCGAAATAAGAAAATGGAGTGCTTAAAGAAAGATGAAACCATCATAGATCGTTATGTCCTATCTTGATCCAAAAGCCTTCATTACATTCTTGCTAAAGCCCTATATGATTTCAAGTTGAGTGAGCTTACATCAGTGGTGATTTACATTAGGGGCAAGCTTATGGTACTTAGAGCCGGACTTGTAGCATTCTTTTGAGAGTGAAGTGTGCACTTTTACACAATCCTTGTTTTGAGTGTTACATTCTATAAAGCTAGATTTGCTCATGGAGAGTAGATGAGGAGGAGTTTGGGATCCACAATGACCTACGTGAGAGAGCGAGATTCCTTGATGAATTGAGTCAACTCTTGATGCTCTAGTTTCACATTAGAACTATGGAACTCAAGAGGTCATAACATGATGTTGTTGATAATTCATTTATGGTGAAGGTAATTGTTAGTCCCAATTGATGCTTGATGAAGTTACCTTAGGCCAACTGAAATATCCTTTTCTTTTTCTTGTGGAGGTGGGAATTATCTTATTTTCTTGAGGACAAGCAAAAGCTTAAGTTTGGGGGAGTTGATAAGTAAAATTTTTAGCCTATTAATTGCTCACTTTTACTTATGATTTGGGCCATAAATGCGTGAAGGTATTCCCGGAAACTAACTTAATATGCTTGCTTGCAGGGATTATTCCAAATGAACCAACAGAGCCATAATCAACTTATAAAGCAGTAAAAACTTGAACAAAAACTAAAACTGGGCCAAGAGGTATGGAACGCGGACAGCGACAAAAAAGTACGACCGCAAAAGTATCAATGCGGACGCGGCCATTTTTTTGCGGTCTACAATATGAAGAATCAGAGAGATGGTTTGTTGGGCACAAACATAAACGCGGACCGCGACAAGAAGATGCAGCCACGAAACTACCAGCGCGACCGCGATGGAAATTTCGCGAACCGCGGTTGCTAAGGTTCAAAGAGTGCATAATTCAAGCAAAAATTAGAAGGGCGGTCCGCGTCAGAATTACGTGGCCGCGAAAGTTCTGCAGGGGTATTTTTGTCCGAAAATTTCAGCTTAGTATAAATAGATATTTTTGTCAATATTAGGTTATGTTATATTTTTGATGAGTACGTGAGACGGTTAGGTTTCCTTTTTGGGCAATTTTGTAGAAGATTTACCTTATAACATTAGATTTTCATCTTTTAATTTAGTATTATAGATTATATCTTCTCTTTATCTTGATTTCTGCTATTATTATGAATAGCTAGACCCATAGCTAGGGTTGTGACTCAACCCTAGTATGGGTATTTAATGGGTCTTGAATTTTAGGGCTTGAATGTTTATGGGTTAGTGATATTTAGCCTGGTTCTTGCTAGAATTATAGAATTAGAGATTGCAAACACTGATTCATGCCTTTATGATTTGGTCTCTTCTTGAGAAAGAGGGATTAAGTCTGGAAAAACTAGGCTAACAAGGAATTGGGGCGAACTCAAGAAATTGATAGCCCCAATTAAAGGGTTAAACCTAGAGATAGTAATACCCGACTTGAGCTAATATCACATGACTTGCATGAATACCCAATTGGACTTGAGAAAGCCAAATTGGGCAAAATCACTCAAATATCGAGAGATATAGAGTGAGTACTTGGGTGTGATGGCTATATTACGATCCCAAATTAATCAAGCTTTCCCTAGATTCTTACTACCCGTTAGATGTCCACCTAGGCAGAAGTTGCTACCCTAGTCCTTTTATTTGAAAACCAACATAAAAAATATTGTACTTAGCTTTAATCTTAGCATACAATAGAAATAGAAATAGAAGTAGAATCAACACCTTCATGTTTGGAAGTGCAATTAGAAACACAACACGCAGTTAGAGTTAGATATAAACATAATTCCAAATCAATTAACTCCTTGTGGATTCGATCCCGATCTTATTGGGTAAAACTGCATCGACCATCCTCGCTACTCAATATTAGTGGAGGCTTGGAATCAACCAACTCCGTGATGTTTATGAAACCGACTAATTCATTTGGGGAGGGGACGATTTTTCGGGAGGTCGTGGCCTTTGATTCTCCTCTGGCTCCCGAGAAAAGGGGGGATCGGCTTCTCGGCCACCTTCCCCGGGTGACACCTATTCTTCTTCGTCGATGGTTGACCCATGAGCAATAAACTCTAGATCATCATCCTGAGGGCAATCCCTGAGACGGAAGAGGGAATCGGTGTCCGGTACACTATATTTGGTACTCTCTTTGTTGCTTTTCTGGACCCAGACAACTACCCTCTTTTTCTTTTTGACCTCGGCGTCCGTGGAGCTAGAGGATTTCCTCTTTTTCCTTTTATTCTCCTCCCGTGCAGCAACCCCGGGCTTCCTTGAAGTGGAGGGCTTAGAAAGCGAGGATGGGGCCTTATCCTCGTCCAATGGTCGAAGCCCTATGGTCTTGGGCAAACCTGTGGAAAGAAAAAATAACTTAGCAGAAATAGAGGTTAAGTATGAAAGTAGAATTGTTCGGGAGGAGGACTCACCATGGGAACATGCCTCCCACTTGCCCTTTGAGATCTTGCGTCATTCGCGCTCGAAATAGGACATTTGCTTGCAGATCCTCTCGATCTACCCCTTGAAACAGGGGACTACATTGGGAACTTAGGTGACCACTGCATAATAATAGGCACAAACAATTAGAAAAATAATAAAGGAAGTACCAAGGACTCTGGAAGGAAGGAAAATTTACAGGCTGAGTTCCACTTCTCACGGTAAAAATTTGGGGGAAATGAGGTCTTTGGTTTTCACCCGAACGAACCTCCCGTGCCATCTTCGTTCTCGATCTTCATAGAGATAAAGCAGCTGGTCGAGGGCAAATCGAGGTGCTTCGGTGTTTTTGACGAAGTGTTGGTAGGAGGATTGCGATCTCCAAAAGGACGGTTGAATCTGCCCAAGGCAGACCTCGTACTTTTGCATAAGACAAGGATTATAGGGTCCATTGGGGAAAGCGTGAAGGGATAAGTGTAAGCACTTAAATACCTCTCCACGTGAGTGGTAATGACTTCGTTGGGCCCGACGACGACTATTTACTTACCCTCCCAGTTGCAGTCCACCCAAACTGTAGGGAGTTTGTCCTCTGTAACGGAGCATATATACCTTCATACTCTCTCGCCTCAATCCTACAGACTAGAGGCCTTCTAGACTTTGAAGTCGTTCTCAATGGAGAAGCCCCCGAGAATGAATCTCTTCAAAGGAGGATCTGGGGCTATCTCAGGAACTGCCACCTCAGAATTCGTGGCTGGGTTGAAAGTTGAAGGGACGGTCTATTGAGGCATGGGTTTGAAAGTTTTTTCCATCAGATTCTAAAAAATATGAAGGCTTAAAGGTAAGGATGAAGGTTTGAAGATGAGGATAAAGATTTGAAGATGGAGATGAAGGTATGAAGGTTAGATGTGCAGGTTTGAAGAAAGAGTATGAAGATATGAAGATCTGGAAAGCAGTATATGAAAGTTGGAAGGAGTTAGGAATATGCGAAGAAATTGAGGGTAAGTCAAGGCGCTCTAGAATTGGAAAGTAAAAAAGTAAAAAAGAGATCGAAGCCTTTATAAAATGGACCGACGTGAGTACGATTGAGGCCCAAGGATCCCTCGTATCATAACCCGGGGGAATGAACGGTGTATCTGAGATCGAGCACGGTTGAATAAAGGATGCAGATCAAGTTTAGCTTTCGGACTTCGGGAAACGCGGAGAACGGTTATGCATGACGAGTAGGGGCCATAATATTCGCCCTCAACCGGATATTACAGCGCAAATCTCGTTCAGTATCAATCGTAGATCGACATTTACCGAAAAATAAAGATTTTTACTTAATTTAGACTTGTACTCGAACTGGAATTCTCCTACTATATAAAGGGGAAGGTTTTCTTTATTCTGACACATTGTAACACGCAACTCAAAGCAATAAAAATTTACTTTTGTCTTCTAGCTATTGTTCAAGACATTATTCATATGTTATTTTCTTCACTCAAGACGGAGCTTGTATCGAGGGTCTAATCGAGGATGAGTTTCAATGTTGAATCTAAGATCAAGCTTGGGCATTACATTGCAATTGGTTTGATCGTTTATTTTGTCTTTAATTCATTTACCCGTTATTCTTAATTATTTGTATTGAATTAAACCATGTATCCTTTAAACCGCGTACAAATTTAATTGTTACTCATTTTTTGGGTAAACAATTTGATATGTTTCATCTAACACTCAGCTATTCCATGTAATACATTAAACATACATGTTATAAAGTTATCTTAAAACATGGAAATAAGGAAAAGAATTAATGTTACAGTATTTATTAAAATTCGGGCAAGTTCTTCCTTCTGTCTTCCAGTATATTTGAGTGACATTGATAATTGATATTAGATCAATTAACTTAGTACGATTAGGCTTTTTCCATTCAGCATAGTTTCACTGTGAGTTGAAACTGCATGATGATAAAAAAAAAGTCTAAAAATAAATAACATCAAGTAAACTAAATTATGGTTATGTAAAATATAACACTATTATTATTTATTACGTAGTGGGGATCACTGATTTTACACAATATTCAACTGGTGAAGATCACATAGTGTGCATCACTTCTATTTATTCATGCTTACTTATTTTTACATGCACAACATACCATTCCCTTATTCTTTTCATAACTAATACCATATCAGACGTAAGTGTATGTACGACACAACGTCTAGTATGTTGTACCACAAACTCTTAATAATATGGTTGTGATCTGAGCAATCTTGATCGATCAGTTGAAATTACCAGCATCCAAGTGTTTGTTATTGTTGGCAGTTTCATTGGCGAACATGGTGGTGGCACAGCCTTTGTGGCAGTTGCTCTGGCAGCCAGATCCACAGTAGTCACAACAAGTGCCACACCAGCCAAACTTACGCTTATGGTTTTGTTTATCACATTGTTTTGAATGAGTTGTGGTTAGCAACAAAGCCAACATCCCAAATATAACTTCAACTGAAAATCTCATCCTTTTGGTCTTTGCTTTTTTTTTTTCTCTATGGAAAATTGGGGAATGATAATGGAAAGGAAGCAGATGTACTCTTATATAGAGTCTGATCGATGAAAAACAGGTATAAACAGCGGAAGCAAGTAGCAGATGTACTCTTATATAGAGTCTAATCGATGAAAAATATGTATAAACAGCGGAAGCAAATAGTCATGATCACTTGCATGTAATATAGACAATACATAGTCACAAATTTTAATCAAACATAAAATTGATACTTATCTCTTGAAGCGTGACCGCGATCGCGAAAAGAGCCTTCAAGTAAGAGTGAAAACTGTCCACGAGATCATCCTCTATTTTCACATTCTTCTGTTATGTGACTCGAATAATACCAGGAATTAGCGAAATTCGTGTGGGCGAATTTCACCTAGGAAAACTGATCACGCCCAACTATGCCTTATAAAAAGGACTAAGCGGTCGCTGCAAATATAATTCGGTTCAAGTCCGGAGTCGAATCCCACAGGGAACTAACCTATTTACTACAACTTTTAACAATGCTAATGATAAGCTCAGACAATTTTCGGATGCATGATTTTTAATAGAGCATAAGTGAAATTTATTTGTCTAATGAAAAATAACAACAAAATTAGCAATAATCATGAATAAGGTTGAATTCAAAGGTAAAAAGATCTAGGGCTATTGATTTTCTCAATTGCCGGATTAATTCCTGACACGTTAGATATAATCTCGCTGTACTACTCTATGAGGATTATGAGTTCTGGGCTACCGTAATTATCTCTCGATCAATTACGATAATTTACTAGAAGCATTCTCTCGAACTACTCTAGTTACTAATTTATGCAACTCAAAATTATCCCACCAAAGCTTCAATATCTCTAACCCCTCTTTTAAATTCACGTAATTAATCTCTTAACTTACCCAAAATTATTGTTGTTCAACAACAATCTAACCAAGTGTTCTTTCTCAAGCAACATGGGGTAACTAGACACGATTAATCAAGGGCCCTTTTAATTAATCACAACACAACACATAGTTGAATAATCATATAATAAGAACAACTCAATTATATCTAAACAAAGTCAAAACTTCATCCAACAATTGGTTCTATCAACCCTAGATGATGGGTTTAGCTACTCATACTAATGGATAAAAATCCACTATAACAATTCATAATCAACAATGGAAGTAAGAAGAAGAAGATGAAAACTCTTAGGAAATTCTCCGCCTTCACTCTCTTGTTCTTGCCTCCAAAATCTCCTAAAAACAACTCTCCTTCTCTTCCGGGCGAATTACGCTTCATATAGGTTTAGGTTAGTCGCCTTAGAAATTACATAATTTCCCCTGAGTTGTTGCCCTCCGTCGGCCCGTCCGCGGCCGTGGATTCGACCGCGGATCCAGCCGTGGATTTAAGCCAGTGTTCTGCCTCCAATGCGCGGTCCAATTCGCGGTCAACTCCACGGCCGCGCACCTGGAGGGGACTTCCCCGCTTGCTTTTCACGCTCTTTTTCAACCGGGCTAACCTTCGATTGGCCTTCCATACTCCATATTGACTCCAAAACACTCCTTAGCTTCCTCCTAGCTCGGAATGGATCCTGCAAAGTATAAAATTCTTAATTAGAGCATTTGGTTATCTTTTAGCATTCAAATATCAATAAAGTGCGGGTAAATTAAAGTATAAATAGTGTCTAAGTTGCATAAATATAGCCTACTATCAACACCCCACACTTAAACCATTGCTCGTCCCCGAGCAATCAAACCACGCTCTACAATGGCCTAACTTCACTGAGCGACTTTCCTAACTCACCACACCAAGAATATTTCACATAGTTTGAGTATACATTAGTGTAACATCTACACCTCAAGAGTTGACTCCCGTGAGCCACGCAATATTCCTAACCGGCTTACTTACTCTGTTCAGAGGTCCAGACTTACCTCTCCTTCGTGAATCAAGTGCCTGCTCACTACAAAAGAGACTCATTTCATAATCAATAAAGTTCACGCACATTGAGGAACATCAAAATAAATAGAACTCACTCACCCTCAGAAATGATATTATTGTGCCACAGAAAACGCTCCATAGGCTTGGCCGTAGTGTACTACTCTACTAATTGAGCTTGTTCAGTCTAGGATCAAGTAGGACTTTATTTGGCTATAATGTAGGTTGCAGGTCGGGTAGGATATATTTGAATATAATAGTGACTACACCTCCCCAAGCACTTTAATACATATATTTTATAATCAAGCCCACACTTAAGTTAAACCAATATTTCCACCTTCAACACCACGTAAATTACCCCAGACTTCTTTGAGCACAATCACCTTAAAAGCCACCACAAAATATTACTAATCAACATGATACACTATTAACACATGATACATTTTTTTTCCCAGCAAGGTGCACCTTTCTCCTGATTTCCCTAGTTCCACTAAAAAGCCCTACCAACTACCCCACACTTTATCCTTTATAGATTCATAGAAATTCAAGTGCTTAAGAGAGGTAAAGGGTTCAAAAAGATGGTCAATTCAAACATGGGAAAAGGCTTGTAATGTGGTTGCCAAGGAAACATGATTATATGCTCAACGGGGTTAACTACGATACATAACAAATAGGTGGGTGGAATATGTATATATATGGTTCGACAAAGAAATGCCTATATCACTTTCCAGACTAAACAAGACTACTATTTCGCTTTGCAGACACACATGACAAGTTCTAGGCATCAAATGTTGTGCACAGAATACAATAAGCCTCACACACCCACGGCATATGACTCACTCCAGATCGGATCATCAAACACTTAGATCAGAGTAATTAGGCCAAATTAAGAACATACAGTTTAAGGCATTCTTACAAGAGTCAACAAATGAGCCTAAGCGTCACACTAAGTGCCCGCTATATTCAAGGCATTACGATGTTAAGAGATCCTATTCTAATCCTGCCCATAGCCCATAAGTTTCTAACTAAAAAATAAAAACTAACTACACCCGGTTCAAATTAAACCCTTGAAAAAGAACTGTGGTTTAAAGAAAAATCAAGGGGGAATTGATACACCACTACAAAAGAAAATCCACGCTCACCGCACCATTTTTTACTTTTAACCCTTTTTTTGTTCTTTCGACTTTAGTCCCTCAAGAAACCTGTTGAATGATATCCATCGTCCGGACAAGTCGAAAATGATTTACATAAATAAACTACGAACTATTATACATACAACAAAGTGTCCCCCACCCCACACTTAAAAAAATAGCATGTCCCCATGTTATACAAAATAAAGTAATGCGAGGTAAAGGAACTTCCCTGGTGGATCAGTCTTGATCGGAGACAGTGCCAGGGTCGAGATGACACTCCCTCCCTAGCGCACGCATCCAGACCATGATTTTCTTCTCTGACTTCGCATTTTAGGTGGCCAAGGCTTCAACTCTAGCCCCCAATTCTATGACGAAAGTGCGCAGCCCTGCCATATCCTGTTTTAAGGCTGTCATCTCTGTACTCCGTCTGACCTGGGATGGTCCTTCAGCCGTTGCAGCTTGTTCCTGTGGGGGTAATTCAGGTCCAACCTCTTCCTATCCTTCATCGCCCTCCTCCGGCGCATCAGAATCGTCACTATGAGTTGCCCCAGGTGCCACCGGGTATTTCCCGATGGTCACTTTGTCTACCCGAAACTTTGCTTCTTTCTTCACCATGCCATCCACATTTGGGTTCTCAGGTACCCTTGCTGCCCGCCACAATCTAGTGATCAGAGAGGGGAAAAAGAACCCATACCTCTTTCAGTGGTGAATAGACAAACATCTCAGACTGAATAACCTTGGCCACATCAAAATCGCAGCCATTCACGAAGCACCAGATCAAGGCAGCTCTCGGACCATTTACCTTCGTGGTATTATGGGACGGCAGTAAGAAATTGTTGATGATGTGCAACCAGCACTTTCCTTCAAAAGTGAGTGAGGTAGAGTGTAGCTTCGATCCCGGCACAACCCACACTACCTCTTTGTCTGGTACACAGATAGTTCTGAAAAACCTGTTCCATGTGATGGGTTCTCGCTTGTAAGTATCATAGAAATCCTCCTCCCCATTGAATATAGGCAATCGATATACTCTCCTGATAGCTTCTATAGAGGCATCCTCCCTCGTGTGTCACACAGTGCATATTCTATCTTCATGTTCGGGGTAGTTGGCATAGAACCCGGACAAGCATCAAGTTACCCTCCTCCGACTGTTCGAAAAAGCTGTCCAACCTGCGCCTGATCAACTCCCGATACATATTAGGGCACTTATCCTGGAGGGGCTCCATGTCAATACCCCTTTCCGGTACACGTTTTCTAGTGTCCTTCAAACTGAAATGGTTTTGGGCAGCTCTGGAGACAAACCTGGTACGATCCAACTGAGCTGCACTGGTCGGTGCCCGTGCCCGGGATGAACCTCCATGACCACTTGATGAGGCTCTGGTGGTGCGTCTCTTATTTGAAGGTGTCATGGTACTTACTCAACAAACACTACTTTCAGTAATCGGCGGAATATGGGAACCAATGGCGGTTACTCAGACTTCACTCGCACAATTGGTCACAATTTACATTCAAACTTATTGTGGCAATTCAACAAACACTTAAGGTGCATATACCCCCAAGTTACCCAAAGCCCTAATTAAATTTCCATTCCTCACAAACTCAACAATGTCTTCCCCCAATTCAACCAAATCTATTAGCCTCACATGCAACATATATACTACAATCCTAAACCAAGTCAAGCGTACACATGATTCTACTATCCTACACATACAATAGCAAAGGAAAAGAATGGAAAAAATAAAAAATAAAAAACAAAAAAGAATACTAAGAAAGAGGAATAGAATCATGTTACTTACTTGGAGATCTTGGGAGGAACGGAGGTTGGTGATTGGTTGAGTGGAGAAGAGGAGGAAGGAGAAGAAACTTTGTTGATGAGAAAAATTTTGAGGGAGAGGGAGAGGGGGCGTGTGCTTTGTTTTAGGGGAAGGAGAAGGCTTTTAGATTTTGTTAAGGGGGAGGGAAAGAAGAAGTGGGGGAGTGGGCGGTTTTGGGGGGGGGGGGTTAAGTAAAAAACATTAATTAATAGGAAAGAAAAGAAAAGAAGAGAAAAGAAAAGAAAAGAAAAAGAAATTAGTAACAAATTATGAACCTGAAACTGCCTCATCCGCGGTCGATCGCGTCCAATCCGCAGTCGCGGATAAGGAACAGTGAGGGGGACAAAATCTGCGCCCCAATCCACGGTCAAGTCCATGCCTGCAGACATGCGACAGTGAAGGCAGTAAAATCCGCGGTCGACTCCGCGGTCTAATCCGCGGCCGCGGATATCGATCTATAGCAATTTTTTTGTCTTTTTCGCACTTTTACCTATCTCTGGGTTAATTTCAACCCCCGAATCCTTTCGATGTGCATAAGTTTATCCCTGCACATTAGTAGATCGGTCAATGCCGTTCAAAATCAATTACAAAAACAAGAGTAAAGAAAAATAATGGGTTGCCTCCCAAAAAGCGCTTGAGTTAACGTCGCGGCAAGTTATTTACAACAAACCATGCGTTGCCTCCCAGGAAGCGCCTGAATTAACATCGCGGCACGACGCATAATTTCATTATTACTCTTCGCTTGTGTATTGGGGCTCTTTTAAAGATATCACCACTTTATCCCCCATTTCTTCGACCATTCCAAGGTAATGTTTCAACCTTTTCCCATTCACTATGAACTTATTTGTCCCATCTTCAGATTCAATTTCTACAACTCCACTTGAGAACACTTGCACCACTCAGAAGGGTCCTGACCATCGGGACTTCAACTTAACTAGAAACAATCTCAATCTCGAGTTGTATAACAATACTAGATCTCCGGGTTTGAAGTTCCGATTTAGAATGTGCTTATCATGCATCATTTTCATTCTTTCTTTGTACAATCTTGCATTCTCAAATGCATGAAACCTGAATTCCTCGAGTTCATATAACTCAGTGACTCTGTTGGTGCCTGCGGTCTCCATATCCAAATTCAACTGCCGCAGTGCCCAAAGGGCTTTATGTTCGAGCTCTATCGGAAGATGGCATGATTTTTCAAACACCAACTTGTATGGTGACATACCAATTAGAGTTTTAAATGTTGTGCGGTACACCCATAATGCATCATCCAGCTTCTTTGCCCAATCAGTCCTTGTCGCATTCACTGTCTTGGTCAGGACACTTTTGATTTCCCTATTGGACACTTAAACTTGCCCGCTCATTTGTGGGTGGTAAGGTGTGGCTACCTTATGGCAAACTCCATACTTTTCCAACAGCCGTGCGAACACTCTATTGGAAAGATGGGTTCCACCATCACTGATTATAGCTCTTGGGGTGCCAAAACGTGTGAAGATGTTTTTCTTTTGGAAGCCTGTCACCCCTTTTGCATCATTGGTTGGGAGATCCACCGCTTCGACCCATTTGGAGACATAGTCAACTCCTACCAATATGTATTTGTTACCATACGAGCTAACGAAAGGCCCTATAAAGTCAATCCCCCACAACTTAAAAGCCTACACCTCTTGAATTGTGGTCATCGGCATCTCGTGACGTCGAGATATGTTGCATGTCCTTTGGCACTCATCGCAACTTTTTACCCAAGCATGGGCATCCTTGAACAGAGTTGGCCAATACAACCCTGATTCCAACACTTTTGCTGCTATCCGAATTCCTCCAAAGTGTCCACCATATGGTGAAGCATGGCAAGCCTGCAAAACAGAAGGTTGATCTTTCTTGGGGATACACCTCCGGATCATGTTATCTACACATATTCTAAGAAGTAGAGGTTCATCCCAATAATAAGATTGACAATCGTGAAAGAACTTTTTCTTTTGAATTGAAGAGAGTTCATAATGTACAATACCACTTGCTAAATAGTTAGCAATATTAGCATACCATGGCGTCTCCTCCATTGTCACAACGAGTAACAGTTCATCCGGGAATGTCTCTCTTATATCTTGAACCTCCATTTTCTTGCCAGCTCCTTCCAACCTTAAGAGGTGGTCTGCCAGTTGATTGTTTGTCCCTTTTCTATCACGGATTTCCAAATCAAACTCTTGTAGCAAAAGAACCCAGCGGATTAAGCGTGACTTTGACTCCTTATTTTTTATCAAGTACCTAATTGCTGCATGGTCAGTATAAGCAATAACTTTTGAACCAATTAAGTACGACTTGAATTTGTCGAAGGCAAATACTACAACCAACATTTCTTTTTCTATTACGGTGTAATTGAGCTGTGCACCGCTGAGCGTCCTGCTTGCATAGTAAATTGGGTGCATCATCTTGTCTTTTCGCTACCCCAAAACTGCTCCTATAGCATAATCACCGGAGTAGCACATGAGCTCGAACGGTTGCTCCCAGTTGGGTGCAACAATAATGGGTGCAGTTACCAGTCCCTTCTTCAGCTCATCAAATGCCAACCTGCAATCATTAGAAAACACAAAGGGCTGTTCCTTTTCAAGAAGTTTACATAGAGGGTTAGCAATCTTGGAAAAATCTTTTATGAATCGCTTGTAGAACCCGACGTGCCCAAGGAAACTTCTCACTTCCTTGACCAAAGTGCGCGGTGGCAATTTCTCAATCACATCAACCTTAGCATGGTTGACCTCAATTTCCTTACTGGAGACTCGATGCTCCAAAACTATTCCTTCTTGTACCATAAAATGGCACTTTTCCCAATTCAACACCAAATTTGTCTCCACATATCGTTTGAGAAGTCTTCTTAATTGTGAAGACAATCTTTGAATGAATCCCCCACCATGGAGAAATCATCCATAAACACCTCCATAATGTCTTCAACCATATCAATGAAAATGGCTAACATGCACTCTTGAATATAGCCGGCGCATTGCAAAGTCGAAAAGGCATTCTCCGAAAGGAAAATATGCCATACGGACAAGTGAAGGATGTTTTCTCTCTATCTCCAAGGGCTATTGAGATCCGGTTGTACCCCGAATGTCCATCCAAGAAACAGAAGTGAGACCGCCCAGCTAACCTATCCAACATTTGGTCAATGAAAGGCAATGGGAAATGGTCCTTCTGGGTGGCTGTGCTCAATTTCCAATAGTCCATGCAAATCTGCCACCCCATGACTATACGAGTCAAGATCAACTCGTTATTCTCATTTTGTACAACCGTCATTCCTCCATTTTTTGGCACACACTGAACAGGGCTGACCTAGTTACTGTTATAGATGGGGAAGATGATACCCGCATCCAGCCACTTGATCACTTCCTTCTTCACCACCTCTTTCATATTCGAGTTCAACCGTCTTTGATGCTCTATGGAAGGTTTGTGCCCCTCTTCCAAGAGAATCTTGTGCATACAAAAGGCTGGGCTGATACCCTTTATATCTGCCATGGTCCAACCAATGGCAGTCTTACATTCTTGTACCACCTGTAAGAGTTGCTCTACCTACACAGCTAGCAAACCAGATGATATAATAACAGGCAAAGTAGAATTAGGCCCTAAGAAAATGTACCTGAGGTGAGCTGGAGGCGGTTTCAAGTCCAACTGTGGTGGCTCCTCTATTGATGGTTTTGCAGGTGGTGTTTCTCTTTCTTCTAAGCGTAGGGGATCGAACCAAGGTTCCCTTTTCCAGAACCCTTGACCCTCGAGAGACAAGACCCACTCCGTCAGCCCTTCACTATCCATCTCTTCCAAATTCATCAAACAGGCTTCTAGCGGATCCCTGACATTAAGGGTCTCATCCTCCTCTTGCAGTATCACATCCACTGCCTCCACTAGCTAGCAATTTGCAAATTTGCGGGGTCTCCCCATTGATTGTTGAAAGTTGAATATTATTTTTTCATTGTTCAACCTCATTTTCAACTCTCCAGTCTCACAATCAATCAATACTCTCCCAGTGGCTAAGAACGGCCTTCCCAGAATTATGGGTATCTCTTCATCCACTTGACAATCTAGAATAATGAAGTCTGCAGGGAATACAAACTTCCCTACTTGAACAATCACATCATCAAGAATTCATGTCGGTCTTTTGACTGTGCGATCAGCCAGTTGCAACAACATTGAGGTCGGTCTAGCTTTGTCAATGCCCAGTTTTGTATAGATTGCCAAGTGCATCAAGTTTATACTGGCCCCCAAGTCACACAATTCTTTAGCAAAAGCATAACTCCAAATGGTGTATGGGATA
Source organism: Nicotiana tabacum (assembly GCF_000715075.1). Taxonomy (NCBI): domain Eukaryota; kingdom Viridiplantae; phylum Streptophyta; class Magnoliopsida; order Solanales; family Solanaceae; genus Nicotiana; species Nicotiana tabacum. Next base: position 29,282,532 of record NC_134088.1, on the reverse strand, counting down.
GTGAAACTACCTGGATCAGACACTTTTTGAGCCTTAAGTCTTGTCACTACCGCGCTGCAAGTCTGTGTCAGAGTTATAGTGGACAAGTCCTGGAAGTCAAATTTTCACGACATCAGGTCATTCATCATTTTTGCATACCATGGCATTTCCCTCAAAGCATCCATCAGTGGAATATTCAATTGAATTTGTCGAAGCATTTCCATAAATTTCCTGTATTGATCATATTTCTTTTGCTTTGCCAATCTCTGAGGGAATGGTGCAGGAGTCAACCTCTGCCCACTGCTTGGTGTCTTTTCTTTGTTGGAAGCTTTTTCTACCACCTGTTCTAAGAGTTGTTCACCTTCCTTCTCCTTACCCTTGTCAACTTGTGCTTGTTCAATTACAACCTCGGTGAGCTCTGCTGACTCATCTACCTCTAATGTAACTGGAGTAGTTAGCGTAGTCTCTCTCCTAGATTGAGACCCTTCTTGCTCTCTGTCTAAATCTCTTCCATTCTTGAGACTCACTACCATTAGCTGATTTGGGTTATGTTCCTTTGGGTTAATATTTCTATCTGTAGGCAATGTTCCTTGTAGGCGATTGTTCAAGGCCATAGACAGCTGTCCCAATTGAGTTTCAATGCCTTTGATTGCTGAATCATGTGCTGCTAACTTTTCTTGCATCTTACCATTTGTCCCAATGAGTTGTTGCAGCATGCCCTTGATTTCTATCATGTTGTTGTCCTGCTGTTGGTGAGGTGGTTGGTAGGCCAACTGTTGCTGGTGCTGCTGATTATAGACATGTTGCCTTTGATAAGGCATGACTTGGCCTTGTGGTCGTGCGCTTCCTGGATTGGGGTTGTGTTGTGGCTGGTTTGGTCTATACTGCTGGTTTGGTGCTGGTCCCCATTACTGCCCACCTTGCCTCTGAACTCCGAAATTGTTGACATAATTCATGTCTTCTTTGAAGCTCTGGTTGTCATCCTCTCCACTCCACGAGCGCACATATGACTGTTTATGCAAGGAGTGCAAAAGCCTCCATTTGTTGTATCAACAATGTGCACTTGCTTTGTATCCATCTCATCAATTTTCTTTGTCAGTAAGCTCATTTGGGTCATGAGAGTGGCTATGTTCTCTGCATTGGAATTGTTTGGGTCAAGAGCAATAGAATGCACTATTGGTGTAAGTGTCGTACCTCTAGTCATCCAGCCTGAATTTTGAGCCATCTTGTAGAGAAGAATCTTGCACTCTATGAATGTTTTTCTCAAAAATGCACCCCTAGCTGAAGCATCTACATTGGCCTTCAAACAGTCTGCCAAACCCATGTAGAATGTTTGTCCCAGCATCTGATCTGGAATGCCATGGCGTTGTCACTAGCATACCTTTAAACCCCTCCCAGGTTTCCTGCAAGGTCTCAGTTGGTTTCTGTCTGAACTGCAATATCTCATCAATTTGCCTTGCAGTCTTGTTGGGAGGATAGAACTTGTTTGAGAACTGCTTGACTAATTCTTCCCAATTAGCAATGAAGTTTATTTGGAGCGAATTCAGCCAAGTTTGAGCCTCTCCAGTCACTGAGAATGGGAATAATAATAGCTTAATGGCTTCAGGAATTACATTCGGTTGTCTTTAAATCACACAAATTGATAGGAAGTTCTTCAGATGTTGTTGTGGGTGTTCGATGTATGACCCGGAGAACAGTCCCTTATTCTACAACAGGTGCAGCATGTTGTTGGTAATCTTGAATGTGTCCCCTTGTATCTGAGGAACAACAATGGCGGTGGCTAGGTTATTAGCAGTTGGTTGTGCCCAATCATAAAGAGCAGCTTCCGACATAATAGGTGCCACCACTCCATTGTTTGGGTCAACACGATCATTCCGATTGTTTCTGTTGACGTTGTCCGCATTGTCCATTTTACTTTCGAGTTGATCTTTTTGTCTTAACTGTTTATTCTTCTTGTTGGCTCGATTCAATGCCGTGAATACTTTATCGGGGTCTGAGAGTCCTTCAAAATGTTCACCAGTCCTTAAAGAGCTTCTAGGCATACACCTGAGTTACAGAAGAGTTCAAACGTGAGAATTTCAATGGAAAAATTTAACACCGTAGGAAATTGATCTAAACTAAGAATCCTAGAAATTCTTCTAAGTTGTAATAAATAACACTGTTAGTTCCCCTGCAACGACGCCAAAATTTGATCACGCCCAACTATGCCTTGTAAAAAGGACTAAGCGGTCGCTGCAAATATAATCTGGTTCAAGTCCGGAGTCGAATCCTACAGGGAACTAACCTATTTACTATAACTTTTAACAATGCTAATGATAAGCTCAGACAATTTTAGTATGCAAGATTTTAAATAGAGCATAAGTGGAATTTATTTGTTTAATGAAAAATGACAACAAAATTAGTAATAATCAAGAATAAGGTTGAATTTAAAGGTAAAGGGATCTAGGGCTATTGATTTCCCAAACTGCCATACTAATTCCTGACACGTTAGCTATAATCTCGCTGTAATACGCTATGAGGATTATGAGTTTCGGGCTACGGTAATTATATCTCGATAAATTAGGATAATTTACTGGAAGCATTGTCACAACCCATATTTTCGTACGTACGAGTACGTCGTAAATCAATTGACGTAAGCTCAAAAATGAAATCATATTTGAAACGTTTACAAATTAAGTGAATAATGTTACCTCATAAGTTACAAATATTGATGATCATGAACAACAAGTACAAAGAGGATTGGAAGGTTCAGAAGCTAAAGGAATTGAAGAAAATAATGTTTCATCGAAAGTCGACAAGTTGGGAATGTTATAGCATGTACTTTAGGGGTGATACCAGAGTGTTTAACATGATATGGAGGTTATGTTATGATTTATGCTATTCGTATGATAGTCGTGTGTTATCTTTTGAAGTCAAGCGAGTGGTGGAACAAAAGTCGATGAAAGTCATCACAAGTTACGTTCATAAGTTTTACGAAAAATTTGGGTCAAATGTAACTGCAATTTTCTCTCAATATACTTAGAGTTATGGGGTGTTCCACCTATAAAATTAAAGATATATGAGTCTATTTTCCAATGCATTAAACCGTTTGTCAATACGATATTGGAGTAGAGATATATGGGCATTTTTGCGAGACTTCACACACTATCACCTACTTGCTTAAACGAGAATCCAAAACTGGGCCAGTTCGGGTCGTCAAAAAATGGGCCAGTTTGGGTCGTTTAAAGAGGTTTTTTAAATGCCTATCCCCTTCATATATTAGGCTGATAATAGGGCAAAATAACCGGACTTAATCTCTGCAAAACTCCTTCCAAAAATTTCTCCCAAACCCCAATTGATTTTTTCTCCCTTTCAAGTTCTAATTGGAGGTACAACCAAGAGTTTGAAGAACCAAGATAGGAGCTGAGTTATCTAACAAATAAGGTTTGTTTACTGCTCTATTTCATCCATTTTTTCTGCTGTAGATGATTAGTAAGTCGTTCTATATTTGTAAGAACTCACGGGACAGTGATCGGAAGCCTTGAGTTTGAGTTATTTACTTGTAACAGACTATTTTGTGGACTGTTTTGTGGTGCTGTTGGGCTGCGTGTTTTACTACTTTTTTTTAGAGTTTTGGAGGAGGAAGGGTGTGGAGAAACACCCCATAAAATCAGGATGTTGGGCTGGTCATTCATTGTAACATTTTCGGGTTGTTGACACTACTATGGTGGTCGTTTTGTGTATGAAGAGATTGGGGTGTGTTGGGCTCCTTTGTAGTATTGTGTGGTGTACATAAGGTTGGAAAGTAATGTATATATGTTGTTATTGTTGTTTTTGGTGTTGTTGGTATTATCTTGAAATTGGAGGAAGTAAGGATTATAGGGAAATGCTGTCCGTTTTGATACAAAATAAGTTTGTCGTTAGTTGTGCGATAGTTGTACCTTTTTTAACTTAATGGTAGTATTATTATCGTTGTTATAGATTAAGGTGAGAATAGGCGAGTTTAAATTGGTGATTGTAAAGATTGTGATAAGGTATGTTAAGGCTAAACCTTTCTTCATTTTGGCATGATCCCGTAACTACATGAGTTTGATAACGAGGCATAAAGAGAAGTTCGTATTCCAGGATTTATTCACATTATCCTAGTCTCAGAAGTTACAGTATTCTCCCATATCGGGACTTCATATTCAGTTTAGTATTGTCTTCTTTCAGCCAAGAGAGCAGAGAGTGTATATATATATATATATACAGTATTACAGTATTTTCACCACCATCGAGCTATAATCGGTGGGCAGGCCCCTATTGGGCAACCTCTGATCAGATGGTAAGTTATATACCGAGCCTACTGTGTCCAAGCACCTATTAGCGAGCCCAGAATGGCCGATATACATAGCCTAGTATGGCCGAGCGTCTATGAGTGAGCCTACTGCGGCAGGGCAGTTACACATACCGAGCCTTATAGGGCCAGACAACTATTTTACATACTATATGGAGAGAGTTGAGTCAGCATCAGCAGGTAAGAATATCTTCAGATTATTTTTGACTCCCATTTACATTCAGTTATTATATCATCAGTTCAGTTTCAGCTTTCAGTTATTTTGTTGCCTTACATACTCAGTACATTATTTGTACTGACGTCCCTTTGCTGGGGACGCTGCATTTCATGCCTGCAGGTCCTGATAAACAGCTGGATAGACTTTTCCCAGTAGAGAGAGCAAAATATCAGCTTGGTTGGTAAGCTTCACTTCCCCGGAGTTACCAGGTCTAGACCTTGGAGTCTTTTTATATATACCGGTTTGATGGGTAGGTCGAGGCCCTGTCCCAACTATGATACAGTCCAGCGATCTCTAGAGGCTTGTAGACAAGTCCTGTATAGTTTGTATACCAGTAGATATTCATGGCGGCCTCGTCAGCCTGCATATTTATATATATATTTAAGTGAAATATATATGAGTTTTTGGGTATGTTTACCCCTCAGATGAGAGAGACAATATTTTTAGATGATTCAGAATATGGCCTCATCGGCCTAGATAGAGGGTTACTCCTCTAGAGCTCACAGTTACAGAGTGTTACGCTCGGGCCGAGTATGGTACCGGTCGCCGGCCACGTCTCTTCAGGTTTGGGGCGTGAGAAACTTGCTATCAGAGCAGTTCTATCCTAGGGAGTTTACAAGCCGTGTTTAGTAGAGTCTTGTTTAAAGGTGTGTTGTGCGCCACACTTATAAGCAGGAGGCTACAAGGCATTTAGGAGTCTGTTACCCTTCATTCAAATCCAAATCGTGCTATAGATCTGAGTCATAAGAGTTCAAGCCAAAGCTTATGTTTTCTAAAGATATAGAGATGCTTTCAATTAGAAAAATTATAGTTAGCAAGAGGGATAATACATCAGCAGGTAAGGGCATTAGTAGAGAGAGAATTCTTGACTACGTGGCCCTGTTTGAGACCATATTAGATCGTGCTTACCATATGTGTGAATTTCCCATTTACCCTTAGACGGGAATATCTAACATATCCCGTGCATAGCAGGCCATGGGAGTATCAGAAAGTAAAAGTAAAGTTTCAACAGGTAACATAAGAAAGGTGAAGAAGGGTACGAGGTACCTAGTTAATGGAGATTATCTGAAATTCCACGCCAGGCAGAGAAATAAAAGAATTCTAGGTTACCTTTAACAGAAATAGAGGTATGCACAATTGGCCACACCCATCTCAGTTATGCCATATGGGAGCTAACATATATAGTTTACGAGAAGGATAGGATATCAAGATCCAGCTTGGGTTAGAGTAACCCGAAATTGTGGATTGAGCTAGGGGAGCTAAAAGTGAAACAATGTTTTGTTGAAGTTTTCAGAATAATGTGCTAGACAGAAGTATTAGCAGGAGAATAAGAAGGGAGTAAATGAAGTATTATGAGTAAGATATGATAAATGGGTGATAAAGGTAATCAAAATATGATATGATGATAGAGTTTATAGTCAAGTGAATGAAAAGATAGGAGGTGACATGCCTTGAGACAGTAAAAGAGTATAGGCCAAAAGTCATATCCTCATTTCGAGAAATGAGTTGGTGCGTCCAACGTGATTAACAAAACAAAAAGTTTAGACCCACGAAGTAATAAAAATCAGAATGGTCTAGTGAACAAGATAAACTGAACATCAATTAGGGATCGAATGCGGTGATGATAGTTGACATCAAGAGAATTTCAATGATCGCATTCCAGCAATAATACAATTGACAATAGAAGAATAACCTTTAAAGGTCACTCAGGAAGACGCTTCCCTAAAGCAAGCACTTTGAGCAAAGTTAAGCTTAAGGGACTAAGTGTTTCAGTTACACTAGGTATCTGATACCGTCGTGTGTAAGATATTCAATTATCCTTGATACATAAGGGTTACTGCAAGGCGAGTAAGTGTCAATAAAGACGTGAAAAGACGTCGAAGATGAAGAGGTAAAATATTTATAAGTCTTTATAGCATTAAATGTTAATACTCCCCTAAAAGGGGGAAGATGGTGTAATATGGTATTATTCCGGAGTAAAGTGGTTCAAGTAACTATGGAATAGTAAAGGAATAATGCAGTAAATGGCGAAAGGAATGATATTGCATTTATTCATATCCTACAGACATGATACGACTCCAGAACATTATGCAAGCACGACGCCGGGGAAAGGCAGTAAGGATTCCCACACCAGATGTTATTGATAAGTAAGTGCGAATGAACACTTGATACATTAGGAGCCAATGCAAAAGTTAAATTAAGGAAGAAGACATAACCCAAGAGAGGTTACCCAGAATGTAAATATGAGCATGGACTGGCGAGTAGTTAGTAGTTCATTCAGGAATTCAGGAAGAGCCTAGTCATGGCTAGATAAGAGGTCTCAGATAAATCAGTAGATCATGCAAGATGAACAAAGTGAAAACTAGTATAAGAAATTCGGTCTCGTAGATACGACATCGTAATCCTTGAGAAATATTCTGATAGGAGTTGGGTAGTAAAAGGTACTGCATAAGTGTTATGGAAATAAAATAGAGAGTTCCACTAAGGAGATAATAAAAAATTGAGTGCAGAAGTAACCCTACGAGGATAAGGGCGTAGAGATAAGTAACTAAGGGTAATTATTGGCGAGTCAGTACATCAAAATTTTTGTTGGGTATACGATGTAAAAAGCTACCAACTTTACAAGAGTCAGAGGGTCTTCCCTAAGTGCTACAACGAAAGACTAGCTGAGGAAATAAGGAAAAATGCTTCAACATAAGCATAGTGACCTAAAGAAGAAATGATCTTGTAACAACAGTCTCACTACAATATTGTATACACTCCATAAGAAAGTGGAACTTATTGTGGCTAATGAACGGGAAATAAAAATCAAAAGTAATATTTGAGATCATATGAGTTGCACGAAATTCCAATAGGTGTGGGCACTAAGATAAGCGAAGTATTCATGCAATAAGTGGTAGAACGGCCAGTAGAAGTAATTCCGCACTTTTAAAGAAAGCTGAGAAGGCACGAAAGGAATTATTCAATCTTAGTTACGTTATGACCGCACTTAACATTTCAGAGTATTATCCATGCAGCATATATGTTGACATTCCTACAGCTATAGGAGACTCTGGTATAAAGTTAAAAGAAAGAATTGATTCTACCTCTCAAACAAAGTCTTGAATTGTTAGAAGATTATATTATGGATGTTCAATAGCGTCCACCAAAGGCGAAAGTCATAATACCCTGAGCAGCAGATCGGAAGATAACTTAAGCCTACTTAAAGGCTGGGAAAGAAGAGGAAACTAACGGGTTACATCAGGTAAGTGAATCCGGAGTCTGATTATTAGACCAATATAATTATAGAAATCATGATTCTAAACATTGTAAAATCACTCTTAACATTAGAGGTGCAAGAAAGATAGTACAACAACCATATTCTATAACGGGTCTACAATAAAGCCAGAAAAAAAAAGTACCAGTCTTACAAAGAGTAAGTATGAAGCTCCCACCGGATTGTGTACGCACTAGAGGTGCAAGTTTATAGTAAAGCTTCAAGTTGTGGATGTGAATTCTACCTATGTGGAAGGGAGGTTATGAAAGAGGCAGAAGATACAATGCGAGATTAAAAGCTAAGTATGGTAAAGGTTAAGAAGGTACGAGATGCACAAGTGTAGAAGGTTGTGAATAGTCCATACATCAGATAGAGGGCTAGAAGCGGCGTGATTCATTATCCACAAATGATAGTGGTGTTGTCAGTGACATATCTTCTAGCCTATAGTTTTCATGTACCGAGAGGTCTAGTTAAGAGAGTAAAAAAGAGTTAGAGACGATTTGATGTCTCGCTTGAAGTTCCAGAATAACATAATGAAATGTGTGGTGCTAGAAAGTTAAAGGAAGGTTGTGAGAATTATAAATAGATATGTGTAGGTCGCAAGATAAAGTATGGTAGAGCAACAAGGTTTTAGGCAGACATAAGTAAGGATAAGTAGAGGTGATTGAGAAGCTGACGAGAATAGTAGGGCCTCAGAATTAAGCCCATCAAAATAAGAGAGCTGATGGTTTTCCTAAGTTATAAAAAAAACATCAGTATCGCCTGAATGAACTCAGAGGAGTCTAAGACTATGAGAAATTTTAAGAGATGAAATGTTGCCCTGGTAGTAGAATAAGGGTGTAATTGTGATAGATACGAGGATGACGTTAAGGCCATTGATTGGTTAATAATTCAAAAAGAAGGGATTTCATGAATTGCATGAGATTAAAATAACTCTCATAAGATGAATCATGTTGGGATGCGAGGAAATACAGTTATTGAAGTATAGTATCGCCCCTAGGTGGATCGAGCAAATAACTTCAGATCTTCCCTGATGAGACGTGATCCCTAAGGATAATGTATTACGTAAGAGGTTTCAATTTATCAGTGATAGATTATAGATCAACATTAAGGTGAATCAACAATAGGCAGCTAAAATTTCCAAAGTATGAGATGATATTAGGCTGTCATTCTTAAGATCAACAGTAATGAGGAAGAACTAAAGGACTTAGATTTATATATCTAGGATAAGCAGCGAGAGGGTAACCTGGAGTTGGGTAGCAAACCTCGGCAATAATAAAACGAAGTAAGTGTGATGGTGTAGTATAACCTACCTAGATGTGGTAAAGACATAAGGATATATTTAGAAGGCTGCTAAACAAGATATCGCAACAGTCGTAAGTTTGACAAAGTACCGAGCGAAGAACTTCACTACACCTATATACACCGAGAGGAACAACTTATCAGAGTTATGTATACGTTACCAAAGTGAGGCCTAGAGATTGGCTAAAAGCTGGGGGGAAAGGAACAGAAGGGTTGCATAGGCGCACATATAAGGACAAAGTCGTACAGGCTGCATGACAAAAGGTTGCAATAATTACGAGATTGAAAGGATTCCGGCCACAAGTCGTGGTGTGAGAAAGAGGCTTAAAGGGGGAAATGCTCTGGCCTATGGATTTATTCCTAGAGTATTTGCCTAGATAGAAAGGCCAACAATAAAGTATTTATAAGAGCTATCGGTTATGAGACTGATAAGTGCAGCAGTCAACTTTCGAGGACGAATGTTCCAAAAGGGGGGAATAATGTCACAACCCATGTTTTCATACGTACGAGTACGTCGTAAGTCAATTGACGTAAGCTCAAAAATGAAATCATATTTGAAAAGTTTACAAAGTAAGTGAATAATGTTACCCCAGAAGTTACAAATATTGAAGATCATGAACAACAAGTACAAAGAGGTTGGGAATGTTCAGAAGCTAAAGGAATTGATGAAAATAATGTTTCATCGAATGTCGACAAGTTGGGAATGTTATAGCATGTACTTTTGGGGTGATACCAGGGTATTTAACATGATAATGAGGTTATGTTATGAGTTATGTTATTCGTATGATAGTCGTGTGTTGTGTTTTGAATTCAAGCGACTGGTGGAATAAAAGTCGATGAAAGCCATCACAAGTTACGTTCATAAGTTTTACTGAAACTTTGGGTCAAATATAACTTGGATTTTCTCTCAATATACTTAGAGTTATTGGGTGTTCCACCCATCAAATTAAAGATCTATGAGTCTATTTTCCAACTTATTAAATCATTTGTCAATACGATATCGAAGTAGAGATATATGGGCGTTTTTGCGAGACTTCACACACTGTCACGTACTTGCTTAAACGAGAATCCAAAACTGCGCCAGTTCGGGTCATCCAAAAATGGTCCAGTTCGGGTCATTTAAAGAGGCCTTTTTAAACGCCTATCCCCTTCATATATTAGGCTGATAATAGGGAAAAATAACAAGACTTAATCTCTGCAAAACTCCTTCCAAAAATTTTTCCCAAACCCCAATTGATTTTCACTCCCTTTCAAGTTCTAATTGGAGGTAAAGCCTAGAGTTTGAAGAACCAAGATAGGAGCTCAGTTATCCAACAAATAAGGTAAGTTTACTGCTCTATTTCATCCATTATTTCTGTTGTAAATTCATAGTAAGTCATTCTATATTTGTAAGAACTCACGGAACGGTGATCGGAAGCCTTGAGTTCAAGCTTTTCATTTATAACGGATTATTTTGTGGACTGTTTTTCACTATTTTGTAGTGCTGTTAGGCCCTAACAATCTCCTACTTAGATTCATAACCATGAATCTATAACTTTCATAGCTATCCTTTTGCATGACTATTAAAAGTCTCTACCAATAAGCTTTTGCTAAAAGAAACGTGCCAAGTTATTTTCAAATGCAATCTCTGGCTAGTAGTGCTTTGTCATAACTAACTAGTTTGGTATTAAGCTCTTCGGGGATCTTGTTATGAAACTCTCCTAAGAGTACATATTAAACTATGATATTCCTTACTATTCTCCCACTACGACGAAGTACTACTAATATTATCTTCATTACTTTGCGAAATTGAAATATTAATGACTTCCTCCTGTAGTGTTCTTTGCTCAACATCACTCCTACTACTTAGAGGTAGTAGATTTCTCTTTTTCTATTAATTTTTCTCCCAGTACTTAAGTGCAATGCAACGTCAATTCTGACTTATAGAGTTGTATGTTCTTGGGCCTCTGAAATTTTAGATGGTTCATTTGTTATTTCTTTGCTTAGTTCCTGTAAAAATAATTTTCATCTAGGAACATAATTTTGTTAAATAATTCTATTGTAAAGAACTGGCATTTGTACTAACAATTACCTTCTTTTCTTTAGAAAAATAAAATAAACTTCCTTTCGTTTCTTTGGATATTCAATAAACACGCATACATTCGTCCTTGATTTTATCTCATATGTTTCCCCTTTCAGTATATATATTGGACAATTCCATATTGGAACTTGCGACAGACTGTACTTACCTTAAGTTAACAGTTCTATGGGGTCCAAGATACTGGCTTAGACGGAACTAAAATCAGAATGTAATTGCGGTTTCTAAGGCATATCCCATAACGAAAAATAAGTAAATAAGAATAACTCATCATTAATCTAAACATCTCCATAAGAATTCTATTTTTTCTCTCCGTGCGCACCTATTTTTTGACTATATATAAATTTTCACACTTTTATTTTAGTATTTGAATAGTTTTAAGTTTAATTTTGATATTTTAACTTTTATATTATTTTATTAGTAGGCTTTATTAGAGAATATGTAATATTTTTTACAAAGTCTATTACGTAGAGGGCGGAAGAATTTATTTGAATCACGGAACAAATCTAATAAAAAAACTTCCTACCTTCCCTACACCATTTCTTTGTCTATCACCCACCTACTACACTATTCACGTGTCACTATTCCTTGACCCATCATTCATTTTCAACACTCCTCTCATCTTTTCTTAATATATGTACACACACAAAGAGAGGGAAAAGACATAGAGAGATCTGAGGGAAAACAAGAGAATAAAAACACAGTTTCTCTCTTCTTCTTCCTCACCATACATTCATCATCTTCTTCTAAACCTCCATAAAAATCGGCGATTTTCTCTACCACTTAAAACACCCTTAAAATCTATGAAGAACTCCATGGAAACTGGTGACTAGAGCTCCAAAAACACACTACAGGACCTCCAAAAAATAGCTCATTTCTCCTCCTCAAACCCAACTGATTTTCCATCGATTTTCAGCTATAAGCTCCTTTAAACATTACCCTAGAGCAGTCCCATTTGCACATAAACAACAACTCCAAGGTTGAGTTTGAGTCCGCCGGCGAGTTTAGGTTCGAGCGAGCTTCAGTCTTGGTTCGTGAGTCCCAAATAAATTTTGTTGATATGATTGTTGTAGAGACTTTGTACCGATTTTAACATTGAAGAATAGATTGGTTGTAGTTCTCTTCAAAAAGGTTCGTTCCTATTTCTATATTGCCTTTTTTGCTTTAGTCATTTTCTCTTTTCAATTAAATGTTCCATTGCTCTTGACGTGTTTGGTGAGTCCGATGTGATCATTCTGCTACCTTGATTTATTTGTTTCATCATCTTTCCTTAAGTTTGATTTAGTTGCTATCTCTCTTTGATTAACTATGGAGATCAAATGAATGGTATTGGTTAATTAAAATTTAAATTATTCATGAATTGTAAGAATAATGGTTCATATGTTAAATGGGCAGTATGGGGGCCAATTAAGAACATTAAATTTGGGCTTTAGCGTTTATTTAGGCAATGGTAGTAACTGATAGTTTCAACAAAAGGATTTAGGCCAGAAATTTTTGCAAATAGATTTTAAGGTAGTAGACCATCTAACTTTGACTTGGTCGCTTGGTTTGGAACTAAATGGGCTGCCAGTTCACCTTTGGATATAACAACTACTTGGGCTCCATTTGAATCTTGCTAGCCTTTACTTAATTGCAATGTTAGTTTACTAGTCAAGTACTCAATAATTTGCATATTTATATAAATGGTTAGTCAACTTAACTCCTCAAAACACTTTGTTCATCAAATAAATTCATATCCATAACTCAGGGCCCACAACAATCCAAAATTGGAATAAGGAACTTATAAACATTCGTAGCATGCTTTAGGCGCGATTAATAAAATATCGTGACTATGAGTACGGCTCCCGTGGCATGGTCACGATACGTAAATCCCAACTCAAGTGCGCGTTTAACGCGACTTGACCACAACTTCAAGCAAATAATTAAAATCAACATGTTGTGGATTGCGGGTGCGTTTCACGTGACGTGATTCACAATATGTATAAAATAAATGAGTGTGCGACATCGTGACTTGTTCAAACAAATCCCATAAATATTAAAACGGTTAAATAAATAATTAAAGGTGGATAGAAGATAAAATGCACAGTAGGTTTAAAACATGTAATAAATCAGATAATTAGGCCAATTATTAATAGTTATGCGACCATGCTAAGCCCACAGAACTCGGGAATGCCTCACACCTTCTCCCCGGTTAACAGAATTCCTTACCCGGTCTTCTGTGTTCACAGACCGTAAAAATAGAGTCATTTTACTTGATTTGGGATTTAAAATAAATCGGTGACTTGAGATACCATAAATTATCTCAAGTGGCGACTCTGATCAAATAAATAATCCTATTTCGATTAAAGTCACTTAAATTGGAAAAACTCCCTATCCCTCGGGAAAAAGGAGGTGTGACAGCTTTGGCGACTCTGCTGAGGAACTAACTAGAATTCGCGCTTGTACATGTTAAATTTTATTTGGCTTTATTAATTTTTAATATACTGTGATTTATGTGGGCCTAATGTGCTACTTGTCTACTTTTTACCACTTTAATATTGTTGAACTGTACATTATAAATTGTCATCTCACGTACCAACCTCTGAGTCTTCTTGAAATTAAAATTGGACATTTTCTTGACATAGCCCGCTTTCTTTGAGATAGCTGAGGAGCTTGTCACCCGGTGAAGGATTTTAGTCACACATATTTTAGGCGGGGAACACCACCAGCTAAGCCGGAAAGCAATGTTACCGGTAGCTGACACTCCTCGACTCGAGTTGTTCGCCCGAGTAAGCCAGTCTAGATACTTTCTTCACTAGGATTTAAACCTAAAAGAACAAACCTTATGCCGGATATCCCTAGTAGGTTCGCTTTATTTGCATCACGTGCATTTGACTTAGCCAAACTCGGCACAGGGGACGGGTCCGTATAACACATGTATCCTTTTTTAGACCATCATGTTCACTTATGTGCTACTTGCTGCATCATTTGGAAGGCTTGATTTCATTGTGGACTGGCTTTAGAAAATTAGTTGAGTGGAATTGAAAAAGAAAAAGAAATCATTCTCCTAGTTTTGTACAAAATGATCTGTTTTACTATAAATAAATACAAGACAATTTTGAAAAAAAAATCGAAAATGGTCAAAAATCTATCAAGCCTTGTACCGAACAACGCGGGTCTGATTCTCACCGGATGTGAGATACGTATGCAAACCTCATCGGTTTCGGCCCCCAATTTAAAAAAAAATAAAATCCAAAAATATTTTCCTTCTTTTCCGAAGTCTATCCTTCAAAAAAATAAAAAAAAATAAATCAATATCCAAAATATTTTCTTTCTTCTTTAGAAGTCGTTCTTTGGAAAATTCAAAGGATAAAAAAATCAAAATCTAAAAAAAAATTTCTTTTTCTTTAGAAGTCTTTTCTTTCAAAAATTTTCAAAGAACAAATCAAAAAATAATAAAATAAAACTAGCTTATGTAATTTATTCTCGGTATCCCGAACTACGCAAAGATTTTTCACATGATACGTAGGCAACCCACATCAAGTTCGATGAACCATTTTTAAAAATTCAAAATCCAAAAAAAAATTGATAATAATTGACTCAGCCCATTCTAACGTGTTCTTTGTTTTGAATAGTAAAGAAAGTTTGAGGTGGTCGGTTTGTGGTAAGCTGACAACACAAGATCCAAGAAAAAAAGACAACTGACATGGAAGTTGTTACGGCTGCTCAAGAGGCTCAGGGTCAGAGGGTTCAACAAGAGTCTACCGTGGTTGAGGAAAATAGAGTACTGAAGCAGCAAATGACTGAAATGTGTCAAGCATGGGCCAATGGCCAAGGACTGCCTTTTCCTATTCATGGTTTCCCAGAGTTCATATCCATCCCCACTACCGTCACACCCCAAAACCGAGGAGCGCGACCGGTGCTCAACCGAGTGAACCCGACTGAGCAAGCCTGTTAGATTTCATTCTACCCAAAATCATCCACAAATGGAGATAATACCTATTTTCATTAATTAGACAAAATGGTGTTCACATCTACAATAGCAATTCATTTCCAATAGCTTCATCATTTTTAAAGTCTCAATGGACAAGTAATACAACCACAACATAACATATTTTGTCTTCCCCAGCACTAATACACAACCCACACTATGTCTATAGAGCCTCTATAGATAAAGAAGAGTACAATGATAATGCCAGCAACAAGGCCCCGGCTACACCCCAAACAAAATACACGAAGAACAAAGGATTTATGACCCCGGAATGAAGTAGGGCTCACCAAGTCAGCTGGGAAGAAGGTGTACTGCTATCACTGATCAATCTCTCCTGCTGTGGAACCACCTGCATCCATTTAAAGATACAGTGCCCCCGGCAAAAGGGACGTTAGTACCGTCGAATAGTACTAGTATGAAAACTAAACACAAATTTAAGAATTTAAAAATACAAGATAATTATGATGAACCAGTGCGGAAATAGATAAGATAGATAACTGTCTCAATCATAGCAAGCTTATTAAAAGCTATCAACAACATTTATAGGATTTAAGATGAAATCCTATGTAACCATCTTCACACAAAGTGACCCCGCCGCCTCACCCGATGTATGCAGGTGGAGGTGTACGTACAATACCACAACTCTAATCAAGCGGCCCTGCCGCCTCACCCCAATGTATGCGGGTGGATGTATAACCACAGTACCAAGAACCTACACAAAGCGGCTATGCCACCTCACCCCAATGTATGCGAGTGAAAATGCATCAACGATACCAATACCAACACAAAGTGGCTATGCCGCCTCACCCCAATGTATGCGGGTGGAAATGCATCAACGATACCAATACCAACACAAAGCGGCTTTGCCGCCTCACCCTAATGTATGCGAGTGGTGGTGCCACAACAATACCAAAACTATACACAAAGCGGTCGTACCGCCTCACCCTAATGTTAGCGGGTGGAGGTGCAGTCCCACAATACCATAATCCATACACAAAGCGGTCATACCGCCTCACCCCAATATATATGCTGGTGGAGGTGTATCACAGTCACAATCTCTATACCATAATCCCCACACAAAGCAGTCATGCCACCTCACCCCAATGTATGCGGGTGGAGGTGTATCACAATCACAATCTCTATACCATAATCCCCACACAAAGCGGTCATGCCACGTCACCTCAATGTATGCGGGTGGAGGTGTATCACACTCACAATCACTGCACAACTTGGCATAATAACTTTCACATAAATCACGACTAGAAATTATAACATGTGGATACATTATCCATAGTTTGGGACACATCCTCAATTTATAATGCAATATGATAAGATCATTTGAAACACGAATTGAACATATATCTTCATCACAAAACTTATCGGAATATTCCATTTATAATCAACATCTCGGAACTTACAAGGATATTGGGAATTTCAATTCTTAAAGAAGGGTTTAGCCAACATACCTCAAATTCTTCCCTTAATGATACTACAACAATGAACTACACTAATCAACTTCAATCTACAATAAAAACATCCAATGAGACCAATATTAGTAACAAATCCCATAGGTTCAATGTATTCATAAATTTCATCGCCAAGATTAACATTCACCTTCTCTCTTATTTTCTCAAAAGTACTATTCATGTCATGAACTAGA
Source organism: Nicotiana tabacum (assembly GCF_000715075.1). Classification (NCBI taxonomy): domain Eukaryota; kingdom Viridiplantae; phylum Streptophyta; class Magnoliopsida; order Solanales; family Solanaceae; genus Nicotiana; species Nicotiana tabacum. The sequence goes on along the minus strand of NC_134088.1, from coordinate 29,265,756 downwards.
TTTTTATAATCCAATATTTCAACCATTAAAACTTGCAACAAATGCTTCAAATAGTTCTAACTACTCATATTAAATGAGTTTGAAGCATTGGAATTACCTCTAGTAGCTCAATCTTGAAAAATCACAACTTTGGTGATTTTTGTGTTCTTGAGGATTTGATGATGAAATCTTGTATTTGGATGTAAGAATGATGTTAGAAATCATGTATATTGAGTAATAATCAACCCAAAACATCATTAATAGTTTATCTTGGTTGATTGAACTTGATTTGAGCTCAAAATCGTCCCTTCACCTCAAGAACCCTAACCCCCAAATACTCAAAAAATCCCCCTTCCCCGACCTTGTATTTATAGGCTCAGATTTTTGGGTTTCGGATGCGGCCCTGGATGCTTTGTATCCCCACTTCACTCCTCTTTGAAGCTCGGATGCGGACCTGGATGCTATGGTAGCACTTCACTGCCAGCCTCTCTTTCGGACGCGGCTTCGGATGCTTCGCATCCGCAGGCTCCTCCGCTAGCCTTTGGGAATTTGATCATAACTTCTTGTAGGAATGTCCGAATGATGAACGGTTTGAAGCGTTAAAAACTAGACTCAAAGAGATTTAATTTTATAAGTAGATCACCTCATAAGTCGTTATACTTTGGTAGCAGAATACATTTGAAGTAGGGTCTTGTGCGAATTGAGACATCCTTTCCACTTAATGTATCCTACTTGTTCCACACGAATTCTTTCCATTCACAAAACTCCTTAGTATGTTTCAACATACCTTAAACATATACGTTTCATTTCGAAATAATGTGGTTCTATCCCATGGGTCTCCTTTAATACTCTAATACGTTATTCCCAAATGCCGTTGGCGTACTTTAAAATATTAAATTGTTAGAAAACTATTCCGGGGCCTTACAACTACTACCATTCCAGTCTCATTGTCTGATCAATCTTATCCACCTAGGCTCAGTATTTATCTCAATTGTACGACTATAACTGGAACTTCTGTTGCGCGCTCCCAAAGTGTGCCATTGACAATCAATCAGACAACCACTACTGTTATGCCTATCTTCACCTTCCCATAGCCGACGGTAGTGCAAAGGAAAACTCATGAGTCACAATTTGCTACCCAGCAAGAACAGTATTACTCTCCTGAGTACCACTCGTACCTATTTGATCTTCCTGCAAATATTGAAAAGCTTGCCCGAAAGATGGCATAAGAATAAAAGACACAAAGAATGAAAAGCTTAGAACAACAGTTGAAAAACATTCAAGGATCTATGTATGTTCCCTGATGTCCACTTTCTACCTAGTATAAGAGGTGTGGGAGGAATGCTTATTCTGGGGAAAGCCTTACGGGAGTAGCCTCCGAATGGTTTATGGATCAAGACACATTTCGCTGGTATGTATGGGATGGGATGACATGGCCCAAGCCTTTGTCAGACAATTCCAATACAACATCGACATTGCCCCATACCGCAATTCCCTTTCAAACCTAAAGAAGAAGCCAACTGAAAGTTTCAGGGAATATGCCATTAAATGGAGAGAACAAGCGAGTAGAGTTAAGCCACCCATGGATGACCACGAGTTAATCAATGTCTTCCTTTAGGCCCATGATCCTGACTATTTTCAAAACATAATGTCTGTAATGGGAAGACCTTTCTCGGAAGCAATCAAGATTGGTGAAATGGTTGAGAATAGCCTCAAGACAGAAAGAATTATAAGTCAAGCAATTCTTAAAGCCACAACTCATGCTATCCAAATTGGATCCGGTAATTTTAGTGACACAAATGAGAAGGATGAAGAGACCATGACGAAATCAGGGCCGAGAAGAGATCCTAGGGGAACATCTAAAAAATGTGGGTAGCCTCATCAGACTTCCTATGATTCCCCTGAGCGCTGCTATCCACCTCAGAATCCATAATACTCTATTGATCCACCTCAGCATGTCGTCCATAATCTAGAGTCATATGCCCAGGCACCAACATACCTTAGAAGGCGAGCACCAACATCGCAAAATTCCCATCATCCTCCATAAATTTTCAAGCGTCCAATAACCCACCTCTAAGGCAAAAATATAGAGAGGAGCAGAGGACGAAAGATAATTTTACACCAATAGGGGAGTCCTATACAAACTTGTTTGAGAAATTAAAGCATTATGGCATGATTACATCTATTCCTTCAAATTATGTGGATCCACGTTCAAGAAACGTCCTTCTAAAAGGTGTGAATACCATTCCAATGCCCATGGGCATAGTGTTAAAAGCTGCCAAGATTTTAAAAGAGAAATAGAAAGGATGCTACAAGAAAAACTAATTGTGGTCCAGGACATTGACGCCACGAATATCATACATGATCCTTTACATGCACATGATGATGCACACTTTTTGGGGATGGTACGTGGTGACATGGAGCATGATAATCCTCTCGGGAACTTGTTGACTGAAGTTAATGATATTGAAATTGGAGAAGGCCCTGATGATTGTGATAAGCAAATTTGTGGCTAAATGTCAAGCTTAGCAATTGAAAAGTCATTCCCTCCTCACTAGGAAGGAATCTTGGTAGTTTGTGTTGATGTGTTTTTTCTATTATCTGGTTTATTTCAGGGTTGTGATCAAGATTTTATTTGTTTTATTGAGTCAAACCCTTCTATCCCTCTATTTTGTCTATGTGAGTCTTGTCTGTTTATTCTGTTGCTATTTTCATTATATGGGTTATTACAGGTTTGTATCTCGGATTTTAGGTTGCTTGTTTTGTTGTCAAATCCTTCTATCCTCTATTAAATGATATATAGTTTGTCCTTTTGTGTCATTCTATGCTTAGTTTTTTTTGTTGCTAGTTCTAGTGACATGGCATGCATGCAGAATTTTTGGCAAGATCTTAGAAAACTGATTTGGTCTTGAATTGAATAACTAAGAAAGATACTCTTGAGGATGAATAAATAATGGAAATTCTTTGAAAAAAAGTCCGAGTGAAGTTTTGGTGGAACTAAAATTGTTATACCTGTGGAGGTTAAGGATCTTTACCTTCAAATCGTTATGAAGATCACGTTTGAGGATGTTGAATCAATTGAAGTTTGGTCAAAAGTTTTGTATTAGTGGAGGGAAAGTGTCTTTCGAACACGACAAGACCAAAAGGCGAACATGTTCGTCAATGATGTATTTGCGAAGAGGTAATACGTTTTGCACTCTTGAGGCTAGGAGGCCATTTTTCTGCTACCCAAGCACTTTATACCCTTCGTTACCTCTTTTTAGCATATGTCATTTTCTTTGACCACCCCTCTCTTGGAATCAAGTCTAGAGTCAAAATTTCAAAAATAAAAAAGAGGCAAAAAGGTCCATGTCCCAAGAGTACAACTGGGGCAATTCTTAGAAAGTTAAAAAAAACAAAGATGAAAAAATATAGTTATGTGAGATGTTTGAACTACGTTTGACCTGATTCTTAAATATAAGAATACGTAGGAAGCCTTACACGGTTCGGTCCCACCAAATAAGAATTCAGAAGAAAAACAAAAACAAATCCAAAAATCATAGTATCTTAAACTAGGGCAAGACTTTTATTTCACTTTTGAAAGAGTCGATTCCAATATTTGTAAGTCTTCAACCCCCTCATTCTGAATCTACTTTGAGCCTTATGTCATCACTTTTTTCCAACCCTATCCAAAAACCTTCCAAATAAATACCTCATGATCAACCTTCAAGAATGCCAAGAGATGCATATAATAAGCAACAGTTGTCACATGACATAGAACACTATCAAGTTGCTCATAGAAGAAATCAAAAAGAAAAAGGAAAGAAAAAGAAAACATGAGAGAGTCTTATTAGTGAAAACCATCACGGGCACTATAAGGCGACGGTAAGTAGAGATAAATAAATGAGAGAGACTTGTTGGTGAAAATCCCTCGGGGCACCACTAGTCGAAAGTGAGTCGTGAAGTTGATGCAAAGGATTGGCACTAACAAGCCCGACTACAAATGTCATAAGAAAGGTAAAAGAGAAGATTTGATCAGTTTGATAGATCAGGCCGTTAAGTCCAAAATGCATGTCATGATCATTAAGGCTAGTTATCGCAAATAATAATAATAATAATAAAAATAAAAATAAAAAAATTTTCCTTCCGTTTTCCCCGACAGGGGACATTTCTTGTTAATATTTTTTCTATGCATCATTGCGTCCTTCACTCTGAGTCATTCCTTGTCAAAATAAGCAAGAAACGATTTCAAAATCTGCTACCAGCTTTTCAGTTGCACAAAGTAAATTTGGCTAGCACACTCAATTGTTACATTCTACATGCCTTGAGGATTCATGCAAAGGATCACCCATTAGACTCTTGTCAACCTACTTGGCTAAAGCAAGAAAAGATAACCTCAAGGTTAATCGGGGATTCTCTGCAGTATCGAACAAGGACTATGAAGTGTGCACATCGTGCAAAAGGCACTTACCAGTTGTGATTCTCTCTGATAGACAAATTGCTTCAAAAGCAAAGGCCATTCAAGATATCATAAAAGGTTATCTTAGAAAAGAAATCTCTTTTTTGAGACAAGGCTCATTGAGCCACAAAACACTAATGGCATTGGAAGCAAAACAATCAGGGTTGATACAGAAAGTAAAGGTCCCTTGAAAGCAACAACAAAGTCTTCTAGCAGTGCAACCAACTACCAATGCAGTTAGTCTTCCAAGGGCTGGATGATCACAAAGCCAAGCTGCCCAAGACTCGAGGCCACAAAATGACCACCACTTTTAAAACTGACAAAACTTTATTTGTTTGAAACAGGAACAAAGTAGTGCAACGATTGTGGTTCAAAAAAAAAAGAAAAAGAAAAAAAAGAATGAGAAGATCCGACAAAGGGAAGTTTCTCAAATCTTTGCCTTTATTTGTCTTGCTACTGTACATAAAACTTGCCATTGCTCTTCACATTTTTCCTCCTAGGGTAGTACATCCTAGTCTGATGGATTTTCCTCCCAATAAAAAATCTTAGTCTGATGAATCTTTCTCCTAAAAAAGACCTAGTCTGATGAATCTTTCTCCTAGGATAAAAATCTTAATCTGATGAATCTTTCTCCTAATATAAAAAAACAAAAAACCTAGTTTGATGAATTTTCTCCTATGATAGAAATCTTAGTCTGATGAATTTTTCTCCTAAGATAAATAAAACCTAATCTGATGAATTTTCTCCTAGGATAAAAAAAAAAAAAACCCTAGTCTGATGAATCTTTCTCCTAGGATAAACGTCTTAGTTTGACGAATTTTTCTCCTAAAATAAATAAACCCTAGTCAAATGAATCTTTCTCCTAAGATAAATGTCTTAGTCTGACGAATGTTTCTACTAAGATAAATAATACCTAGTCTAATGAATTTTCTCCTAGGATAAAATAATAAAACAAAAAATTTTAGTCTGATGAATCTTTCTCCTAGGATAAACGTTTTAGTCTGATGAATGTTTCTCCTAAAAGAAGAAGACCTAGTCTGACGAATTTCTCCTAGGATAGAAATCTTAGTCTGATAAATCATTCTCCTAATAAAAAACTCTAACCTAATGAATCTTTCTCCTAGGATAGAAATCTTAGTCTGATAAATCTTTCTCCTAAGATAACAAGAAAAATGAGAGCTAGTCTGATGAACTTTTTCCTAGGATAGAAGTCTTAGTCTGTTGAATATTTCTCCTAAGATAACAAAACCTAGTCAGATAAAATTTCCTCTAGGATAGAAATCTTAGTCTAAGGAATCTTTCTCCTAAGATAAACATCTTAGTCTGTCGAATTTTTCTTCTAAGATAAGAAAACCTAGTCTGATGAATTTTCACCTAGAATAATTAATAAAAAAGAAGTCTGCTTTTTTTTTTTAAAAAAGGGGGTCATTTGTTCATGCCCTTAGAAAATAAGCGTTGGGACAATTTGTTTAAAAGAATGATTTTCTAAAAAAAAAACAATCCTTCTTGGCTCGTTTTAGCATAGGGTACACAATTCCCTAGTCTCGTTTTCCAACATAGTGTCTCCACTCCCTAGTTGATTTTATTTTAGACATAGGGTCTCCTTTTCCTAGTCTTCTTTTACAACATAGGGTCTCCATTTCCTAGTTTATTTTTATTTTTAGACATAGGGTCTCCACTCCCTAGTTGATTTTTATTTTTAGACATAGGGTCTCCACTCCCTAGTAGATTTTTTATTTTAGACATAGGTTCTCCACTCCCTAGTCTCCTTTCCAACATAGGGTGTTCACTTCTTAGTTCATTTGATCTTAAATGCAGGGTACATCACTCCCTGATATCTTCTCCAACATAGGGCATACAATTCCCTGGCCACAGTTTTCCAACATAAGCTACACCAATCCTTAGTTGAGGCATCTTTTTGACAATAAAGGAACACCATCCGGAAAAAAAACACACAAAAAAAAATCATCATGATCTTTTTAGGGAACACCATTCCCGACCTTTTATTGTTTTCAATAAAAAAGCAGTTTAGAATTTTGTTACAATAACTCACGAAATTTTCTTGGTGAAAACTGGGGTAGAAAAATTTCATTCGTTTCTTTGTTTTGGTGTCTGAGCAGGTTTTACCTCGAGACACATGGTTCGATATGACCATAGAAGAAGTCTCAATTCAGAATAAAAGAAAAGAAAAAAGAAGTGAATCCAAAATGTAGAAGTAGATGAAATGATGTGAACTACTCCAGACATGACTGAAGTCACGACTATTTCCCGTTTTATCAGAAAAATTCGTAGAAGAATGAACTAACACCTGTAGCTAGCAAGCATCAAGGTTAAAATCAGAGGTTACGTGAAGAATCAGTCAAGAGTCAAGACCAAGTTTCAGAAGACTTATAGATAAGAATCTTGTAACTCATAGCTGATAGGCTTGTTTAGTTTCTTTTTATTTTGATTGTGATGTAATAACAGGACCACGAACCGGAGCCTCGACAAAACCTCACTCGACTCTCGAACTCATCACTGCATCCTTTAACCCACTTGAACTACACGCGACTTGATTTCCCTATAATCTGGGATATGTAGGTTGTCCAAAACCAGGACTCGGTTACACTCTTGCACTCTCTTCTCTTTTCTTTGTTTCTTCCTTTTTGAATAATGGTATGGTCAAAAATTAATCATACGGCTCACTTGTCTTTGCCTAAAAGCTCTTCACGTTTTCAAGCAAAGAGGGGCATGCTTTGAGCACCTAATTTTTTACTATATTTAAAATTTTTACCACTTTTGTTTTTAGTATTTAAATAGTTTTAAGTTTAATGTTGATATTTTAACTTTTATATTATTTTATTAGTAGGCTTTATTAGAGAATATGTAATATTTTTAACAAAGTCTATTACGTAGAGGGAGGAAGAATTTATTTGAATCACGGACCAAATCTAATAAAATTATTTTCTACCTTCCCTACACTGTTTCTTTGTCTATCAACCACCTACTAGACTATTCACGTGTGTCACGACCCGACATTTCCGACCGACGGGACCGTGATGGTGCCTAACATTTCACTTTCTAGGCAAGCCAACGTTAGAGAATCATTAACCAATTCCCTATTTCCATTCAGTAATTAACAATAATTAACTAAGATGAAATATAACAACTGCGGAATATCCTAAAACTATATTAATTACTACCACCCAGATCTGGAGTCACAATTCACGAGCATTCTAGAATTTACTACAAGTAATAGTCTAAAAGAAATACAACTGTCTGAATGAAAGAAAAAAATAGTGACATAAAAGGTAGACGGGTATTTCAAGGTCTGTGAACGCCGATAGATCTACCATGAGTCTCCGGACAGCGGACCAATAGCAAAATCTCGATCAACCTGAGCCGGTATTAAAGTCTACACAGAAGTGCAGAGTGCAGCATCAGTTCAACCGACCCCATGTATTGGTAAATGTCGAGCCTAACCTCAGCGAAGTAGTGACAAGGCTAGGACAAGACTCCCACATATAACCTGAACAGTATAATCATGCTTGTGGCAACAACAGTAAATAAAGAAATAATGCAGAAATAATGGGAGGGGAACATACAGTGGGGGAATACAACATAAAGAGTGAGAATAATGAAAAGACAGAATTAAACCGGAAATCCTTAAATGAATTGAGCAATTAAAACAGCAAGGAAAACTCCACGGCATCACCCTTCGTGCTTTTACTCTCATAATATACACGGCATCACCCTTCGTGACTTAAACCTCTCATAATATACACGGCATCACCCTTCATGATTTTACACTCTTCCTTACAATATAAATAATTCATGCACGGCATCACCCTTCGTGCTTTACACTCTTCCTCATCATATAAATAAATTACGCACGGCATCACCCTTCGTGCTTTACACTCTTCCTCACAATATATATAAATCATGCACGGCATCACCCTTCGTGCTTTACACTCTTCCTCACAATTCACAAAATCAATAACAATGAATAGAGAGAAGTTTTACAAAGAAATCAATATTTCATCAATGATTACTTTCACAATTTAACATCTCAACCTCGAATCAATATTCACAATTTTAACAACCTTGGTAGAACCGAATACAAGTCTCCCAACAATTCAACAACAACAATAAGTATGGATAACAATATTTAAGACTACAAATTTGCAAGAATTAAATTTTACTCGCATGCTATGACTCGACCACAATGCATAGATGCTCGTCACCTCAACTATACATCATATTCAACAACAAAACACGTAGCAAATACTCAAAAAATACCTATTCCCTCAAGCCAAAGTTAGACACAACACTTACCTCAATTTCGCAAGCCACTCACTGCTCAAGTACCGCTTTTCCTTTAGAGTTCATCTCCGACCCACTCGTATCTAATTATAATTAGTTTAATATCATCAATTATCGCTAAAGGAATCAACTTTAATGTATAATTACAGTTTTCCTAAGTTTTCCCAACAAAAGTTAAAAACCGACCCCGGGCCCGCTTGGTCAAAACTTGAGGTTTGGACCAATATACATTCACCCCCGAGCCCGAATATATAATTAGTTTTGGAATGCGACCTCAAATTGGGGTCTAAATCCTCAAATTTTCGAAATTCCTAAGTTCTACCCAAAAATCCTAATTTCACCATAAAATTTCTAGATTCTGGGTTGAAATCTTGTTATAAGATGTAAAAGATTGAAAGAAAAGAGTTAGGAATCACTTACTTATTATTTGGGGAATATTTGGTCTTTGGAAAATCACCTCTTAAGGTTTAGGGTTCGAAAAATTGAAGAATGAAATGAAATATCTCGTCTAAGTCCAAAGTTATCAGCTGCGGACGTCGCATTTGCGACCTAAGCTTCGCAATTGTGAAGCTCGCAAATGCGAGATCCTTCACATTTCCGCTGCCTTCGTATTTGTGAAGAATATATCGCAATTGCGACAATTGGCCCATCGCATTGGTGGGCAGAAATTCGCATTTGCGAACATATCCTTCCCCAGACCCCCATCGCAATTGCAAAGAAAATCTCGCAATTGCGAGAACATGCTGGCCCCGGCCATCTTCGCAATTGTGATAGATACCTCACAATTGCCAGGCCTGCTTATTTCGCATTTGCGAAGACTGATCTTGCAATTGCGAGATCAGATGCCTGCAACAGATTCAGTTATGCCAGCAAAATTTTCTAAGTTCAAAACATCCCGTGGCCTATCCGAAACTCACCCGAGCGCTCGATACTCCAAATTGAAATTGCCCACAAGTCTAAAAACATCATACAGACTTGCTCGCGCGATCAAATCCCCAAAAGAACACCTAGAACTACGAATTTAGTACCAAATCAAATGAAATTCTCATGAACACTTTAAAATTCATATCTTCACAACTGGATGTCTAAATCACGTCAAATCAACTCCGTTTCTCACCAAATATCGTAGAAAAGTCTTAAATATCATAATGAACCTGTACCGGGCTCTGGAACCAGAATACGGACCCGGCACTAATAATGTCAAACATCAATCAATTCTTAAAAACAAATAAATTTTCAAACTTTTAATTTTCATCAATAATTCATAACTTGAGCTAGGGATCTCCGAATTCGATTCCGGGCATACGCCCAGGTCCCATAATTTGATATGGACCCACCCAAACCTTCAAAATATAGATCCGGGCCCGTTTATCCAAAATGTTGACCGAAATCAACTAAAATCAACTTTTAAGGCATAAATTCTTATTTTTATCAATTTTCAACATAAAAGCTTTCCGGAAACCTGCCCGGACTACGCACGCAAACCGAGGGGCAAAAAATGAGATTTTTAAGACTTAAGAGCGCATATTCGAGTTCTAAAATATAAGATGACCTTTTGGGTCATCACATTCTCCACCTCTAAAACAACCATTCGTTCTCGAACGGACATAGAAAAGTACCTGGGTTGGTGAAAAGGTGGGGATATCTACTTCACTTATCGGACTCAGACTCCCAAGTAGTTGCCTCAATAGGCTGACCTCTCCACTGCACTCGAACTTAAGGGTAACTCTTTGATCTCAACTGGCGAACTTGCCGGGCTATAATTGCCACCGGCTCCTCCTCGTAAGTCAAATCCGTGTCCAATAGGACAGAGCTGAAATCTAACACATTGGACGGGTCACCATGATATTTTCGGAGCATAGACATATGGAATACCGGATGAACTGAGGATAACCCTGGAGGCAACGCAAGTCTATAAGCTATATCCCCCACTCTCTCGAGGATCTCAAACTCCCCTATATACCTAGGGCTCAACTTGCCCTTCTTCCCAAATATCATAACACCCTTCATGGGTGCTACTAGAAACAATATTCTTTCTCCAACCATGAATGCAATATCACAAACTTTACGGTCGACATAACTCTTTTTCCTAGACTGAGCTGTGTGAAGTCAATCCTGAATAATCTTGACCTTATCCAAGCCATCTTGTACCAAATTGGTACCCAATAACCGAGCCTCTCCCGGTTAAAACCAGTCAACTGGCGAACGGTATTGCCTTCCGTATAATGCCTCAGATGGAGCCATCTGAATGCTTGACTGGTAGCTATTATTATAAGCAAACTCCGCAAGTGGCAAGAACTGATCCCAAGAACCTCCAAAGTCTATAACACAAGTGCGAAGCATAAATTCCAATATCTGAATGGTGCGCTCTGACTGTCCGTCTGTCTAAGGATGGAATGATGTACTCAACTTAACCCGCGTACCTAACTCACAATGTACTGCCCTCCAAAAGTGCGAGGTAAAGTGCGTACCTCGATCAGAAATGATAGACACGGGCACACCGTGGAGACGGACGATCTCACGAATGTAAATCTCTGCCAACCGCTCCGAGGAATAGGTAACTCCCACAGGAATGAAATGCGCTAACTTAGTCAGCCTATCCATAATAACCCAAACTGCATCGAACTTCCTCTGAGTCCGTGGGAGTCCAATAACAAAATCCATAGTGATACGCTCCCACTTCCACTCAGGAATATCTAACCTCTGAAGTAAACCACCAGGTCTCTGATACTCACACTTTACCTGCTTGCAATTTAGGCACCGAGCTACATAGGCAACTATGTCCTTCTTCATTCTCCTCCACCAATAATGCTGCCGCAGGTCCTGGCATCTTGGAAGGACCCGGGTGAATAGAATACCGAGAACTGTGAGCCTCCTCAAGGATCAACTCACGAAGCCCACCCACATTAGGCACACAAATACGACCCTGCATCCTCAAAACTCCGTCATCTCCAACAGTAACTTGCTTGGAACCATCGTGCCGCACTGTGTCTCTAAGGACAAGTAAATGAGGATCGTCACCCTACCGATCTCTGATGCACTCAAACAAGGAAGACCGAGCAACTATACAAGCTAGAACACGGCTGGACTTAGAAACATACAACCTCACGAATTAGTTGGCCAAGGCTTGAACGTCCAATACAAACGGTCTCTCACCAACTAGAATATATGCAAGGCTACCCATACTAGTTGATTTTCAACTCAAAGCATCGTCCAGCACAATGGCCTTCCCGGGATGATACAATATGGTTATATCATAGTCTTTCAATAGCTCCAACCACCTTCTCTACCTCAAATTGAGTTCCATCTGCTTGAAAAAATATTGTAAGCTCTGATGATCAGTGAATACCTCACATGGCACGCCGTAAAGATAGTGTCTCCCAATCATCAGCGCATGAATAATTACTGTCAGCTCTAGATCATGAACAGAGTAATTCTTCTCGTGAACCTTCAGCTGCCGCGAAGTATATGCAATAACCTTACCACTTTGCATCAATACTGCACCCAGACCAATATGGGATGTGTCACAATATACTGTATAAGATCCTGAACATGTGGGTAACACCAATATCGGTGTCGTAGTCAACGCAGTCCTGAGCTTCTGAAATCTTGCTTCACACTCGTCTGACCACCTGAACGATGCACTATTCTGGGTCAATCTGGTCAACGGGGCTGCTATGGATGACAACCCCTCCACAAATCCACGGTAACAACCCGCCAAACCCAGGAAACTATGGATCTCTGTAGTTGATGTGGGTGTAGGCCAGTTCTGAACTGCCTCAATCTTCTTAGGATCCACCTGAATACCCTATGCTTATACAATGTGACCCAAGAAAGCAACTGAACTCAACCAAAACTCGTATTTTGAGAACTTAGCATATAACTGGCTGTCTTTCAGAGTTTGAAGAACGATCCGAAGGTGCTGCTCATGTTCCTCTCGAATGTGGGAGTAGATCAAGATATAATCAATAAACACAAATACAAAGGAATCTAAGTAGGGTTTGAACACCCGGTTCATCAAATCCATGAATGCTGCTGGGGAATTTGTCAGCCCCAATGACATCACTAGAAATTCATAATGCTCATACCGAGTCCGAAAAGTTGTCTTAGGAATATCGGATGCCCTAATCCTCAACTGATGATAGCTAGATCTCAAATCAATCTTTGAAAATACCTTAGCATCCTGAAGCTGATCAAATAAATCATCAATCTTCGGCAATGGATATTTTTTCTTGATGGTGACTTTGTTCAACTGGCGATAATCTATACACATCCTCATTGATCCATCTTTCTTCTTCACAAACAACAAGGTGCACCCTAGGGCGAGACCCTAGGTCTAATGAAGCCCTTATCAAGAAAATCTTACAACTGCTCCTTCAATTCTTTCAACTCTGGCGAGGCCATGCGATATGGCGGAATGGAAATAGGCTGAGTTCCCGGAGCCAAATCAATGCAGAAATCAATATCCCTATCGGGTGGCAACCTCGGAAGGTCTGCAGGAAACACCTCTGGAAACTCACTAACAACCGGCACCGAATCTATGGAAGGAAACTCCGCATTAGAATCACGGACATAATCCAAATAAGCCAGACACCACTTCTCGACCATATGCCGAGCCTTCACATAAGAGATAACCCTGCTGGCAGAATGGCCAAGATTCCCTCTCCACTCTAATCTAGGAAACCCCTGCAAGGCTAAGGTCACCGTCTTGGCATGACAATCTAATATAGCATGATAAGGTGACATCCAATCCATACCCAGCATGACATCAAAATCAACCATGTCAAGAAGTAGAAGATCTACATGAGTCTCAAGAGTCCCAATGGTGACCACACACAAACGATAAACACTATCTACAATAATAGCATCTCCCACTGGTGTAGACATATACACATGAGCACTCAAAGAATTTCGGGGCACAGAAAAATAGGAAGCAAAATTGGATGACACATTGGAGTAAGTAGATCCGAAATCAAATAGAACTAAAGCATTTCTACTGCAAACTGAAACAGTGCCTGTGATAACAGCGTCATATGACTCAACCTCAGGTTTGGCTGGGAAAGTATAACACCGCGTCTAGGCCCCACCACCTTGAACTACGCCCCTAGGACAGCCTCTAGTTAGCTGGTCTCCACCTCTAATGGCCTGACCTCTAACTGTCTGGCCCCTACCTCTGGCTACCTGACCCCTGCCCATGGCTGGCTGACTAGGTGGTGCAACAACTGGTGTCATAACTATAGCACGAGAACTCTGATGTTGTGAGCTGCCCGTTGCCCGAGGGAAAAATCTAGCAATGTGCCTCGGATCACCACAAGTATAACATAACCTCGACTGTTGTGACTACTAGCCTTGAAGCTGACCTTGTCGACCTGAATAAGCACTCTAATAACTCTGGTGTGGAGGTGCACTAATAGGAGATGGTGGTACACTGTAGGCTAGCTGGCCGGAATAATGCATCTGAGGGCCACGACCACCTGAGGCACTGTGGGATGCTTGGAGCGCTGAATGAAATGGCCTAGGAATATGGCCACTACCAAAAGTACTCCCGCCTCTAGATGAGGCACCGCTGAACTCAACGGAATGACGAGGTCTCTTGTCAGACCCCTGACCTCCCTGAGTAAGAACCATTTCGACTCGTCTGGCGACATTAGCAGCCATCTGAAAAGAAATCTTACTCCCAGTCTCCTTAGCCATCTGCAATCCGATAGGCTGAGCAAGTCCATCAATAATCCTCCTCACCCTCTCTCTTTCGGTGGGAAGCAGAAGAATAGAATGACCGGCCAAATCCACAAAACGGGTCTCATACTGAGGAACAATCATACTTCCCTACTGGAGACGCTCAAACTTACGGCGACGCTCCTCTCTCAATGTGATAGGCAAAAACTTCTCTATGGAGAGCTGAGAGAACTGGTCCCAAGTAAGAGTAGTCGACCTAGCTGGTATGGTCAACAAGTAATCTCTCCACCATTTCTTGGCAAAATCGACCCTATTGGTCTCCACTATACCCATATTACGTAAAACCTCGTGACAGCTATCAATATACTCCTGGGGATCCTCTGAAGGATCACCACTGAAGTGAACAAGAAAGAGCTTGATAAACCTGTCTAATCTCCATAAAGCCTCAGAAGACATAGCTGGCCCATCTCCGACCTGTGCCGCAATAACTGGCTGAACTAATCTAACTGGCTGAGCTGCTGGAGCCTGATACTGGGGAGCTATCTGCTCTGGAACGGAAGTGGTAGGAATCTGGGCTCATCCTCTAGCAAATGGACCAAAGCGTCTTCAAGTACTAGGGTACCAATGAACCCCTCTGGAACCTGAGCTGGTCCGGCATGAACAGCCTGGGCTAGAACCTCCTCGTCAAACTATATATGAGGCTCCACTGTTGGGGCTGCTACTCGGGCTCTAGGCTGAGCCCTGCCCCTTCCTCAGTCTCTGGCACGGCCTCGGCCTCGACCTCTGCCCCGCATAGGAGTTTCCACTAGAGGCTCTGGGTGCTGCTCAGCTGAGGAAGCGATACGTGTTCTCGCCATCTGTGAGAGAATATGAGTAGAAGAGTTTAATATGTAATAAGAAAGAAAAATCGCACGACCAAGAATAATAGAAGTGAAACTTGTTCCTAAACTTCATAGCCTCTTAAAGATAAGTACAGACGTCTCTGAACCGATCCTCCAGACTCTACTAAGCTTGCTCGTGAATCGTGAGACCTAGGCAACATAGTGCTCTAATACCAACTTGTCACGACCCAGCATTTCCCACCGACGGGACTGTGATGGCGCCTAACATTTCACTTGCTAGGCAAGACAACGTTAGAGAATCATTAACCAAATCCTTATTTTCATTCAGCAATTAACAATAATTAACTAAGATTAAATATAATAAGTGCAGAATATCATAAAAATGTATTAATTACTACAATCCGGACTTGGAGTCACAATTCACGAGCATTCTAGAATTTACTACAAGTAATAGTCTGAAAGATATACAACTGTTTGAATGAAAGAAAATAACAGTGACATAAAATGTAGACGGGGACTTCAAGATCTGTGAACGCCGACAGATCTACCTTGAGTCTCCGGACAGCGGACCAATAGCAAAATCTCGATTAACCTGAGCCAGTATCAAAGTCTGCGCAGAAGTGTAGAGTCCAGCATCAATACAACCGACCCCATATACTAGCAAGTGTTGAGCCTAACCTCGACAAATTAGTGACGAGGCTAGGATACGACACCCACATATAACCTGAACAGTATAATCATGCTAGTGGAAACAACAGTAAATAAAGAAATAACACAGAAATAATGGTCGGGGAGCATACAGTGGGGGAATACAACATAAAGAGTGAGAATAGTGAAAAGACAGAATTAAACTGGAAATCCTTAAACGAATTGAGCAATTAAAACAGCAAGAAAAACTGCACGGCATCACCCATCATGCTTTTACTCTCATAATATACACGGCATCACCCTTCGTGCTTTAAACCTCTCATACTATACACGACATCACCCTTCATGATTTTACTCTCCTCCTCACAATATAAATAATTCATGCATGACATTACCCTTCGTGCTTTACACTCTTCCTCACCATATAAATAAATCACGTACGGCATCACCCTTCGTACTTTACACTCTTCCTCACAATATATATAAATCATGCACGGCATCACCCTTCGTGCTTTACACTCTTCCTCACAATTCACAAAATCAATAACAACGAATAGAGAGAAGTTTCACAAAGTAATCAATATTTCATCAATGATTACTTTCACAATTTAACATCTCAACCTCGAATCAATATTCAAAATTTTATCAACCTTGGTAGAACCGGATACAAGTCCCCTAACAATTCAACAACAACAATAAGTATGGATAACAAGATTTAAGACTAAAAATTTGCAAGAATGGAATTCCACTCGCATGCTATGACTCGACCACAATGCATAGATTCTCGTCACCTCAACTATACATCGTATTCAACAACAAAACACGTAGCAAATACTCACACAATACCTATTCCCTCAAGCCAAAGTTAGACACAACACTTACCTCAATTTCGCAAGCGACTCACTGCTCAAGTACCGCTTTCCCTTTAGAATTCACCTCCGACCCACTCGTATCTAATCATAATTAGTTTAATATCATCAATTATCGCTAAAGGAATCAACTCTAATGTATAATTACAGTTTTCCTAAGTTTCCCCAACAAAAGTCAAAAACCAACACCGGGCCTGCTTGGTCAAAACTTGAGGTTTGGACCAATATCCATTCACCTCCGATCCCGAATATGTAATTAGTTTTGGAATCCGACATCAAATTGGGGTCTAAATCCTCAAATTTTCGAAATTCCTAAGTTCTACCCAAAAATCCTAATCTCACCATAAAACTTCTAGATTCTAGGGTGAAATCTTGTTATAAGATGTAAAAGATTGAAAGAAAAGAGTTAGGAATCACTTACCTATGATTTGGGGAAGATTTGGTCTTTGTCAAATCCCCTCTTAAGGTTTAGGGTTCGAAAAATTGAAGAATGAAATGAAAAATCCCGTCTAAGTCCAAAGTTATCAGCTGCGGACGTCGCATTTGCGACCTGATCTTCGCAATTGCGAAACTCGCAAATGCGAATGGGTCATCGCAAATGCGAGATCCTTCACATTTCCGCTGCCTTCGCATTTGCAAAGAATATATCGCAATTACGACAATTGGCTCATCGCATTTGCGGGCAAAAATTCGCATTTGCGAACATACCCTTCCCCAGACCCCCATCGCAATTGCAAAGAAAATCTCGCAATTGCGAAAACATGCTGGCCCCGGCCTTCTTCGAAATTGCGATAGATATATCACAATTGCCAGGCCTGCTTATTTTGCATTTGCGAAGCCTGATCTCGCAATTGCGAGATCAGAGGCCTGCAACAGGTTCAGTTATGCCAGCAAAATTTTCTAAGTTTAAAACATCTCGTGGCCTATCCGAAACTCACCCGAGCCCTCGATGCTCCAAACCGAACATGCCCACAAGTCTAAAAATATCATACGGACTTGCTCGCGCGATTAAATCGCCAAAATAATACCTAAAACTACGAATTTAGCACTAAATCAAATAAAATTTTCAAGAACACTTTAAAACTCATATCTTCGTAATTGGACGTCTGAAAAACGTCAAATCAACTCCGTTTCTCACCAAATTTCGCAGACAAGTCGTAAATATCATAATGAAACTATACCGGGCTTCGGAAATAGAATATGGACCCAGAACTAACAATGTCAAACATCAATCAATTCTTAAAAATAAATAAATTTTTAGACTTTTCATTTTCATCAACAATTCATAACTTGAGCTAGGGACCTCTGAATTCGATTCCAGGCATATGCCCAGGTCCCATAATTCAATACGGACCCATCGAGACCGTTAAAACATGGATTCGGGCCCGTTTACCAAAATTGTGGACCGAAGTCAACTAAAATTAACTTTTAAGGCATAAATTCTTACTTTCATCAATTTTTAACATAAAATCTTTCCGGAAACCTGCTCGAACTGCGCACGTAAATTGAGGAGGGTAAAAATGAGATTTTAAGGCTTAAGAGTGCAGATTCGAGTTCTATAACATAAGATGACCTTTTGGGTCATCACAGCGTTTCACATCTCACTACCCTTTCACTATTTCTTTGTTCCACCAACCACCTACTACACTATTCATGTGTCACTATTCCTTGACCCATTGTTTATTTTCAACACTCCTTCTCTCATCTATTCTTAATATATGTACACACACAAAGAGAGAAAAAAAATAGAGAGAGATCTGAGGGAACACAAGATAAATCAAACGCAGTTGCTCTCTTCTTCTTCCTCACAATATATTTATCCTCTTCCTCTAAACCTCCATAAAAATTGGCCATTTTCTCCACCACATAAAACACCCTTAAAACCCATGAAGAACTCCATGGAAACCGGTGACTAGAGCTCCAAAAACACCCTTAAAAGACCTCCAAAAAACAGCTCCTTTCTCCTCAAACCCAAATGATTTTCCATCAATTTACAGCTACAAAAATCAGCCAAAAAACTCCTTTAAACTTCACCTTAGAGCAGTGCCGTTTGCACATAAAAGACAGCTCCAAGGTTGAGTTCGAGTCCACCGACGAGTTTAGGTTCGAGTGAGCTTCGGTCTTGGTTTGTGAGTCCCGAAAAAAATTTGTTGATATGATTGTTGTAGAGACTTTGTACCGATTTTAACATTGGAGAATAAATTGGTTGAAGTTCTCTTAAAAAAAGTTCGTTCCTATTTCTATATTGCCTTTTTTGCTTTAGTCATTTTCTCTTTTCAATTAAATATTGCATTGCTCTTAACGATTTTGGTCAGTCCCATGTGATCATTTTGTTGCCTTGATTTATTTGTTTCATCATCTTTTCTTAAGTTTGATTTAGTTTCTATCTCTCTTTGATTAACTATGGAGATCAAATAAATGGTATTGGTTAATTAAAATTTGAATTAGTCATGAATTGTAAGAATAATGGTTCATCTGTTAAATAGACAGTATGGGGGGCCAATTAAGAGCATTAAATTTGGGTTTTAGCATTTATTTAGGCAATGGTAGTAACTAATAGTTTCAACAAAAGGATTTAGGCCACAATTTTGTGCAAATGGATTAAGGTAGTAGACCATCTAACTTTGAGTGGGCCGCATGATTTGGAACTAAATAGGCTGCCAGTTGACCTTTGGATATAACAACTACTTGGGCTCAATTTGAATCTTGCTAGCCTTTACTTAATTGCAATGTTAGTTTACTAGTCAAGTACTCAATAATTTGCATATTTCTAGTCAACTTAACTCCTCAAAACACGTTGTTTATCAAATAAATCCATATCCATAATTCATGGCCCACAATGATCCAAATTTAGAATAAGCAACTTATAAACATTCGTAGCTTGCTTTAGGCGCGATTAATAAAATATCGTGACTATGGGTACGGCTTCCGTGGCATGGTCACGATACGTAAATCCCAAATCAAGTAAGCGTTAAACGTGACTTGACTACAACTTCAAACAAATAATTAAAATCAACATGTTGTAGATCGCGGGTGCATTTCACGTGACGCGATAAGCAATATGTATAAAAACAAACGAGTGAATGCCTCACACCTTCTCCCGGGTTAAAAAAATTCCTTACCCGATCTTCTGCTTTCGCAGACTGTAAAAATAGAGTCATTTTCCTCAATTTGGGATTTAGAATAAATTGGTAAATTGGGACACCATAAATTATCCCAAGGGGCGACTCTGATCAAATAAATAATCCCATTTCGATTAATGTCACTTAAAATTCCTTGTCCCCTCGGGAAAAAAAGAGGTGTGACACTCTTTACTACACCACTCTATTATGAAGTACCCGATGTAGATAATTGAGATATAATTATTTATTCTGATAAGTAACTAATGAAAAGTGCTACCTACCTACGATCAGATCGTAGTCATTTAATATACTCCCATGGTGCTTCTCTCAAACCTTAAAATCCTTGAATTATTCAAAGCATTCGGATTTACGGTGCATCAAATATATATTCATAGTTTGAGTAATCATTCATGAATGTCATAAAAATACTCAAAACCACATCTTGCATATATATTCAGTAGACAGCACAATCAAAAATGGATTAAAATTTATCACCAACTCTCTTTCCTTTGGAGGAGAAATGCCTCTTAGTTATATTTTCTTCTAAGCAGGTCCACAAGTTGGTAGTGCCTCTACTTTCAATGAACCTTAAGGTTCATCCTTGACCAACTTGTAATCCTATCTAGATAATTATAACTTAGACGTAAGTGCACAGATAAGTTTAACTCAATTTTGAAGAACATTTTCTCTTATAAGGAAGAGTAATATTGTTCAGATTAGGAAACATATTAACAATAACAAGCTCATGCATCCATGTACCACAAGAGATA
Source organism: Nicotiana tabacum (assembly GCF_000715075.1). Classification (NCBI taxonomy): domain Eukaryota; kingdom Viridiplantae; phylum Streptophyta; class Magnoliopsida; order Solanales; family Solanaceae; genus Nicotiana; species Nicotiana tabacum. Next base: position 29,245,110 of record NC_134088.1, on the reverse strand, counting down.
AAATATTTATCAAGCTCAATAACACAAGGGTTATATGAAAAGATTCTAGATATCCATCTCTTATTATGCCAAAAAATCGAAATTAAATTCATTATAGCAAAAGGTACATATATTGCATCCTTTAAATTAATATCTTATCACGACCAAAGGAAATTTTTTATAAGTGAGACGACAAGATACATGAAGTCATTATGGAGTTGAGATATGAAATATTAAATAGATCATGATAAGTCAATTAATATTTGATAATAAAATTCAGACTGCATTCAATGTATATATAAAATTCAGATTGCATTCAAACTACACGAAATTGACTGATTCTCAATTTCTATGGTGCACGCTCGTCACCTAGAATGTGCGTCACCTCCAAAAAAATCGCATAACACCTATAATCAGGGTTCATACCCTCAATACCAAGTTTAGAAATATTACTTATTTCAAACAAGCCAAATGATGCTCCAAAAATGCCAACTCGTGCGTACCGACCTACGGATGACTTGAAACTAGCCAAGAGCAATTCAATACAATAAACACTAGCTAAAGGACTCAATTCCATAAGAAAATACTAAGTTCTTAATCAAAATGTCGAAAGTCAACTCAAAAGTCAGCCCCCCAGGCCCACGTCTCGAAATCCAATAAAGGTTACAAAATCCGAAAGCCCATTCTACCACGAGTCCAACCATACCAAACTTACCAAAATCCAATACCAAATCATCACTCAAATCCCCAAATTAAACTCTCTAAATCCCTAGCCTCAAACTCCCAAAATTACACCTCAAAAACACACAGATTGTGTGGGAAATTCAATAGGGAAACATAATTAGTGAACAAAATTAACCACAAGTGACTTAACTCAAGAAGAAAATTGCCTAAGACTCGGCTTGAAATGTCCAACATGAAGAAAATCACGAAACCCTTAAACTTAATACTTTGCCCGGCACTTTCGCACCTACGACTCATTTAGTCACGCTTGTTGTCTTGCATGTACGAGAAATCCTCCGCTCCTGCGGTTTGCCGAAGGCTCCACTACCTCCGTTGCGGCAACCACACACACACAGGTGCGAGTCCATACCTGCGGAAATACTTCCGCATCCGCGCTCCACAGTAACCAAGTAAATTCCCGCTTCAGCGATTGCTGCTTTCGCTCCCCCGCACACGCAGGGGCGCCTCTTCCACTATATATGCGAAGACTCGAAGCCCAGTCTTCTTTTGCTTATGCGGTGGCACCATCGCTTTTGCGGCCCCACACATGTGCCCATAACTCCGCAGGTGCAGTCACACCAGAACCTCTGTCAAACCAGCCTTAGCCAAAATTTCCAAAAATGATTCGCACCTCGTCCGAACTCACCCGAGCCCCTTAGGATCCCGTTCTAATATAGCAACAAGTTCCATAACACTACACGAACCTACTCAAGGCTTCAAATCACACATAACAACATCAAAATGACGAATCGCACCTCAAATCAAACTTAAATGAACTTTCAACTTTCCACTTCCAAAACGCGCGTCGAAACATAACAAATCAATTCGGAATGAACTCAAATTTTGTACATAAGTACAAAATGACATAACGAAGCTATTCCAGTTCCCGAAACCACAATCCGAATCTGATAACCACAAAGTCAACTTGCGGTCAAACTTATAAACTTTCCAAACCTTCAAATTTCTCACTTTCGTTAATTAGTACTGAATCCTTCTAGAAATATCCAAATGCAAATTCGGGCATACGTCCAAGTATAAAATCACCATCCGAACCTAACGGAACCATCAAAATGTCGTTCAAGGGTCAAATTCATAAAAGTCAAACTTAATCACCTCTTCCAACTTAAAGATTAAACAATGAAATTCATTCTTCCAAATCAATTCTGAATAACATAAAAACCAAAGCCGATGATTCACACAAGTCATAATACATCATACAGAGCTACTCATACCCTCAAACTACCAAGATAAGTACAATTTCTCAAAATGACTGATCGAGTCATTACACAAAGGCCGTTAAAATCATGATCTCCAAAATTACGACCAAATTTTAAAATTAGCGTTTTAAGCATTTTTGTAAAGAACTTAAAATATGAGGTACATTCTTATCATATATCAATTTATATTAAATCAACATGTACTATTATGTTTCAGATTTAACATAAATAAAACCAATATAAATAATGACTTTTCATATTCAAATAACGTTTTATTCCCGTAAATTGCCAAAAACCCATCTAAATGACCTCAAACTGCTGAAATATGACATAATTCACTGCATAATACTGAGTATTTCTTATCAGGTCACTTTTGATGATCGTAAAATTCATGATCACCAAAACTATGACCAAATTCAAATTAATTTCTTCAAGCGAATTTAGAGATTAAATCGATGTGATTTACATTCTTTCCATATATCGTATCATGTTAAATCATCATTTGTAATCATGTTCCAGATTTAACACAAATAAAACTGATATGTAAAGAATAGTTATTTCACATTTAAAACTCATTTAATCCAATAAACTGTTTAAACCTCCATCTAAACGACCTCGATAATACTGAAATATGACATGATTCACTGCATATAAGTGAGTATTTCTCACCAGGCCGTTTTCAATGGACCTACCAAATTTCAGGTCAATTGAAGTTCGTCAAATTCTTGTCCTCCAAATCTATGACAAAATTCGGAGAATAGCCGTTTTTAGACATTTTCACTGATTAAAATAAATATAAGCATGCTTTCTACTTTCCTTATAATTATTCCATGAGAAAAATACATAGATTATGTCCTTCCTTTTAGGAAAGGTACATAATACCACCTCTTAGATCAAATTGTCCTCCCGTATTATATGCATGAAGATCCAAGATATTACTTTTAATCCTTTTGGATAAATGCCTTTGTAACGATCCGACTGATTGTTTTGAGCTCTAGCATGTTATTCGATGGTTTGAGGCCTTGAGTAGGTTCACTTCATGTATTATGACTTGTACGCGTAGTCGAAATTAAATTTCGGGAAGTTCGGAATTCATTTGAAAAGAAAAATTCTAAATTCGGAAGCATGAGGTTGGAAGAGTTGACTAAGGTTTGACTTTTGAGTAAATGACATCAGAATCAGAATTTGAAGGTTCCAAAAGGTTTGTATGATAGTTTCAGACTTGGACATATGTTCGGGTTGAGTATCGAGTGGACCAGGAGCATTTCGGCGCTTATAATAGAAAGTTAACATTTTGAAAGTTTAAGAATTTCTTAAATTTGATTTGAAGTCGACTTTGGTGTTATCGATGTCTGTTTGAGTTTCCAAGACTTGGAATAGGTTCATATCGTGATTTATGACTTGTGCGTAAAGTTTGACATCAATCCGGAAAGTTTAAGTGTGATTTGGACGCATTCGGCGAAGTTTGAATGTTTGAATGTTTGAAAGGTTTCAATCGTTAATTTGTAATTTTGATGTTGTTTGACGTGGTTTGAGGCTTCGACTAAGTTCGTGTCATGTTTTGGGATGTGTTGGTGTATTTGGATGTGGTCCCGCAGGGCCTCGGGTGCGAATCGGATTGAAAACGGATCAAATTTGGACTTGGGAAACTGCTGAAGTGCACCAGGTCTGGTGCGATCACAACTGCGAAGGATTTGGCCGATGGTGCGAGACCGTAAAAGCACGTTTAGCATCCCAGGCATGGAGTTGTGCTGGGCAGAAGGGATGCGCATGTGCGAGGTTTTGACCACACCTGCGAGATAGTAGACGCGGGAAAGAGATGCACATGTGCGAGGGTGGGCGTGATGTGTCGTTTTCGCAGAAGCGGAGTCTGTTCCGTAGAAGCGAAGGAAGGAGGGATGAAGGGAACCGCAGAAGCGGAATTTTTGGCCGCACCTGCGGAATCACAGAACCAGTCAAATGACCGCATGTGCGATGATCGCTAGGCAGAAGACTTGTTTTAGTACGTGGGTTTGGCTCATTTTCATTTCTTTTCTTCCTTGGGAGCCAACCTTGGAGCGATTTTGGAGTGATTGTGGAGTGCCATTTTCATCTTCAATCATGAGGTAAGTAAATTTCTACAAGTTGTGAGTTAAATATACCAATTTAGGCTTGTAAATACATGAAACTTTTTGGAAATTGTGGGATTTTAAGAGAAAATCTAGAAATTGGTATTTTTGGATTTTTACCATGAAATTAGACATGGAATTGGGAATAAATCATATATTTGAGTTCGTAATGTTATGGGTAAAGTTTATCTTCAAAACATTTTGAAATCCGAGCACATGTATTGACCTAGCGAGCAGAGTTGAAAATTGTTATAAATTGTTAAATTGTAAGCATGAGAGTATATTTTCATTGATTTTCACATTGTTTAACTAGTTACAGAATGTTTGGCTTAGAGTTGAGTGTTAGAGTGGCATTGGAGACAGTTATTGAACCTTGAAGTGAGATAAGTCTCATGTCTAACTTTGTGTGGGGGGAAACTACTCCTTAGGTGATGTAATTGTTATGTGCTATTAGTTTTGGGTGCTACGTATGCACGAAGTGGTGAGAGTCTGTACGTAGCTAAAGCATGTCATGTCCGGGTAGACCTAGGACTTTACCATGTAATACTTGAAATATATTGAATTCATTTTGTTGTCTTAATTAATTGAAATTATAATTGAACCTGATTTAGAAATACATGCATATATGATAGGCCGAACCTTATTACCTTGAGTTGTTGGCAAGTAATTTGAGAAACATTAAAGATTATACTCACCTTGTGTTCATATACTGTATCGTAAGCTCATGTATCGTAATTCGATAATTCCTTTCCTTTCTTGTAGAGCGGGTCAAATGCCTCAGCAGGATTATGTACCACACTCTCATGGGATCGGGCCATTTGTCTCGGTTAGATAATATATGCATCTATGATTTGTGCTGCTCGACCCTTGGCAGTGTATACGTTATGATGGGGTTGTGTCGATCGCCTCGGCAGTATCATATTCTTTCTTAAATCTGGCCGTACGACCTCGGCATAATCGTGCGTTATATCGCTAGCAGTCTGAATATTTGCGAGATTTTCCTTCCACTGATCACTTGCATTTTATATGGTATTTCTTATTTGTTTGTTGTTGGCACTTGATATTTCCGAGCAGTTGAGATAGAATACGAGATTGAGAAGATTGATATTGTTAAAAGATATTTTGGGAAGATTGTGTTAGTTACAGATTTACCTCACAACTATTGTTGTACTCTTATCTATTTATTATTTACTCTATTGATTTATTGGACCATTAGTAAGTGTCGATGTCGACCCCTCATCACTACTTCTCCGGGGTTAGGCTAGATACTTACTGGGTACGCGTTGATTTACATACTCATGCTGCACTTTTGCACTAAATGTGCAGGATCTGACAGGTTCATTTGGTGATCATCTTGGCGCGTAGGCACAGCTGTTGAGGATACTTTATGTGAGCCACATTCCAGGTTATGCATCGTAGTCCACAGAGCCTCCATCGTATTATTTAATTTATCCTGTCTCATTTACATTTAGACAAATGTTGTATTATTATTTCACTCCTTAGTAAATGCTCATGTATTTGTGACATCGAGTTTTGGGGTATACTAGTTAATGCTTACGGTTATCTATATTATCATCGCCTTTCATTTATCTTCAAAACTACAATTTTGTACATTCCCGTGGAAATTTCTGTTTCTTATTAAAATTTGTGATTTTGAAAGTATTAAAATGAGTAATTAAATTGATCAATCACCGTTGGCTTGCCTGATGGCGGCGTTAGGCGCCATCACGACCTATAGTGGATTTTTTGTCGTGACAGCTTGGTATCAGAGCTCCGTATTCACTTGGGTCTCACGAATCATGAACACGTCTAGTAGAGTCTTGCGGATCGGTACGGAGATGTATGTACTTATATTTGAGAGGCTACAAGGTTGTTAAGAGCACTTCCTTTCTTGATTCCTCATCGTGCGATTTGATTCCCTTGGGTATTGTGCCTTTATTTCCTTCATACTCAATCTTATGAGACGTGAAGCTCTTGTTATCAATTGGGCATCAAAGGGTTGTAGTGGTACCGCATACGCGGTGTAGGATGTTTTCCCTGCGTGTTCAGGTAGGCTATTATCATCATCTTGCGGAGGGATGTTCTGTCGTTTCAACTCAATATCGGTATTTCCTATGGTTTTGAGTCTATGCACAGATTGCTATGATGTTCATGCATTGTTATCACACAATGTTGGTGTAATGGTAGGGTGCTTGTGTATGTGTCGAGCCAGTGAATTACTTGAAAGGAGGATCTCTCAGTGTGTGGTTTAGGGGATCGGCATTTAATTCCAGCGGGGGGAAGACAATCAGTCTATGGATGTTCTGGCCTTGGTTAATGGAGTAATGAGGCTTGATATTTTGGGCCTGGTGGAATCCTCATTTGTGATGTGATATCATCGTCTTTGTTTGAATGCATTAAGGTTTGCCGGTGTTATGGTCTTCTTCGATTTGCCTTCGGGGCAGGGTATTGTGTAATGGTGCCTGAGGAGCGGTTGTTAGAGATAGCAGAGCGTAGCGATTTCGGAATAGAATTGGTGTTTATAATGTTGATGGCTCGAGAAAGATTATCTTCTAGGAAGTTTAGAGTTGGTAGCAATATATTAGCTCAGGTGCTACAGGTATGGATTTGATTTGAGGCAACATTTGTGAAGCGAAGTATGATGAAGGACATGGCAGGAGCTGTCTCATGGTGGTTGAATAACTAGCAGGTCAATTATGAAAAGAAGAGGTCGAGAAGTTTCTTAAAGGAGAAGGTTTAACCAAAGTGGGAGTGGTAGTGTAGCATATGGATTTTGTGGTAGGATAGCCACATGCCTTGAGAAAAGTTTAAAGCGATTCAGGGAATCGTGGTGGGAAGTGACTAGGTCCACGAGTTTTTATTTAAGATGGAGGCTACTACACTGAGGAAGATTGAGTATGGCAAAGAGGAGTTTGCTTGAAATGAGGAGGGTGTGAAAACTTGATTACCAATTTCTACAAGATGTGAGTTAAATATATGAATTTGGGCTTGTAAATACATGAAAAATTGTGAATATTGTGGGATTTTAAGAGAAAACCTAAAAATTAGTATTTTTGGATTTTAACCGCGAAATTGGACATGCAATAGGGAATAAGTCATATATTTGAGTTCGTAATGTTATGGATAAAGTTTATCTTCGAACAATTTTGGAATCCGGGCACATGGGACCGCGGGTTGACTTTTTTTACTTATCGAGCAGAGATGGGAATTGTTTTAAATTGTTAAATTATAAGCATGAGAGTATATTTTGATTGATTTTCACGTTATTTGACTAGTTTCAGAACGTTTGGCTGGGAGTTGAGTGTTAGAGTGGCGTTGGAGCCGGTTATGGAATCTCATAGCGAGGTAAGTATCTTGTCTAACTTTGTGAGGGGAAAACTACCCCATAGGCGGTGTTATTGTTAAGTGCTATTAGTTATGGGTGCTACATACACATGAGATGACGAGAGTCCGTACGTAGCTAAAGCATGTTATGTTCGAGTAGACTTAGGACTTTACCATGTAATAATTGAAATATTTGAATTCATTCTGCTGGCTTAATTAATTGAAATTATAATTGAACTTGATCTAGAAATACAAGCATATATGATGGGCCGAGCCTTATTACCTTGAGTTATTGGCAAGTAATTTGAGAAATGGTAAAGGTTATACTCACCTTGTGTTCACATACTGTATCGTAAGCTCGTGTCTCGTAATTCGATAATTCCTTTCCTTTCTTGTGGAGCGGGCCGAACGCCTCGGTAGGATTATGTACCAAACTCTCATGGGAGCGGGCCGTTCACCTCGGCAGTATAATAGATGCATCTATGGTCCTTGCCACTCGACCCTCGGCAGTGTAAACATTATGATAGGATCGGGCTGATCTCCTCGGCAGTATTATATTCTTTTTTAAATTTGGTCGTACGACCTCGGCATAATCGTGCGTTATATCGCTAGCAGTACGAATATTTGCGAGCGTTTCCTTCCACCGATGCCTTGCATTTTATATGGTATTTCTTATCCATTTGTTGTTGGCACTTGATATTTCCGAGCTGTTGAGATAGAATACGAGCTTGAGAAGATTGATATCGTTAAAAGAAATGTTGGGAAGATTGTGTTAGTTACAGATTGACCTCACAACTATTGTTATACTCTTATCTGTTTATGATTTACGTATCGATTTATTGAACCACTAGTAAGTATCGATGTTGACCCCTCGTCATTACTTCTCCGGAGTTAGGCTAGATACTTACGGGGTATGCGTTGATTTACGTACTCATGTTGCACTTCTGCACTAATGTGCAGGATCTGACAGGTTAATTGGGTGATCATCTTGGCACGTAGACGCAGCTGTTGAGGAGACTTTATGTGAGCTGCATTCCAGGATGCACATCGTAGTCCACAGAGTCTCCATCATATTATTTAATTTATCCAGTCTCATTTACATTCTAGATAAATGTTATATTATTATTGCAGTACTTAGTAAATGCTCATGTACTTATGACACCGGATTTTGGGGTATACTAGTTGATGCTTACGGTTTTGTATATTATCATCGCCTTTCATTTCACTTAGAAACTACAATTCTATACATTTCCGTGGATTTAAAAGTGTAAATTTCCTTTTCTTATTAAAATTTGTGATTTTGAAAGTATTAAAATGAGTAACTAAATTGATCAATCATCGTTGGCTTTCCTGACGACGGCGTTAGGCGCCATCACAACCTATAGTGGATTTTGGGTCGAGACATACTTAATATCTCTTCTCATGAATAAATATAACATACTAGTATCAAGAGGTAAACCTCTATTGGGTAGATGAAACCTCCACCACTAGTGCAAACTTATCAAGAATAATTTTTTCACATGGCACATTGAGTATATTTGTTCATGACTTAAATGAATAGACTGTTTTTGTGGATCCTATTTATTATTCATAACGCTCAATCCATGTGTTGATATAATCTTAAATGTATAAAACTATATGTTAAGAATATTCAGTGATTCCAAATAAATAAATCACCTTAGTGATAATTATTTAATAATCATAAATTTTAAACATATATATGATATAATATCATATATTATATCATATATACTAATTACTTTTGTAATGGCAATTGGAATGATATTAACTCCTATTTATTCATTATCTATGTCACGCCAGATGTTCTATGGATACAAGCAATTTAATGCCCCGAAGGATTTTTTTTTTTATTCTGGACCGCTAGAGTTATTTCTTTCGATCTCTATTTTTTAACCCGTAGTAAGTATTGGTATATACCCGGATTTCGTTCTTTCATTAGCAGTTGACAAGGTCGAAGTTATTCTTTCTAATTTATTTTATAGATAATTTGGATATATATATATATATATATATATATATATATATATATATATATATATAAAGCTTTAGAAATTTACAGTGATTCCAAATAAATATATCACTTTAATTATATATATATATATATATATATATATATATATATATAGAATTTAAGTGATTCCAAATAAATATATCACTTTAATGGTAGAGCCTATTTATTAAGCACAACATTCTTAATTTATTTAATGTCATATATGATATACATATGAAGAGAAGGAAACAACATAATATAAATTTCCTTACTGCCAGATTTCACTACAAAGGCAAACACGTTCCTGTTGAAAACGACAACCCTAGAGGCAACTTTATATCCTTTTCCTTTTCACCTTTTAATTGAAATTCTCTTTAATCAACGAAAATAAAGGCAATTAAAATTCACAGTTGGAGACTAACAATAGCGTATTTAAGCTAAACTTTATACACTAAATTATCTTCTATATAAGCGAATGACGCAGACTAATTTATGATCCTTTTAAAACTTTATTAAAACTAAATAAATAATTATTTCATAAATAATATTATATCCAAACCAAATCCATGATTAATAGTATATATCCCAACATTTCATGTCCACTAATGAAACATTTACTCGAGATTTTCTACCTAGATAGATGATTTATCAACTTGACTTTAAGTGTAAAGGTACACGTGGGTGGATGACTTTGACGTAAGGGATAAAATACAGATCGTAGTTTATATTCCCTTCTCGACGACTAAGTAATAATTTAACCATTATCGTTAAAAAGATTATCTTGCATATTTTCGCTCCTTTTTCCACAAGGAATTACATAGGTTGGCATATGCATCTTTTCTTCGAAAGCTTGCCAGCCTAAAAGTCTACCGATCGTTCTCGTTGAATAGTAATCATCAGCTAGCCTTATTATATATGGGTGTCACATTTATACACCCCTCTTAAAGAATTATGGTCGTCATTGAGGTTTTGCCCTACTATTGTATTGGAGCGTTTGACTCTAATACCCTACTAATCGATGCAAGGAGCCCCTTGATCCGGGGTCTGGGCAAACCCATCCTCGGGAGTATCGGGGCCATGACCCCCAGGTCCGTTTCGAACCCCCAAAAACCTCGGATAGCAGTACCAGGTAATCGAACACGACCAACAAAAGGTCGTGATATCCGTGATCAGCTGGACATCACAGTGTGAATCTCGGCATGTATCGACAGAAAATCGGTGATTAGTTAAAAATAAGATTTTTACCTTTTATGGAATTGTACACACTCTATTTTTATACTTATTCTTGGAGCTTTTAATTTCAGGTCAGATTAAAAATGTCGAACTCCCAATATGCCCATTTGAACGTGGATGCTGAGTCCAGCCACCATGGAGAAAACAACAACGTGGTACCCAGCAACGATATCCCCTCTGCTGTCCCTAACGGAGTCCCAGTCATTGGTCCGATCGATCCTAACTCACACGTGGCTATCAAAGCAAACTTGCCTACTGACCCCTAAAATAGCATTCGCGGGGAGCCCAGTCAATAGCTCATAGTACACACGACGGCGAAGGTGACGGGATCAACTTGCACGTGATATTCAAAATGTTACAGGCTCAGCAGGCAGTGATAGCCCAATTGCCGAACCAAAGTTGGGCCCCAAGCGGAGTTGAGCCCGAATCGTCCCTGGAAAATGTCTGCAGGAATGAACCAGTCACAGAAAGGCCGGGTGAAGCAGAACCCGGGACCAACCCAGAGACAATAAAGATTCTTGAGGAACTGACAAAATGGGTGAAGTCGAGAGAAAAGAAAATCTAAGACAATGACAAAAAAGTGGAGACTTATAACTCCAGGGTCGACCAACTCCCGGGAGCACCACCGATACTGAACGGCCTGGATTCCAAAATATTTGTCCAAAAGCCTTTCCCTCTGAGCGCAGCTCCGATGCCAATCCCAAAGAAGTTTCGTATGCCCTAAATTCCAAAGTATAATGGGACAACTGATACCAACGAACATGTGACCTCTTATACGTGTGCCATCAAAGTAAATGACTTGGAAGATGATGAAATCGAATCCGTTCTGTTGAAAAAGTTCGAAGAGACCTTGTCGAAAGGAGCTATGATATGTTATCACAACTTACCCCCTAATTCTATTGACTTATTTTATACGCTTGCAGATGCCTTTGTAAAAGCGCACGCCAGGGACATCAAGGTCGAAACTAGGAAATCAGACCTTTTCAAGTAAAGCAAAGAGATAACGAGATGCTCAGGGAATTCGTATCGAGGTTTCAAATGGAACGGATGGACCTGCCTCCAGTCGCAGATGATTGGGTCGTTCAGCACTTCACCCAAGGACTCAATCACTGAAGCTCATTGGCTTCACAACATTTGAAGCAAAATCCGATAGAATACGCCACAGTAAATTGGGCCGTCCATAACCGGTACCAATCAAAACCATAGCCGGTACCAATCAAGAATCAGGGTCGAAGACAATCATCTTGGGTCCCCTTCCGGGTCCATTTACCCTATCAGAACTGGTGACAGATCCAAAAGATACATTGATCGTGAACCAAGATCAAATAGAGACAGGTATCAATCATACAATGGAGATTGAAGGGGTAATGGGTCCGGACGCAACACTGTGAGAAGTGAAAGAAGGAGCAACCGAGGTAAAAATAACCGGGGACTCATGAGCAAAAGCGATTTTGACAGACCCATCTGGTATAAGGAAGCACCAAGGTTATCGGAGTACAACTTCAACATTAACGCTACCGCCATCGTATCAGCCATCGGACGCATCAAAGATACTAAGTGGCCTTGACCATTCCAATTTGATCATTCTCAAAGGGACCCTATCCTAATTTGTAAATATCATGGCACTCATGGCCACAGAACTAAAAATTACCAACAATTGAGAGAGGAAGTATCCCGGTTATTCAACAACGGACACCTCCGAGCGTTTCTGAGTGATCGAGCCAAAAATCAGGAATAGGGAGTCCAAAAATCAGGAATAGGAAGTAACAGACACCCCCCGGTTACTTCAGGAATAGGGAGTCCAAAAATCAGATCGAGCAAGAGGAACCTCAGTACGTCATTAACATGATCATTGGTGGGGTCGACGTCCCCAAGGGCCGATGTTAAAGCTCACTAAAGTGTCCATTACAAAAGAAAAACTAAATCGAGATTACGTACCGAAGGAAATTGTATCTTTCAACGATGATGATGTTGAAGGCATCGTGGAACCACACAATGATGTACTGGTAATATAAGTACTCATAAACAAATATCGATTTAAGCATGTGCTAATTGATCCAAGTAGCTCGGCCAATATCATCAGATCAAGGGTCGTGGAACAGCTGGGTCTACAACACCAAATTGTGCACACAGTCCGAGTTTTAAACGGGTTTAACATGGAATGTGAGACCACTAAAGAGGAGATAAGCCTACATGTAAACACCGCTGAAACCATTCAAGAAACAAAGTTTTGGGTAATCGAAGGAGATATGACATACAATGCTCTGTTCACAACATTGAGGGCAGTACCCTCGACATTACACAAGGCATTGAAATTCCCCACATCAGGAGGAATTAAAACATTTTATGGAGAGAAACCGGCCGCAAAAGAGATGTTCGCAATCGATGAGATGATCCTGATATCTGCACTCTCGACATCAAAGAACCCGAGTTCGGTCACCAAGGAAGAAACCAATTGCAATCACCGTCATCGACCCCGACTGAACCAGAAAAGCATGGGATGGGAGAGGATGATGACTACGGAGTTCCCAAGTCTTTCATAGACCCTAACGATTCCGATGCCACCAAGTCAATGGTAGAGGAGATGAAGCAAGTCATATTAATTAAGCACATGTCCGATCGGAAGATATACCTGGGCACGGGATTAAGTCCCAAGCTCAGGAAAAAACTCATTAAATTCCTTATATCTAACATAGATGGTTTTGCTTGGTCCCATCTTGACATGACAGGGATCAAACCAAAAATAACTACTCACAAACTCAGCTTGGATCCGAAGTTTCACCCGGTTAAGCAAAAGAGGAGGCCTCGGTCCGAAGTCAAGCATGCATTAATCAAAGACGAGGTATCTAAACTCCTTAAAATAGGTTCCATTCGGGATGTTAAGTACCCGGATTGGTTAGCAAGCATAGTAGTAGTCCCTAAAAAGGGAAATAAATTAACAATGTGTGTAGACTACAAAGACCTGAACAAGGCATGCCCCAAGGAGTCTTTTCCTCTGCCCAACATCGATCGCATGATCGATGTGATGACCGGCCACGAGATCCTCAGTTTTCTCGATGCCTATTCAGGGTTCAACCAAATCCAGATGGACCTGGGCGATCAGGAAAAAACTTTCTTCATCACTAAATACAGAACCTATTGTTACAATGTAATGTTGTTCGGATTAAAGAACGCCAATGACACTTATCAACGCCTAGTAAACTGGATGTTCGAAGAACAAATAAGAAAATCGATGGAGGATTACATTAACGACATGATAGTAAAGACCTTGCAAGCAGAGGACCATTTGGAACATTTGCAGAAATCCTTCAACATACTACAGAAATACAATATAAAGCTGAACCCGGAGAAATACGCATTCGGGGTCGAATCTGAAACGTTCCTCGGATTTATGGTGTCCAATCGGGGAATCGAGATCAATCCTGATAAGATCAAGCCCATAGTAGACATCACTGTCATGGACAATATCAAGGTCATTCAAAGGCTAACCGGGCACATATCCGCCTTGGGCCAGTTCATTTCAAGGTCCTCCGATAAGAGCCACCATTTTTCTCGTTGTTAAATAAGAATAATAACTTCTTATGTACCCCGAAGTGCCAATAAGCTTTGGAAGAACTCAAGCGGTACCTTTTGAGCCGACCTTTGCTTCATACTCTGAAGGCAGACGAGCAGATGTACTTGTACTTAGCGGTATCCGAGATAGCAGTAAGTGGGGTCCTAGTCCAGGAATAGGAAGATACGTAATTTCTTCTCTATTATGTTAGCAGGACTCTGAGCGAGGCCGAAACTAGGTATCCTCACCTTGAGAAGTTGGCGCTCGCTTTGCTAAGCACCTCCCGGAAGTTAAAGTCGTATTTTCAATGCCATCCCATATGTGTCGTAACTGCTTACCCGTTAAGAAACATAATGCATAAACCTGAGCTCTCGGGACGATTGTCAAAATGGGCCGTGAAAATTAGCGGGCACGATATCGAATATCTACCCCGAACAACCATCAAATCCCAAATTTTGGCAGACTTCGTGGCTGACTTCACGCCGGCCCTAATACCCTAACTCGAAAGGGAATTATTGTTGAACTCGAGGACTACCTCAGGGATCTGGACCCTCTTTATGGACGGTGCCTCGAACGCAAAAGGGTCCGGGCTTGGCATCGTCTTAAAGCCACCCACGGGTAACGTAGTTAGACAATCTATTAGAACTATGAAATTGACTAACAATGGGGCCGGGTATGAGGCCATGATTGGAGGTCTCGTATTGGCTAAAATCCTGGGGAACGAAGTGATTAAAGCCAAATGCAATTCAAATTCGAAGATACATGGATAAACTACAGGTAACGCTACATCGATTCAAGGTGTGGACCCTGCAACATGTACTCGAGATAAAAATAGCGAAGTCGATGCTCTAGCTAACTTGAGATCATTCGTTGATGATGATGAGTTCAACTTGGGAACGATCGTACAACTCATAAAATCGGTAGTGGAAGAAGGCCACGCCGAGATAAACTCAACAAGCTTAACCTGGGACTGAAGGAACAATTATATGGATTACCTGAAGACCGGGAATCTACCCTCGGATCCTAAAGAATCAACAGCTCTGCGCACAAAGGCGGCCAGGTTCAGCCTGTCCGAAGATAACACCCTATTCAGAAGAACATTCGACGGCCCACTCGCCATATGTCTAGGGTTGGGAGACACCAAATATGTTTTGAGGGAAGTTCACGAAGGCATCTGTGGAAACCATTCAGGGGCCGAATCGTTGGTCTGTAAAATAATCAGAGCCGGCTATTACTAAATCGATATGGAGAAATATGATAAGGAGTTCGTATGGAGATGCGACGGCTGTCAGAGGCATGCACCGATAATCCACCAGCCCGGGGAGATGCTGCAATCGGTCTTGTCACCTTGGCCATTCATGAAATGGGGAATGGACATCGTCGGTCACCTGCCATGGGTACCCGGTAAGGCTTAATTTATATTATTTATAACTGACTATTTTTCTAAATGGGTTGAAACTCAGGCATCTGAGAAACTCAAGGTGAAAGAAGTTATTGATTTTATTTGGGACCACATAATATGTCGATTCGAAATGCCAGTCGAGATCGTATGCGACAACGGGAAGCAGTTCATTGGCATTAAGGTGAGCAAATGTTTTAAGGACCATAAGATCAAAATAATCCTATCAAATCCATATCACCTTAGTGGGAAAGGGTAGGAGGATTCTACAAACAAGATCATACTCCAAAACCTTAAGAAGAGATGGACCGACGCCAAAGGAAAATGGAAGGAAATTATGCCCCAAGTCCTGTGGGCATACCGTACGACCTCAAAATCTAGTACCGGGGAAACCCCATTTTCGTTGGTTTATGGCGCCCAAGCACTAATACCGGTTGAGGTAGGAGAACCGAGTTTCAGGTTCTGATATGCCACTGAAGAGTCAAACGTTGAGGCCATGAGCACGATCCTAGAACTATTGGATGAGAGGCGTGAGGCTGACCTCTTCTGGTTGGCCGCCCAAAAACAACGGATCGAAAGGTATTACAACCGGAGAGCCAACCTCCGACACTTCAATATCGGGGACTTGGTGTTAAGAAAGGTGACATTGAACATCTGGAACCCGAATGAAGGGAAGTTGGGACCGAATTGGGAAGGTCCATATCGAATTACCGGTAAAGGTTCATACAAACTCGAAGTAGGGAATGGTGAGCAACTACCAAACAACTAGAAGATGACACACTTAAAACGATAATACTGCTAGGTACTACCCCATTCATTCTTTTCTTTACATATATTGTGAATTGGACTAACACTTGCAGGTGACCGCTAAAGAATGATGCAGTTGTTAGGCCTGAAAGCACGCGCTATACTCTTTTTCCCTTGAATCGGCTTTGTCCCAAATGGGTTTTCCGAAAGTGGATCGTGCTAACTTAGAATCAAAGACCAGTAATGAACTGGAATCGATGGTCACATCAACAGTATCCGGGCCCTCTCGACGATCGACCTCGAATACTGGGAGGGCATCACCCTCGGGTAATGATTTGAGTAAGGAAGAAAACTTTGTGCTTGAACAATCTGGCTCGGTGGATAGGATTTATTGTAAGGGCCAAACGGTCAAGTGAACCGTGCCCGCGTAGACTACCTAAGCCATAACACGAAGCTTGTACACACTTACTATATTGTATAATATGCATAGGAATGAACAAAAGTTTCTACCTTGCAGATACATAATTTACCCCTTAAGACTATTATATTTTGTTCCTTAAGGATATCGAGCCCAACGGCCGCCTCTATCCAGATCAAAGAGATCACCCCTACTCGGGGACATTCATCCAAGGCAAACTCGGATAACTCCGTCTTTTGAAGCTTGGAGGCACAGAAGTTTATTAGGTAGTTCCTAAACGTAAAAGGCTACGACAACCACCACTCAGGGACTATCGTCCAAGGCAAGTTTGGATGGCTCGGGTATAGAAGCCCGGAGGTACAAAGCCTATTAGCAAATACCTAAACTTAAAAGGCTACGGCCACCCTAGAAATAGCTCGGAGACGTCCGATGCTCGTAATCAAAACATAAGGCTTTCAAAAATTCCAAACCGGTTCAAAGGCTACCCTCGGTAAAACTATAATATAAAAACATCTAAACATGCACTTCGGGGAAAGATTCTGGTCATACCGAGCCCCCCACAAGTTTCAAACAAAATATACATCGAGAACGAGTCATGTTCGAACCTCCGAATAAGACCTTATTACTAGGTCTTATTCCATGATAAAGCATTTGAAACCTTTGTAATCATAAAGGGGAAGTCAAAAGAAACAAACTCAAAAATTACCAAAGGGAAAAAAGCCTTATATACATTCCAATAAAAGTATTTACAAATGCTAACAATAACGGCCTCAATAAAATGAACAAGATGTAAAAACATAGAAAAATCCCTAAAGCACCTAAGATTGATCTAAACTAGAACCCGCCTCATCACCGGAGCAATCGGGTTCTTCTCCATCCTCGAGGTGAGCCAGCTTCTTGGCCTCGGCATCTTTGATCTCGGCTGACAGTTCGAAACAAGGGGCATGGACCTCCTCGAGAGCCTCCCTTCGGGACAACCACTTCACATACTCAACAGTAACTTTCAGGCGGTCCTGGGCTACCTCGGCATCAGCCCTGTACTAGGACACCATCTCTTCAGCATCAACCCTGGTTATTTCCGACACAGATCTCGTTGTTTCGAGTTCTTTGATGAGGGCATCCCGTTCAGAAATGGTCAAGCCTAACTAAGATTGGAGGTCTTCGATTCGTTGATCCCGTGCTTCGACCTTCTCTCTCACCACTCGGAGTTAGACCTCCACCGATGCCAGCTGCTCCTGGGAAGTCTCCTTCTCCAAAGCCAATCGGTCAATTTTTCCTTTCCACTCTTTGACCATGGTCATGACCTCGTCCATCTCGACTCGGAGTTTGTCAATCCTGTAAACCTTCTGCTGGACCTGCGAGGTTTGGTTGTTAGTCGCCAAGACTAACTTATCATCACTAACTTAAAAAATCTTTACCTGTTCCACAAGGTCGGCATGCTCCTTCTGAGCCGCATCCAACTCAGCCCGGAGACTCTTGACTTCTTCTTGACGTTGCTCGCTGAGAAGCTTATATATATCCCTCTACTCAGCAAGCTCCCTGACCTTAACCTCAAGTTGGTTAACCTCAGCCCGGTACCGAAGAAAACTTTCTTGATGAAGTACCGAGGCTTGAAAAAATATAAAAAAGAGAAAGTATGAGAGATATCAAAAACTAAATCTGAAGATGAAAGAGTGTAATGACACCTTACCTGGTTCACCGCCTGCTATGCTTCGTTAAAAAGCACGGCATATCCACCTCGTTCATTTTCACATGGTCGTATTTGGTTACCAGGCACCGGAGGTAGCTAGCTACTCCAACGAGGGAGAAAAGAACCCGGAGAGGTCTTCCATAACGGTTGAGTCCACTCCTTCAAAAAAGGAACGGATGGGATCATCCACACCATGAGCCCCTTCGTTGGATCACTCCTACGTTGTTCGAGTCTCTTCGACCATGGACTCGGTATAAGAAGGCGACACTGAAATATCTATCACACCGGGTTCCTCTTTCGGCGCATGGCCGACATCCTGGGAAGTCTCGGCTCTGGTCTCCTAAATGACCTCCCTAATATAAGGGAGATCGACCTCATGAATATCCCGTTTAACAACCACCCACTCTTCCGGGGAGAACAGTCTACCGGCCACAAGAATATCATCCTCATCGGGCTCATCCCTGAGCCGATAAAGCGAGTTTGAGTCGGATGCTTAAGAGCCAGAACTCTGCTTTTGCTTGTGGGCAAATATTCTCCTTGGCTTCTTCTTCTCAAAGATTAGAGAGCTCGGAGCCTTTATTTTCTTCTTCTCTCCTGCAGCAGCCCCGGGCTGTCCTGAGGCAGAGGGATCAACGGATAAGTCCTCATCCCCTACTGAAGGCCTAAGCTAAATGGTCTTAGGCAAGCCTGCAAAAAGCACATGAAGGAAATGAGGATGTGATGCTAAAAAGGGAGCCTAATGTTACTTATTCAGGAAAGAGATCTTACCGTGAGAATGAGCCTCCCAACGGCCCTTCGAGAGCTCGCACCATGAGCACTCAGAATAAGGCATCTGCGAGCAAATGCCCTCAATCCACTCCTTGAGTCGAGGAATAGCTTTTGGGACTCGAGCAACAGCTGCACCACAAAAAACACTAATGAGAAAAAGGGAGAAAAAACATAAAATCAACAGTTAAAAGAAAGTTATGCCTACGTGATACATTCCACTTCTCGGAGAATGGCCTGAACTCGGCAGGGATCAAGGCTGCGGTCCTCATCCAGACAAAGCGTCCCTGCCAGCCCCGATCCCGGTCCTCTTCGATGCTTGAAAATGAGGCTTTGCTAGCCCGGCGTACGAGCTTTATCAGTCCCCCCCGGAAGATTCTTGGAATGTACAGGTGGAGTAGATGATCGATGGTGAACAAGGAAGAGTCGATTTTGTTCACAAAGAATCGGAGGAAGATTACGATCCTCCACAACGACGGGTGGATCTGACCGAGGCACACTTCATACCTCCAACAAATGTCCAGAGTAACCGGGTCCACCGGGCTCAGTGTGGAGGGGTAAGTGTAAACACTTAGATACCCCTCCACATGAGTAGTAATGTCGCCATCCGGCCCGGAGATTACTTTGTCCTTATCCACCCAGCCATAGTCCTTACGAACCGCAGGAAGGACGACCTCGGTGATGGAACAAATTTACCTAGATACCGCCTCACCGATGATGGCTTTTTGACCTTAAAGTCATCCGCGACCGAGCACCCCCCGGGGACGAACCCAGAGCAGACCTCGCGAAGTCGACCACATCAGGAGCGGTCTCTTCGACGTCGGTGGTCGGCCGTGAAGAAGAAGAAGCAACTCTTTAGGGAATAGTCTTGGAAGTCTTCGCTATTGTTATTTGGAAAAAAGTTTGAAAAAGTGAGAAGGAAGATTAGGAGATGAAGGGTAAAAGCTTTCTGAGAAAATTAAGCGCGCTGGTGTGGGTAGAAGATAAATGAGAACTTGCAATTTGCTGAAAAATCTTGAAACAATGAAGATCAAAATGTTGGGGTATGAAGAGAAGCACTGATATCCTAAAGGAACGACGGTAGAAGCTTGGTAATAAAGTAAAAAATGAATAAAAAAGGGGAGTATTATAGAGGCTTCGCGCCATTTCGTGTCCAGGGATGGTCTGTCGATGGACGACACGCATTTGAAGTCATTGTGACGCGACTGACGGGACATTTCGGATTCTTTGTCGTCACTGTCACGACGTATTGAAGAAGGAATCGAGGTGCTCATGTCGTTTCTCGTCGTTTTCGTGAACTTACTCTCCGAGAAACGAGGGGACTATCTGTATACGGGTGAAACCGAGCCCGTGGGACGCATCGATTTCCGATGAAGTGAACGGAGCAAGAAATGTAAAGGCAAGGAACCAGAATCGAGGCAAAGATCCCCTTGATCCGGGGTCCAGGCAATACACCCACCCTCGGGAGTATCGGGGCCATAACCCCCAGGTTCGGATCGAACCCCCAAAAATATCAAAGAGCACTACCAGGTAATCGAACACGACCAACAAAATGTCGTGATATCTGTGACCAGCCGAATATCACGGCGTGAATCTCGGCACGTATCGGCAGAAAATCAGTGGTTAGTTAAACAGAAGATTTTTACGTTTTATGGAATTGTACTTAGAGTAGAACTCCCCTACTATATAAAGGGGGGTCTGATTATTCATTAACGAGACTATAACACACATATTGTGAGTCCGGGATCACTCCTCTTAAGTGGTTTGACGATTTATTACGTCCTTTATCTGTCAATCTAACACAATTTATCGTTTGTATTGAATTAATCCACGTATCCTTAAAACTACATACAAATTTAATTGTTATCCATTTTTTTTTAAGGTAAACAGTATGCAACTTTCTTTAGAAGTTACGTAGAACCCTCACTATGCATCTTAATTATTGAATTGCCCTCGTTAGCTGATCCACGGTAATGAACCTCTCCCAACAACATCAATCATTTTCGTTCTATAACTAAGAAAACCGCTAGAAACATTGCATTTATTGTTCGATTTTATTGATGCGCTTCCACGTGATTGGTTTCATATATTTAGTACTCTATAATGTGACGCTCTTTCTTTTTACTCTGTTTCAAAAAAGTAATATATTTCTGAATTTAAAAATAAGTCTTTAAATTTTTCATTTCATCGTTGATGACAAGTTTCTATAGCCACACAAATATTATACTAATGTTTAATATCATAAATTACAAAAATATTTTTTTTCTTATTAATAAAGTTTAGTTTAGTTTTGTTAATTAGTTTTTGCCATTGGCAATCATCTGAGTTTGGTGGGTACAAATGAAAATTGCCACGACATGATTTAGCTTTTCTTTTTCTTTCCTATCAAAATGAAGAATTGATTCTTATCGTCCAGATAAGCTTTGGATCATTTCTTGAAATTAGTAAAAATAAACTCCTCACGTTACTATATAAAAATGAAGAAGTGTCACACTAATTTAGTCACACAAAACCACGAATTTAGTCAAACAAAACCACGAATTTACTCAAACAATATATAATTTGGAATGGGCGAAAATGTAACTATTTGAGCTCATAGAATTATTCCTCTTACCAATGGGCGAAACCACAAATAGTGTAAATACACAAGGGTTAATTACATGATAAGATTTTTTTTATTCCTCAAAATTCCATGAAAACTTAGCAACCACGAAGGGAAATTTAGCAGGACTTATCCAAAGAAAAAGTCATCCAACACAAATCCAAGCTGATGAATTGGTTAGGTAGCCAGGAAAGCTTGACTATAAGAGATTTCCAACTACGTAATAAATAATATACTACTCACTTAGTTTCATTTTATGTTGTGAAAGTGTTTGAACGAACACAAAATTTTTAAAAATTAAAATTAATGAGACATCACACATCTTTTTATTGTCATTCTTCTTATAAAAGAATGGACTTTTATATCAAGTCTATCTCAATCAATCATGTAACTAAGGTAAAATAAGGATACTAAGATTGAATAGTTTCCAAAAAAGCAAGTGTATCTCAATCAACATGTCAATGAGGATAAAATGACGATGCTAAAATTGAATAGTTTTTAAAAGAAAAAAGAAAGATGAACAAAAATATTTTATTAAATCTCAGAATTGATCTCTACAGTATTTCGCACTTTTTCACACATAAAATAAGCTAGTAGTACCCATATTTATAATAGTGCGGAACCTATTTCAACTAGAAACGTGCAAACACATTCCTATATAATTCTAACTACAGATCCTATTTAGGCAAGAATTAAATAAACCAAATCCTAAATAATTTAAGTTTTTTATTACAACTTTGAATTAATTTTCTAATATTCTCCCGTAATTTAAAGTTATATATGTTTTTTTCTTATCGAGCACTCTCTCCAATCTTCAATTGTTGAGGCACTTCACTCAAGCTTCGACTTTTGTTGAAGCACATGTCTCAAACCCTCGTTGAAGCACTTTGTTACCGACACCCAATTTTGTTGAAGTACCTATCTTCAACTCCCCTTGATGCACTTTGACAGCAACACTCAATTTTGTTGAAGCACTTGTCTTCAACTCCCGCTGATGCACTTTACTACCAACACTCAATTTTGTTGAAAAAGTCACCAACAACCAATTTTGTTGAAGCACATGTCTTCAACTCCCGTTGATGCACATTGTCACCAACATCTAATTGCTGATGCACCTGTCACCAGCTCTCAACTTATTATTTTTTCTTGACTGCCTCTCTACATTTTAGAGAAGAGTTTCACTCTTGTAACATATTTGCTTGCATATTTTTAAGTTTGCAATCTCTTTTTGCTCAGTCGTTCTCAACATGATTGTTTTTCATGCATATATTATTGGCCCGGCATTTGCCAAAATAATCATTGGCTAGATGGGCGGCACATATTAGCTAGTGCCGCCCGCCGGCAGCGAAAGCTACTTGATTCTCTCCCAAGATCGTAGAAACTCTAATACCAATATGAAAAAAATAATTTATTAAATATTTGAATTGATCTCTACAGTAATTCGCATTTCTCCACACATAAAATAAGCTAGTGTGATGACCCAAAAGGTCATCTTGTGTTTTAAAACTCGAATCTGCGCTCTTAAACCTTAAAAATCTCATTTTTACCCTCTTCGATTTGCGTGTGCAGTCCGGGCATGTTTTTGAAATGCTTTTATCTTGAAAATTAATGAAAATAAGAATTTATACCTTAAAAGTTAATTTTTAGTTGACTTCGGCCAACATTCTTGGTAAACAGGCCCGGATCTATGTTCTGACAGTCCTGGTGGGTCCGTATCGAATTATGGGGCCTGGGCGTATGCCCATAATCGATTCGAAGGTCCCTAGATCAAGTTATAAATTTTTGATGAAAATTAAAAGTTTGGAAATTATTTATTTTAAAGAATTGATTGATATTTGGCATTGTTAGTATCGGGTACGTATTTTGGTTCCGAAGCCCGGTATAGGTTCATTATAATATTTAAGACCTGTCTGTGAAATTTGGTGAGAAACGGAATTGATTTGACGTGATTCGGACGTCGAGTTGAGAAAATAAAAATTTTAAAGTGTTCTTGAGAATTTCATTTGATTTGGTGCTAAATTCGAAGTTCTAGGTGTTACTTTGGCTATTTGATTGCGCGAACAGGTCCGTATGATATTTTCTGACCTGTGTGCATATTTGGTTTGGAGCCCCGAGGGTTCGGGTGAGTTTCGGATAGGCTACGTGCTGATTTGCACTTAGAAAATCTGAGATTGTGCTGCAACAGCCGTTCCAGTGTGCCCTTCTTCGCGTTCGCGTAGGTAGTGTCGCGAACGCGAAAGGTAAAATGGGGGCAGGGGAATTTTCTTCTTTACGAAGGCGAAGGATTGGTCGCGAACGCGAAGCGTTAGGGGTAGTACCCTTCGCTAACGTGATCTGTCTCACACGAACATGATAGTTTAAGGGACTTGGGGGAGTGGGGTCATATTCATCTTCGCGAACGCGTCCACTGGGTCGCGAACGCGAAGGCTTGGGGGGACCTGCCTTATGCGAATGCGTAGAAAGACTCGCGAACATGAAGGCCTTAGTTCATTGTGCATCGCGGTCTCGACAGGCCTCTCGCGAACGCGATGAAGGCCTATCCAGCGACTTAAAACAGACTCTAAACATGAGTTTAAGCCATTTCTTCAACATTTTTCAAGAACCAAACGGGTAGAGGCAATTTTCCAAGAGCCATTTCTTTCCCAAATTGTTGGTAAGTGATTCCAAACCATTTTCTTTCAATTACCCATTACATTTCTTGAATTATCAACCTAAAATCTAGAGTTTTCATGGTAGAATAAGGGGTTAGGGTAGAATCTAGGGATTTCATGAATTTGGGGATTTGGACCTCGATTTGAAGTCGAATTCCAAAACTAATTACATATTCGGGCTCGGGGGTGAATGGGTAAAAGGATATGGTCTGAACCTTGGGTTTTGACCAAGCATGCCCGGGGTCGATTTTTCGACTTTTTGGAGGAAAAATTTGGGAAATTTAATTTATGAAGTACAATTGATTCCTTTAGCAATATTTGATATTATTGAGTCATTTTTGAATAGATACGAGTGGTTTGGAGGTGAATTCCAAAGGAAAAGTTATGATTGAGAATTAAGTGGCCTTCGGAGCAAGGTAAGTATCGTGTCTAACTTTGGCTTGAGGGAATAGGTATTGTGTGAGTATTTGCTACGTGTTTTGTTGTTGAATACGATGTATAGTTGAGGTGACGAGCATCTATGCGTTGTGGTCGAGTCATAGAATGCGAGTGAAATTCTATTCTTGCAAATTTGTAGTCTTAAATCTAGTTATCCATGCTTATTGTTGTTGTTGAAATGTTGGGAGACTTGCATCCGGTTCTACCAAGAATGATAAAATTGTGAATATTGATTCGAGGTTGAGATGTTAAATTGTGAAAGTTATCATTGATGAAATATTAATTTCTTTGCGAAACTTCTCCCTATCCGTTGTTATTGATTCTGTGAATTGTGAGGAAGAGTGTAAAGCACGAAGGGTTATGCCGTGAATGATTTATTTATATTGTGAGGAAGAGTGTAAAGCACGAAGGGTGATACCATGCATGATTTATTTATATTGTAAGGAAGAGTGTAAAGCACGAAGGGTGATGTCGTACATGAATTATTTATATTGTGAGGAAGAGAGTAAAAGCACGAAGGGTGATGCTGGGCAGACTTATTTATTATTTGGTGAGGTTGAGAGTAAAAGCACGAAGGGTGATGCCGTGCAGTTTTTCTTGCTGTTTTAATTGCTCAATTTGTTTAAGGATTTCCGGTTTAATTTTGTCTTTTCATTATTTTCACTCTTTATGTTGTATTCCCCCACTGTATGTTCCCTTCACATTATTTCTGCATTATTTCTTTATTAGTGTTGTTGCCACAAGCATGATTATACTGTTCAGGTTATATGTAGGTGTCTTGTCCTAGCCTCGCCACTACTTCGCCGAGGTTAGGCTCGACACTTACCAGTACATGGGGTCGGTTGTACTGATGTTGCACTCTGCACTTTCTGTGCAGACTTTGATACCGGTTCGGGTTGATCGAGATTTTGCTATTAGTCCGCTGTCCGGAGACTCAAGGTAGATCTGTCGGCATTCACAGACCTTGAAGTCTCCGCCTATCTTTTCTGTTCTACTGTTTCTTTCATTCAGACAGTTGTATTTATTTCAGATTATTACTTGTAGTAAATTCTAGAATGCTCGTGAATTGGGACTCCAGATCCGGGTGGTAGTAATTAATACAGTTTTATGATATTCCGCACTTATTATATTTTATCTTAGTTAATTATTGTTAATTACTGAATGAAAATAAGAAATTGGTTAAGGATTCTCTAATGTTGGCTTACCTAGTAAGTGAAATGTTAGGCGCCATCACAGTCCCGTCGGTAGGAAATTTCGGGTCGTGATAGGTGGTATCAGAGCACTAGGTTACATAGGTCTCACGGGTCATGAGCAAGCTTAGTAGAGACTGAAGGATCGGAACGGAGACATCTGTACTTATCTCTCAGAGGCTATGAAGTTTAGGAACAATATCACCTCTTTCATTCCTTATCGTGCGGCAATGATTTTGCTCGAAACCTATATCTCACATTCCTTTGTATCTACTCATGTATAACATTGCGCACTCGGTATCAGTTGTGCGTCAATGGTTCGTGATGTCGCAGATGAACTACGAGGGAGCCAGAGATGCTCAAACATTGCCTCAACGTGTGGTTTCCGACGGAAGATACAGACGTATAAAGAGATCACCCAGTGAATAATGTGGGGGGTGCAACGTACCTTGGCATCTGGTTGATTTATACGAGTTGTGAAGGTTAAAATTGTGGACCATTGGACGTGGTGAACTGTGACTTCGCGCCGAGTGGGGGAGTCCACTATCAATGAATGGATTGCCAGTCATGTGTTATATCAGTTTTGGCCTAAAATATATATATGTGGTACTGAAAGGTTCTCCCAAAATTTACATGTGTTTAAGACCTGAGATTTTGTAGAGGATAAGGTTGGGACTTGCGGTATGTCCACCTCCATAATAATCTTATACTTCAGTACCAAAGGAGTTAGAGAAACAACATTAAATTTACAAAAGGTCTACTTAGCGTGGACGTCACGATTGTGAATTTTAGGGTGCTTCGGAGGAAGTACAGTGGTTGACGAGATTCTGGACTAAGAATTGTCTGTATGGTGCTCTACTTTTGTAATCATTGTATATAAATAGGGGTAATGTTATCCCAAAGAAGAATCGAAGAGTATGTTAAGAAATGGGTCAGCTCAACAATGTTGAGTCAGCATAACAAAAGAATAAATTGGCCTTGGGAGAGATAATTCTCCACAGGTGTCTGTGGCAAGCCTATAAAGAGGGCAGACCAGACAATACAACACCTCCTACTTGGCTCGGTTCTCAGAAATACTTTTGAAAGAGTTTTTTTCCCGGACTCTCCGTAATGCATGGCGCATAGGGTTTGAACAATTGCGTCAGGTCACTATGATGGTGTCATAATATGCCATCAGGTTCGATAAGTTAGCCCATCATATTCCTACTTTGCTTCCTACAGCCAGAGAGCGAGTCCACAGACTCATTAAAGGACTTAATTATGATTGTAAAATTTTGTATGACTCGGGAGCTACAGACTAATACTTCATTTCTACTAGTGGTAGAAATTGCCAAGATAAGGATACCAAGATGTTTCGAAGTTCTGGGGGATTTAGTGGATTCTACTCTGCAGGTAAAAATCATTATGGCAGGGGCTCGGGCAGTCGGCCAGCCCAGTCCGCACATCGAATTGCCCGGGGTGCTATAGTAAGTTCTTTTAATGCACCACCAGCATGAGTTTTCTATAATGGTTATTTCAGTTATCTGGCACAGACTCAATATGAGCAGCCAAACCCGCAAAGGGGTGTTATGAATATGGAGATACTAGGCACATCATGAGAAAATTATCCCAAACTTGGAAGAGGCATATTTTATCAAAGCACTCAGGCTACGTGCCCCATTGCAGTTACTACACCACCCACACGATCAGTTAAGGGCGAAGGACAGGTGGGTAGAAGGCGTCCTAGAGGTGGAGACCCATCCATTGTTATATTTGTTTTATGGTATGGTGGAGGTCGTTACATCAGATGGTGTCGTTATAGGTACGACCTCATTTTAAAATAAAGGAATAATTTCCTTAACTTGATTCGGTTTTGAGTATCAAGACGAGTCCTTCTATTGTGCTCCACTTATGAGTGAGCTTCGTAATTCTATAATCTACTTATGTCTTTACTTCTGTTGGGAGGTTTTATGGAGATAACTACACCTATCATTCCATGATAAACTCTAATAAGATCTGTGAGGCTAAAGGTGCCTTTCTGGTACTTATTTCGGTATGTTTTGATGTATTTTCAGATAATTAATTACAAATTGTAAATTATATGCCCTACCGGTGTGGGGTTCATTATGTGTCGTGATTTTGTTTCGCGAAAGTTATTTAAAAGGAGAAAGTGGAAAGTTTCGATTGGCAAGATGTGCATATTACTTGTGATTCAGAACTGAGGCCAAGGTCCTCGTATTTTAAAATAAATTGATATGTTTAAACCGGGCTATGAGCTGCGGTGGAAGTTATATAAGGACGAGATCCTTGTGATAATAATTCTTGTGTTTAAATTCTCCCTTGTGAAAGTTAAATCTTTACTATAGTACTAATAGGGAGTCATGCCTGCTAGGCTTATTTGAAAAAAACAATTTTGTATGAAATTCTCTCTGCATACTTGCCAAATTCGTGTTGTAAGATTGAGTTTTAATCTACGAGATAAGTGCCCGCCCAGGTGGTGTTAAATGTGACTCGTTAATTTGGGTAAATAATTATGAGGTCTAGTTACCATCAGTTGAAGATTAGGGCATCTGATGTCCCTAAGACAGCTTTTTGGACTCGGTGTGGGCATTACGAATCCCTATTAATATCATTTTGGGCTTACCAACGCCCCAACAGCACTAATGGATTTGATGAATTGGGAGTTCAAGCCCTATTTGGGTTCTTTTGTGGTTATATTCATTGATGATATCTTGATTTACTCTAGCAGTCGAGAGGAACATGAGCAGCATCTTCGAAGTGTGCTTCACACCTTGAAGAATAATTAGTTATATGCCAAGTTTTCAAAATGTGAGTTTTGGTTAGACTCAGTTGCCTTTTTGGGGCATGTTGTATCGGCAGAAGGCATAAAGGTGGATCCTAAGAAGATTGAGGCTGTTCAGAATTGGCCTAGACCGACTTCAGTTACAGAGATACGGAGTTTCCTGGGTTTAGCACGTTATTATCATCGGTTCGTGGAAGGGTTTTCATCTATATCAAGCCCCATTTACTAGATTGACCCAGAAAGGTGTCCCATTCAGATGTTCAGACAAGTGTTAGTTGAGCTTTGAGAAGCTCAAGACCGCTTTGACTACGGCGCCAGTGTTGGTATTACCCACAGGTTCAGGATTGTATATAGTACATTGTGACGCATCTCACATTGGGCTTGGTGCAGTATTAATGCAAGATGGCAAGGTAATTGCATATGCATCGCAACAGTTGAGAGTTCACGTGAAGAATTATCCTGTTCATGACTTAGAATTGGCAGTCATTGTTCATGCGCTAAAAATTTGGAGGCATTACCTCTACGGTATCTCATGTGAGGTATTTACTGATCATCGCAGCCTTCATTATTTGTTCAAAAAAAAGATCTTAATTTGAGGCAGAGAAGATAGTTTGAGTTGTTGAAAGACTATGATATCACCATTTTGTATCACCCCGGAAAGGCAAATGTGGTGGCCGGTGCTTTGAGTAGAAAGGTTGTGAGTATGAACAGTCTTGCGTATATTCCGGTTGGTGAGAGGCCATTAGCTACAGATGTTCAGACTTTGGCTAACTGGTTCGTGAGATTAGATGTTTCTGAGCCCAGCCGTGTCCTAGCTTGTACAGTCGCTCGGTCTTCTTTGTTTGAGAGCATCAGAGATCGACAGGATGACGATCCGTATTTACTCATCCTTAAAGACACGGTGCGGCACGGTGATGCCAAACAGGTTGCTGTGGGGGAGGATGGAGTTCTGCGAATACAGGGTCATATATGTGTGCCTAATGTGGATGAGCTTAGTGAATTAATTCTGGAAGAGGCCCACAGTTCCAGGTATTCTATTCATCCAGGTGCCGCCAAAATATATCAAGATTTGTGGCAACATTATTGGTCGAGGAGAATCAAGAACGATATAGTTACATATGTAGCCCGGTGCCTGAATTGTCGGCAAGTTAAGTACGAGCATCAGAGACATGTTGGTTTGCTTCAGAAAATAGAAATTCCTGAATGAAAGTGGGAGCATATCACTATGGATTTTGTTATTGGGCTCCCACGGACTCAGATAAAATTTGACGCAGTTTGAGTCATTAAGGACAGGTTGACCAAGTCAGCACATTTCATTCCAGTGCCAGTTACCTATTCTTCAGAGAGGTTAGCTGAAATTTACATTCGTGAGATTGTCCGCCTTCACGGGGTGCCCGTATTATTTCAGATCGAGGTAGCCATTTACATCACATTTCTGGAGGGATGTACAATGTGAGGTAGGCACGCTGGTGGAGTTTAGTACAACATTTCATCCACAGACAGACGGACAGTCAGAGCGCACTATTCAAATATTGGAATATATGCTCCGCGCTTGTGTTATAGACTTTGGAGGTTCTTGGGATCATTTCTTGCCACTTGTGGAGTTTGCTTATAATAATAGCTACCAGTCAAGCATTCAGATGGCTCCATATAAGGCATTATACGGAAGGCGATGCCGATCGCAAGTTGGTTGGTTCAAGCCGGGAGAGGCTCGTTTGTTGGGCACAGACTTCGTACAGGATGCCTTGGATAAGGTCAAGATTATTCAGGATCGATTTCGCATAGCTCAGTCTAGGTAAAAGAGTTATGCCGACCGTTAAGTTTGTGATATCGCATTCATGGTTGGAGAAAGGATATTGCTCCAGGTTTCTGCTAGGAAAAGCGTAATGAGGTTCGGAAAGAGGGGCGAGTTGAGTCCTAGGTATATCGGACCCTTTGAAATTCGTGAAAGGGTAGGTGAGGTAGCCTACAAGCTTGCATTACCACCTAGTTTATCAGCGGTTCATCCGGTGCTCCATGTGTTTATGCTCCGAAAATATCATGGTGATCCATCCCATATGTTAGATTTCAGCTCTGTCCAGTTGAACAGGGATTTGACTTACGAGGAGGAGCCGGTGGCAATTCTAGCCCAGCAAGTTCGCCAGTTGAGATCAAAGAGTTACCCTTCAGTTCGAGTGCAATGGAGAGGTCAGCCTATTGAGGCGGCTGCTTGGGAGTCCGAGTCCGATATGCGGAGTAGATATCCCCACCTTTTCACCAGCCCAGGTACTCTTCTATGTCCGTTCGAGGACGAACGGTTATTTTAGAGGTGGAGAATGTGAAGACCCAAAAGGCCATCTTATGCTTTAGAACTCGAATCTGCACTCTCAAGCCTTAAAAATCTCATTTTTACCCTCCTCGATTTGCGTGCATAGTCCAGGCATGTTATCGGAAAGCTTTTATGTTGAAAATTGATTAAAATAAGAATTTATGCCTTAAAAGTTGATTTGTAGTTGACTTTGGTCAACATTCTTGGTAAATGGGCCCGGATCCATGTTTTGACGGTCCTGGTGAATCTGTATCAAATTATGGGACCTTGACGTATGCCCAGAATCGAATTCGGAGGTCACTAGCTCAAGTTATGAATTTTTGATGAAAATTAAAAGTTTGAAAATTATTTGTTTTTAAGAATTAATTGATATTTGGCATTGTTAGTATCGGGTCCGTATTTTGGTTCCGGAGCCCGGTACAGGTTCATTATGATATTTAAGACCTGTCTGTGAAATTTGGTATGAAACGGAGTTTATTTGACGTGATGCTAAATTCATTTGATGTTATTGAGAATTTCATTTGATTTGATGCTAAATTCGTAGTTCTAGGGGTTATTTTGGCGATTGGATCGCGCGAGCAGGTCCGTATGATGTTTTTAGACTTGTGTGCATGTTTGGTTTAGAGCCCCGCGAGCTCGGGTGAGTTTCGGATAGGCTACGGGGTGATTTGCACTTAGAAAATCTAAGATTGTGTTGCAACAGCTATTCTGGTGTGCCCTTTTTCGCGTTCGCGTAGGTAGTGTCACGAACGCGAAAGGTAAAATGGGGGCAGGGGAATTTTCTTCTTCACGAATGCGAAGGACTGGTCACGAACCCGAAGCGATGGGGGTGGTACCCTTCGCGAATGCGATCTGTCTCACGCGAACGCGATAGTTTAAGGGACTTGGGGGAGTGGGGTCATGTTCTTCTTCGCGAACGCGTCCTTTGGGTTGCGAACGAGAAGGCTTAGGGGAGCTGCCTTACGCGAACGCGAAGGCCTTAGGCCGCTGTGCATCGCGATCAAGACAGGCCTCTAGCGAACACGATGAAGGCATGTCTAGTGACTTAAAACATACTCTAAATACGGGTTTAAGCCATTTCTTCAACATTTTTCAAGAATCAAACGAGTAGAGGCGATTTTCCAAGATACATTTCTTCCCCAAATTATTGGTAAGTAATTCTAAAAACTTTTGTTTCAATTACCCATTACATTTCTTGAATTACCAACGTAAAATATAGAGTTTTCATGGTAGAATTATGGGTTAGGGTAGAAACTAGGGATTTCAGGAAATTGGGAATTTGGACCTCAATTTGAGGTCAGATTCCAAAACTAATTAGATCTTCGGGCTCGAGGGTGAATGGGTAAAAGGATTTTGGTCCGAACCTCGGGTTTTGACCAAGCGGTCCCACGGTCGATTTTTCGACTTTTTGGAGGATAATTTTGGAAAATTTAATTTATGAAATATAATTGATTCCTTTAGCAATATTTGATATTATTGAGTCACTTTTGAATAGATACGAGTGGTTTGGAGGTGAATTCCAAAGGAAAAGTTGTGATTAAGAATTAAGTGGCCTTCGGAGCAAGGTTAGTATTGTTTCTAACTTTGGTTTGAGGGAATAAGTATTGTGTGAGTATTTGCTACGTGTTTTGTTGTTGAATACGATGTATAGTTGAGGTGACGAGCATCTATGTGTTGTGGCCGAGTTATAGCATGAGAGTGAAATTCTATTCTTGCAAATTTGTAGTCTTAAATCTTGTTATCCATGCTTATTGTTGTTGTTGAAATGTTGGGAGACTTGTATCCGGTTCCACCAAGGTTGATAAAATTGTGAATATTGATTCGAGGTTGAGATGTTAAATCATGAAAGTAATCATTGATGAAATATTGATTTCATTGTGAAACTTCTCCCTCTCTATTGTTATTGATTCTATGAATTGTGAGGAAGAGTGTAAAGCACGAAGGGTGATGCCGTGCATGATTTATTTATATTGTGAGGAAGAGTGTAAAGCACGTAGGGTGATGCCGTGCATGATTTATTTATATTGTTAGGAAGAGTGTAAAGCACGAAGGGTGATGCCGTGCAGTCTTATTTATTATTTGGTGAGGTTGAGTGTAAAAGCACGAAGGGTGATGCCGTGCAGTTTTCCTTGTTGTTTTAATTGCTCAATTTGTTTAAAGATTTCCGTTTTAATTTTGTCTTTTCATTATTCTCACTCTTTATGTTGTATTCCCCCACTGTATGTTCCATTCATATTATTTCTGCATTATTTCTTTATTAGTGTTGTTGCCATAAGCATGATTATACTGTTCAGGTTATATGTGGGTGTCTTGTCCTAGCCTCGCCACTACTTCGCCGAGGTTAGGGTCGAAACTTACCAGTACATGGGGTCGGTTGTACTGATGCTGCACTCTGCACTTTCTGTACAGACTTTGATACCGGTTCGGGTTGATCGAGATTTTGCTATTAGTCCGCTGTCCAGAGACTCAAGGTAGATCTATCGGCGTTCACAAACCTTGAAGTTCTCGCCTATCTTTTATGTTCTACTGTTTCTTTCATTCAGACAGTTGTATTTCTTTCAGATTATTACTTGTAGTAAATTCTAGAATGCTCGTGAATTGTGACTCCAGATCCGGGTGGTAGTAATTAATACAATTTTATGATATTCTGCACTTATTATATTTTATCTTAGTTAATTATTGTTAATTACTGAATGGAAATAAGAAATTGGTAAAGGATTCTCTAACGTTGGCTTACCTAGTAAGTGAAATGTTATGCGCCATCACGATCCTATCCGTGAAAAATTTCGGGTCGTGACAGCTAGTAATACCCCTATTCATAATAGTACGAAACCTATTTCAACTAGAAAATGCAAGCATATTCTTATATAATTCTTACTACAAATCCTATTTAGACATGAATAAATAAATCAAATCCTAAACAATTTAGATTACCTACTACAATTTTGAATTAGTTTTTCAACAAAAGATATTGTTCCTTTAGATGAACTAACGAGAAAATTAAAGCGTGTCACATAAAATGGAATGGGAGAGTATTAGATCAGCTCAAAATTGAAATTTAATATTTAAAGTTATAAAATTCTACTAGTATTAAAGAAACTTTGAATTTACCTTTAGTGTGAACGTTGACAAATACTTGCAAGGCCCTATAATTAGAAAGTAGTAGCAAACTTGACATATGGTGTTGGAGTACTGAAGAAGCTTTGATAGGAACTTAAGTAGTAACGTAAAGTCATCTTGCTAGTGTCACGATCCGGAATTCCCACCTTCGGGACCGTGATGGCGTCTAACATTTCACTTGCTAGGCAATCCAACCTTAGAGGATTCTTTGAGCCAACTTTAATTAATTTCAATAACAGAATCAATCAAACTAAATAGAAGCTAAAACTAAAATGCGGAATAACATAAAGCCCATAATATTTGATACAATACGGATCTGGAGTCACAACTCACAAGCTTCTAAGATTTTGCTACAAACAGAGTCTGAACGAAATACAACTGTTCTGAATGAAAAGAAACAATAAAATAAGGAAACTAGAAAGCGACTCCAAGTTCTACGGACACCAGCAGTTCTACCTTGAGTCTCCGATAAGCAAGTCCGGACTACCGAGTCTCACGATCAGCTAAGGCCGGTACCAAAATATGCACAACAAGTGCAGATTGTAGTATGAGTACAACTGACCCCATGTACTCGTAAATGTCGAGCCTAACCTCAACGAAGTAGTGACGAGGCTATGATAGGACACTCACATAATAAACCTGTGCACATAATAGTATATGTACAAGATAACAACACATAAAAGCTAATTATGTACTATTGGGAGGGTGACATGCTAAAGGGGATACAAGATACGAGAAATATAACGGAAATGATAACCAAAACAGTCAATGTGCCTTTAACCAGTGAAAATAATTAAGCACAATAAAGAAAATTGCACGACATCACCCTTCGTGCTTTTACTCTCAGCCTCACAATGGAATAATGATATTGCACGACATCACCCTTCGTGCTTTTACTCTCAACCTCACAATGTAAATCAACAGATACGGCATGACATCACCCATCGTGCATTAACTCTCATAACATAGCACGACATCACCCTTCGTGCATAAACACTCAAAATATGGCATGGCATCACCCTTCGTGCATTAACACTTACAATATGGCACGACATCACCCTTCGTGTATTAACACTCCCAATATGACACTACATCACCCTTCGTACATTAACACTCACAATATATAACGGCATCACCCTTCGTGCATTACACTCTCCCTTACAATATAACAATGAACAAGTAATAACTGGGAGATAGAATCAACAAGAACAAGCCTTACTTCAACAATGGTTCCACAATATCAATCTCAACTTTGGAATCAATACTCAATTGTCACAAAAACCTGTAAACACGGTAAGAACGATCAATTTAGTAAGTAACTAGCCTAAGCATGGATAACAGGATCAAAGTAAGCAATAAACTACAAGGAATAAGTCCCACCCGCATGCTTTAACCCGACAATAACGCATAAGTACTCGTCACCTCACCTATACATTGTACCCAACATATAAACATGTAGCAAATAGACAAAAAAGTTCTAATCCCTTAAGTCAAGGTTAACTACGATACTTACCTCGCTCCAAAAGTCCACTCAAAGCTCAATCATAGTTTTGCCTCTCAAATAAGACTCCGAACCAATAGAATCTAACAAATTACCAATCAAACGATTCAAATTAAGCATTAGGAACTACCCACGATTGCAAAGGATTTAATTTAGGTCATTATTGAAAAAGTCAACAAAAGTCAATCCCCAGGCCCGCTTGGTCCAAACCCGAAATTCAGACCAACACCCAATTACCCATTCACCCCCGAGCCTGGTTATGTAATTTGTTTTGGAATCCGACTTCAATTTGAAGTCTAAATCCCTATTTTTGTAAAAATCTCAAATTCTACCCAAAACCCAATTTCCACCATGAAAACGCTAGATTTTAGGTTGAAATCTTAGGAAATATAGTGAAAGCTTGAAAGAAAATGGATTAGAATCACTTATCAATGATCTGGGAAAGAAGAGTTCTTTGAAAATCGCCTCTAGGGTTTTTTTGTTTTTGAAAATTTGAAGAATGAACAAAAATCCCGTCTAACTCCCATTTTGATCAGTTGCAGATGTCGCATTTGTGACCTGGGGTTCGCAAATGCGAGCCCCGCAAATGCGAAGAAACAGTCGCAAAAGTGAAGTCCTTTCATCTCTGCTTTCATCATATTTGCGATGACTTGTTCGCAAATACGAATATTGATCTTCTACATTTACTACCGAATTGATCGCAAATGCGACTAAGCCTGCCCCAGCCCCTCTTCGCAAATGCGAAGTATTGTTCGCAAATGCGAACTCTGGCCTTCCCACAATTGCGACTTCTTGATCGCAAATGCGAACTCATACTGACCCAAGTACCCTTCGCAAATGCGAAGAATTTGCTCGCTAATACTAGCATGTCCAGATTGGGGAATGTTCACAAATGCGAACACTGATCTTGCAATTGCGAGATCAGACATCAGTTACCAAAAATTGCAGAACCAGCTAAGTTTTCTAAGTCCAAACCACTCCGTAGCTTATCCGAAACTCACCCGAGCCCTCGGGGCTCCAAACCAAACATGCACATAAGCCTAAAATCATCATACGAACTTGCTCGCGCGATCAAATCGCCAAAATAACACTTAGAACTATGAATCGGACACCAAAATCAAATAAAATTTTTAAGAAACTTTAGAATTGCTATATTTACAACCGGACGTCCGAATCATGTCAAACCAACTCCGTTTCACACCAAAATTGATAAATAAGTCATAAATATAGTATTGGACCTATACCGAGTTCCGTAACCAAAATACGAAGCCGATATCAATAAAGTTAAATATTGGTCAAACTTTCAAATTTCAATAAAATGCGATAACTCGAGTTAGGGCTTTCCGAATTCGATTTCGGGCATACGTCCAACTCCCATATCACGATACAGACCTACTAGGACCGTCGAAATACGAATCCGGGTCTGTTTGCTTAAAATGTTGCCCGAACTCAACTCAAATAAATTTTAAGGCAAATTTTTATATTTTCTCAGTTTTTAACATAAAATATTTTCGGAAAAACACTCTGACTGGGCACGCAAACCAAAAAAGGCTAAAATGAGGTATTTAAGGTTTCAAAGCGCAGAATTAAATTCTAAAACATAAGATGACCTATCGGGTCATCACATCTAGCTATATAGTCAAACGTAAACTTTGTCAAGTTTAAGTCACATAGCTAGCAACTTTTGAATTTAAATGCGACAAAATTCGAACATGACATCCTACAAATATTACTATAAATCCCTCCCATTTCGATGCCATCCTTACGGAACTGCTAAATATGGTGTACACAGAAAGCAAAAAGAGAGAGGTTTTTGGTTCTTGTTTTTGTGGTTATGGAGTTGCTAATTCAGTAACATCTTGTTTGGACGGTTGTTACCTATTGTATTGTATCGTATTGTTACTTTAAATACGATATTTGTTTTATTGTTACTTAAATTTTATTATTTCATATCGTTAAATCCGTTGTTACGTAAGACGAAATGTGCCACTTTATGTAACGACCGATTTGGTATGGTCGCGTCGTTACCTTGTCCTTTTCTCTAATCTCACCCTTCATTATTATTAAATAATTTTATTTTATTATTTACCTTACCTCTTTATATAATAGTTTTACCCCGTATCAGATTTTATTTTTAATAATATTATAAATTTATTCTTCGTATTGTTGGTGTGTAATATCATAAAATAACGAGAAATGATATAATCTATCCAAATATTATATTCATCAAATAATACAATACAATACGATACGATACATTATAAAACGACACGTAACAACCATCCAAACAATCTGTGAGTGCACAATGTGGAAGACAAGCTGATGGGCGTAGGGACGGATGGCAAATACTTTTCTATATCATGAAAAGAAAATATTATTTTTGTTGAAATAAAATAAAATACTTTTTACAATAATATTTTGTTAAAATAAAAGAAAATAATTTTTACTACATTATTTTGTTAAAATGAAAGAAAATATTTTTTCTACATCATGAAAAAAAATTA
Source organism: Nicotiana tabacum (assembly GCF_000715075.1). NCBI lineage: Eukaryota > Viridiplantae > Streptophyta > Magnoliopsida > Solanales > Solanaceae > Nicotiana > Nicotiana tabacum. Next base: position 29,206,847 of record NC_134088.1, on the reverse strand, counting down.
CTTTTTTATGTTAGAATGAAAAAAAATACTTTTTTTTATATCATGAAAAGAAAACACTCATTTGTTGAAATGAAAAATGCACTCTATTTATAACGTGAAACGAAAGTACTATTAATAATATTTCTATTTAAGGTGGAGGTGGGGTGGGAGTGGGGGCAAGGGTGGGGCAGAGTTGGGTCGGTGGTGGTAGGTAGGTGGGAGTGTGGGGGAGGATTGGTGGGATGGGGCATAGGGTGGGGAAGGTTAAAAAAATATTTTGAAAAATGATCTCTTCTCTTTATAGGGAAAACAAGGAGGAAGCATGGCTGGACCTAAGTATGATCGAAGCCCAATGATCCCTCGTATCAAAACTCGGCGGAACGAACAGCGTATCTGAGATTGAGTATAGTGGAATAACGGACCCAAAATAAGTATAACTTCTGGACTTCAGAAAATGCGGAGAACGGTTACGCATGACAAGTAGGGGGTCGTAATATTCTCTCTCAGCCAGATATTACGACGTGAATCCCGTTAGTATAAACCGTAGATCGTCATTTACTAAAAAGATTTTTACCTTATTTAGAGTTGTATTAGGACTCGAATTCCCCTACTATATAAAGGGGAAAGGATTTCTTTATTCTCACACGTTGTAACACGCAACTCAAACTAATAAAAGTTTACTTTTGTCTTCTAGCTATTGTTCAAGGCATTATTCATTTGTTCTAGCAAGAGTCCAATCGAGGACGAGTTCTACTTTTTAATCTAAGATCAGGCTTTGTCATTACATTGCGATTGATTTGATCATTTATTTTATCTTTAATTCATTTACCTGTTATTCTTAATTATTTGTATTAAATTAAATCACGTATTCATTAAACCGTGTACAAATTTAATTGTTACTCTTTTTTGGGGTTAATAGTTTGGTGCCTACCGTGGGGCTAAGGATAATAGTGGTGATTTGATACAAACCTTTGTAATATACCCTATTGTACGCATGTTCTTTGAAATTTGGGTAAAAATTATTTTATTCCTCCAACAATCCCTTAAAAATCAAACACATCCTCCAGTATTGAACAATTATCATTTTCATCATCCTACCTCAACCTCCGGCGATTGATCGGCAACTTTGGAATAGTTGACCGATTATTAAAAGGGTTAAGATGTAATTTCAGTTATTTTCTCAATTAATACATACCCTAATTAATCTTATACATCAGTTTACCCCTCATCCGTTAAGTAACTCAAAAGCCCAAATAATTGTCCTCCTTAATTCATCTTTTAAGAGAACAAACCTTTAAACCTTAGCTTTAATTTTATTGTTCAACATTCTAAATTACAGTAAGAGAACCTATCTTTTTTACTTTTACTAGCACTATGATTTACTTTTTTCACTTATATATTGAAAACTTTGGAAAGTTAGAGATAGCAATTTTGTTTGATTCTGTTACATAGACATCTTGCTTGTCTGGATTGCTATAACTTTATTTGAAATTAAAAATACGTTTTGCTTAATTTTATGTTAATGTGATTGGTTTATAATATTGGGGGATTGTTAGAGTCTTTGTGCAACTGATATATGTGTGCGAAGCTTTTCTTAGTGTGAGATTTTTTTTTTAATTTTGAAACGATTAAATATATCTAACCTATTGGCTATTTTATCATTCCCAGAGATGTTATTCAACTTATTGGTGCATTGTCTTGGAGCGTGCTATCATGTCTTCAATATCGGTGATAATCATTATAGAATATTAGATCTATAGGAAGATGATCATAATGCTGTAGCAGGAGGTCCCTCTACTTGGTTAGGTAAAATGACTTCTTTAGAAGTTATCCATTCGGAAACTGATGTCAAAGTGAAACTGACTGATGATACGAATTTAAAGATGTTATTTAATATGTATAGGGCTTTAGGAAAGAAATAGATCCATATGAATTTAATCATAATGGATGAAAAAGTAAATGAAATTGAAGGTGGAAATTTCCAATGGACGGATGATGAGGACGAACGGAGGAGACGTGTGGGGTAAATTGATGTATAAGATTAATTATGGTATTTACTAATTGAGAATATAACTGAAATTATATCTTAACCCTTTTAAAGATTAGTCAACTATTCCAAAGTTATCGGTCAAACGGCGGAGGTTGAGGTGGGAGGATGAAAACGATAATTGTTCAATACTGGAGCATGTGTTTGATTTTTAAGGCATAGTTGGAGGACTAAAATGATTTACACCCTTGACATTTTGATTCCAGGTTAGCCTAAGGATGTCAAATTCTCAATCTGCTCACTTGAACATTGACGCTGAGTTAGACCATCACAGCGAGAAAAATAACGTGATGCCTAGTAATTATGTGCCTCATTTTGATCCAAATAGTGTCCCAGCCGCTGACCCGGTCGATGCTAGCTCGCAGGTGGCCATCAATATCAATTTACCAACTGATCCCCAAAACAACGTTCGTGGGGGATCTCGGCCATCCGGCCAATAGGTGCCCGAGGGTGAAGGTGAAGAGGTAAGCATGCAGTTGAATTTCGAAATGTTGCAGGCTCAACAAGCGGCAATAGCACAGTTTTAGAACCAAAGCCACACCTCTAACAGGGTCTAACTCGAACAGTCCCGGAAAAGTACTCGAAGGGATGAACAATTTTCCATGGAACCGAGTGAGCTTAGACCCGGGGAAAATTCCAAGGTGATGAAGATGCTCAAAGAATTGACAAAATGAATGGAGTCAGGCGAGAAAAGGATTGAGGCCAACGATAAAAAGGTGAAAAGGTACAACTCCAGGGTTGATTAGATCCCGGAGCACCTCTGATATTGAAGGGGCCGAACTCCAAAAAGTGTATTCAGAAGCCTTTCCCCCTGAGCACATCATCGACTCCAATCCCGAAGAGTTTTCGAATGCCTAACATTCTCACGTATAATGAGACCATGGATACAAATGAGCATGTAACCTCCTATATATGCGCGATCAAAGGAACGACTTGGAAGACGACGAAATCGAGTTAGTGTTGCTGAAAACATTTGGGGAAACCCTGTCCAAGGAAGGGATGATATGGTATCACAACTTGCCTCTAAAGCCCATCAACATGTTTTCTATGCTTGCAGTTGCATTTGTGAAGGTCCATGCCGGGGCCATCAAGGTAGAAACTAGGAAGTCGGACCTTTTCAAGGTCAAAATGAGGGATAACGAGATGCTCAGGGAGTTTGTGTCGAGATTCCATATAGAACAGATGGATTACCCCTTCAGAGCCAATGACAGATCTAAGAGAGCCATTAATCAAGAGCCAAGGCCTGTCCGAGATCGATATCAACCATACAAAGCGGATCAAAAGGGATACGAATCAGGGTGCCTAATAAGCAAAAGAGGGTTTGACAGGTCGCTCGAGAGTAGGGAAACACCAAGATTATCGGAGTACAATTTCAACGTGGAAGCTGCAAGCATGGTGTCGGCTATAGGGCGAATCAAAGAGACCAAGTAGCCTTGACCGTTGCAGTTCGACCCTACATAGAGAGATCCTCATTTAATGTGTAAGTATCACGTCATACGGGTTCATAGCTACGAAGATTGCCGAATGTTAAGAGAAGAAGTTGCTCAATTGTTCAACAATGGGCACCTCCGAGAATTCCTAAGTGAGCGAGACAAGAACCACTTCATAAATAGGGATGCCAACAAATATGTCAAACAAGAAGAGCCTCAGCAAGTAATCAACATGATCGTTGGGGGAGTCGATGTCCCTCAATGGCCGATGATAAAACACACTAAAGTATCTATTACGAGGGAAAAGCGCACCTGCGATTACGTCCCGGAATGAACTATCTCGTTCAGCGACGAAGACGCCGAGGTTATCGTATAGCCTCATAACAATGCACTGGTAATATCTTTACTTATCAATAAATCTCGAGTTAAGTGTGTGTTGATTGATCCAGGTAACTCGACCAATATCATCAGATCATGGGTCGTATAGCAACTGGGATTACAGGATCAAATTGTACTAGCGGTCCGGGTATTGAATGGATTCAACATGGCATGTGAGACCACGAAGGGTGAGATAACCTTACAAGTAAACACTGTTAGGACCACCCAGGAAACAAAGTTCTATGTGATCGAAGGGGACATGAGGTACAACGCTTTATTCAGAAGGTCGTGGCTCCATAACATGAGGGTGGTGCCTTTGACCTTACACCAGTCACTAAAATGTCCCACACCAGGAGGAGTCAAAACGGTGCAGGAGAAAAGCCGGCCGCAAGGGAAATGTTCGGTGTCGATCAAGTGTTCCTAGTGCCTGTGATTTTAAAGGGCATGGAATCGACTAAAAAAGAGGTAACTAAATAGCAATCAATGACACTAGTCTCAGCCGGGCCGGAAGAATATAAGGAGCACATAGCGGATCGTGAGGACGATTACAGTGTCTCGAGATCATTCATAGCATCCAATGACACCGACGCCACGAAATCAACGATCGAGGAGTTGGAGCAAGTTATATTGATCGACAAACTACCAGATCGAAAGGTATAACTGGGCACAGGGTTAGCCCCCGAGCTCAGAAAAAAATTATTTATTTTTTTAAAGTTAACGCCGATTGTTTTTCTTGGTCCCATCCAGACATAGCAGGAATTCCGCCAGAGGTAACCACCCACAAGTTAAGTTTGGATTCAAAGTTCCATCCGGTTAAGGAGAAGAGAAGGCCATAATCCAAGATCAAACATGCATTCATCAAGGACGAAATATCCAAACTTCTAAAAATAGGTTCTATCTGGGAAGTTAAATACCCGGATTGCTTAACTAACGTAGTGGTAGTACCTATAAAAGAAAATAAACTACAGATGTGTGTAGATTATAAGGATCTAAACAAGGCATGTCCGAAGGATTCTTTCCCTTTGCCTAACAGCAATCGAATGATCGACGTAATGGACAAGACACGAGATACTCAGTTTTCTCGATGCCTACTCCGGGTACAACCAAATTCGGATGGACCTGGATGATCAAGAGAAGACTTCTTTCATAACTAAGTTCCGCACCTACTGTTATAACGTAATGCCGTTCGGATTAAAGAACGTCAGTGCCACATACCAACGCCTAGTAAACCGAAAATTTGAAAAACAAATAGGAAAATCAATGGAAGTTTATATTGACGATATGTTGATGAAGTCCCTGCGAGCAGAAGACCATTTGAAACATTTGCAGGAAACCTTTGACATATTAAGGAAGTACAACATGAACCTAAACCAGGAGAAATGTGCATTTGGGTTCGGTGGGGGTAAGTTTCTCGGATTCATGGTATCTAATAGAGGAATAGATATCAACCCCGACAAAATAAAGGACATATAGGACATCACAGTAGTTGACAATGTCAAGGCAGTTCAAAGACTAACCGGACGGATAGCCGCATTAGGCTGATTCATCTCGAGATCATCGGATAAGAGTCATTGGTTCTTATCACTATTTAAAAAGAAGAACAATTTTACTTGGACTCCGGAATGCCATCAAGCTTTGGAAGAACTCAAGCAATACCTATCGAGCCCCCCTTTGCTGCACACTCTGAAGACAGATGAACAAATGTACCTCAACTTGGCAGTTTCTAAGGTGGCAGTAAGTGGTTCCCTAGTCAGGGAGGAAGAAAGTACATTTATTATGTTAGTAGAACCCTAGGAGAAGCCGTGACAAGGTATTCTCACCTCGAAAAATTAACGCTTACCTTACTGAGCACTTCTAGAAAACTAAAATCGTACTTTCAATGCCACCCCATATGTGTTGTAACCTCTTACCCGCTGAGGAATATCATTCATAAGGTAGAGCTCTTGGGATGGCTGGCCAAATGGGCCGTAGAGATTAGAGGGTGCAATATCGAGTACAGACCCCGGATTGCCATAAAATCTCAAATGTTGGCAGACTTTGTGGCTGACTTTACGCCGACCTTGATACCCGAGGTCGAATGGGAATTGCTACTCACCTTGAAAACTAGCTCGGGGATTTGGACCCTAATCACGAATGGTGCCTCCAAAATGAAATGGTCCAGACTAGGTATAGTTTTAAAAACACCTGTAGCACACGCCTCGGGATCAAAATAGTGAGGCCGATGCACTGGCCAACTTGGGGTCGTCTGTTGACTCCGATGAATTTGACTCGGGGGCAGTGGTACAGCTGATGAACTAGGTGGTAGAAGAAGGTCACGCCGAAGTAAACTCGACAAGTTTGACTTGGGACTGGAGAAACAAATACATAGACTACCTGAAGACAGGAAAATTGTCTGATCCCTAGGAATCGAAAGCCATGCGCACCAAAGCTTCCAGATTTAGCTTAGTCGAAAGGAAATTGTTCAGAAGATCCTTCTTCGACCCACTGGCTAGGTGCTTAGGTCTAGGAGAGACTGAATACGCCATGAGAGAGGTCCACGAGGGCACTTGCGGGAACCACTCGGGGGCAGAATCCCTAGTTCGAAACCTAATCAGAGCCAGTTACTACTGGAATGAAATGGAGAAGGATGCGAAAGATTTCGTACGGAAATGCAACGACAGTCAAAGACACGCCCCGATGATTCATCAACCAGGAGAGGTGCTTCACATGGTCATGTCGCCATGGCCGTTTATGAAATAGGGTATGGATATCGTCGGTCCCCTGCCATGGGTGCCCGGTAAGGCCCAATACATACTACTCATGACCGATTATGTTTTCAAATGGGTCGAGGCCCAGGCGTTCAAGAAGGTCCGGGAGAAATAGGTCATCAACTTCATTTGGGATCACATAATATGTCGATTTGGAATACCGGCTGAGATTGTTTGCGGCAATAGAAAATAATTCGACGGCAAAAAGGTAAGTAAGTTCTTTGAAGATCACAAATCAAGAAGATATTATCAACGCCTTACCACCCTAGTAGGAACGGGCAAGCGGAATCGACGAACACAACCATACTCCAAAACTTGAAAAAGAGATTGACCGATTCAAAAGGAAAGTGGAAGGAAATCTTGCCCGAAGTCTTGTGGGCATACAATACAACTTCGAAGTCGAGTACCGGAGCAACCCCGTTCTCTCCAGTCTACAGAGAAGAAGCCTTAATACTAGTCACAGTAGGGGAACCAAGCCTCAGGTTCAGTATGCTACCGAAATATCAAACGGTGAAGCCATGATCACGAGCCTGGAATTATGGGACGAAAGGCGTGAACCCACTCTGGTCCGGTTGGCCGCCCAGAAGCAACAAGTAAGGAGATACTACAACCAAAGAACCAACCTTCGGCATTTTCAAGTCGGGGTCCTGGTGGTGATAAAATTAATGCTGCACACTAGGAACCCAAATGACGGGAAACTAGGCCCGAATTAGGAAGGATCGTGTAGAGTTGCCGGAATAACCGGGAAAGTCTCGTATAAAATCGAGTCGAGAAACGGTGTACAATTACCAAACAACTGGAATGTGGCACACTTAAAGTTGTACTACTGCTAAGATACGAGCTCAATTCCATTTTTAATTTTGTTATATTACGGACTAACTTATGCAGGTACTCGGCCGAGGGCAAATGTGACTATTTGGTCTGAAAGCACGTGTTGTACTCGTTTTTCCTTGAACTGGTTTTGTCCCGAAGTGGGATTTTTTACAAGGTTTTTAACAAGGCAACAATAAAATGTGCTACCTTAGTTTTGAAGTCCGACCTAAAACTGGAATTGTTGATTGTTTGCACCGATTCAACAGTATTCGAGCCCTCATAAGTTCGGCCTCAAATACTGGGGGCCATTAACCCTAATTTAAGATCTTTAAATGGGGAAAATTTTATATATGTCAAAAGCCAAGGCTTGATAGTTAGGATTCACTGTAAAGGTCAAACGTTCAAATGAACCTTACCCATGTAGCCCACTCTAGCCATGACACAAGGCTTATGTCGATTAAGTAATCTACATATAAATCAATGAAAGCAATTTTTGCTTCCTTCATACTTCATTACTATGCATTTCACTTCGTCGATGCTTAACAACGGATCCTAAATCCTAAAGACCACGGGCTACCCCAACAATAAAATTATTTGACGGCCCGGTCTATCAAATCCCGAAGGCACCGAACCTATTAGTCAGGGCCCGAATAAGAAAGGCTACGGCCTCCCTAAAACTGCTCGGAGACATCCGAAGTCCGTACTCAGAAAGTAAGACCCTTACGTATAATCAAAACCTATTAAAGGGTTACCCTCAGCAAAAACATCATCGTGTATGATTGAAGCACTTAAGCATCTTAAAGTCTTTTGATTTTATCGAAATTTTTAAGCCACGAGCAATTCAGAGTTACCATCAAAATCGGGCCCCATTAGAATTTCTGGAGAACGGATGCTCCAGATTACATTTAATTATATGTTAAGGAATTAAGGACGATACACAAATAAAATATTGCAAATAGATGCCGAAAAGTAAAAATATGGTGTTGCCAAAGGGAAATTTTATATATATTTCAAAAAATATTTACAAACGCACTATAAAACAGCCTCAAAATAAACAAAGAAAATGTACAAAAAGGAAACCCAAAAAGAGCTAAGGCGTCGCTGCCTGATCTTCACCGGAGCTCGACTCGGCACCGGAACCTTTAGAAGCTTAGGGACCTTCGGGATCATAAAGTTCATTTGCCTCAGCCTTAAGCCTCTTGGCTTCTTTAATCTCGGTCGACAGGTTAATTCCCCGGGCGTGAACCTCCTCGAGGGTCTCCCCCCGGGATAAACGCTTTATGTACTTGGTCTTCGTTCATAAACGGGCCTTGTCTATCTCCACATCAGCCTTGTACTGGGCTAGCAATTCCTTGACTTCAGAGGAATCAATCGAGGTTGCCTCCAATTTGAACCTCAGCGCAGTATAGTCCTAACCAATGGAATCCCATTTTGAGGCGGCTGAATCTAGTTATGCCCGGAGTTCGTCGTTTTGCCATGACCACTTGTCGGCCTTATCCTTTGCCACCCAGGGCTGGTCCTTGACTGAGGGTAGCTGCTCTTTTGTAACCTCCTTTTCCGAGGCCAGCAGGTCAATTCTGCTCCTCAGCTCCTCGGTCGTAGTCTTGAACTTGTTAATCTCGGCCTGGAGCTGGTCAATCAAATCTATATTCTCTTGGACCTGCGAGGTTGCGTTGTTAGTCACTACACATAACCTCTCATTTTTAACCTAAAAAATTCTTACCTGCTTGACTAGTTCGGCATGCTCTCGTTTCACGGACGAGGCCTCCTTTTGTAATTTTTCCAGCTCGGCTCGAAGAATTAGGAGGTCCTTGAGAGCCTCGTCTTGTTATTCACTGAGAGCCCTGTACATGTCATTCTTCCAGACCTGCTCATTGAATTCAAACTCGAGATTGCTGACTTCCATTTGAGACCGAAAGAAGCTAGAATTCTAGACTATTGAATTCCAGATCTGCTCTTTGATAAGATCGTTAGAATATGCTGAAAACTAAGCAAGATTTGCAAAGGACACAAGGAATAGGAAGCTTACCCGGTTCAATGCCTGTTGTGCCTCGTTGAAGAGGCTCAATTTGCCTACTTTGTTCATTTTTGCCTGGTCCTCCTCAGTCACCAGGCAGCAAAGATAGTTGGCCACATCCAACGGAGCAGACAACATCTGGGTGTCCGCCGGAATAGTAAGCACGATCGTTTTTTTACGGTCAGGATCCACACTCAGAGCAGGCAACTGCCCCACCAACTTTGGGCTCGAGCTAAACTCGCCTACTCCCAACGGAATGTCCTTTTTTGGGACCTCCAGGTGACCAAGCCTAGAGAAATCCTCCAATGCACCCATGTCCATGCCGTCAAAAAACATGTTGAGGGCCTCGTCTGTGACCCGTGCCATCTCATTTGATTTCTCTTTGCCGGCTTGAATCTCGTAGAACATACGCTCTGTGTGAGACAGTGACTCCTGATAAGTAGGGATTTTAGCCTATTAATTTCTCTCTTTAACTTGTGTTTTGGGCCAGAAATGCGTGAAGGTATTCCCGAAAACTAACTTAATGTGTTTGCTTGCATTGATTGTTCAAAATGAGCCAAAGGAGCCATAATCAACTCATAAAAGAGTCAAAACTTGAACAAAAACTAAAACTGGGCCAAGAGGTGTTGAACGCGGACCACGACAAAAAACTACGGCCGCGAAAGTATCAACGCGGACGCGGCCATTATATCACGGTCCGCGATATGAAGAATCAGAGAGATAGTTTTTTGGGCACAAACATGAATGTGGACCGCGACAAGAAGATGCGGCCACGAAAGTACCAGCGCGTCTACGATGGGAATTTTGCGGACCACGGTTGCTAAGGTTCAAAGAGTGCATAATTTATGAAAAAATGAGAAGGGCGGTCCACGTCAAAATTACGCGGTCGCGGAAGTCTATCACGCGGACGTGGTAGAAATTACACAGTCTGTGAAACAAGGTTAAACCTAGGTCCAGATGTGAAGAAACGCAGACCTCGATCAAAATTACGCGGCCACGAAAGCAAGTGTGCGGCTGCGGTCAGAATTACGCGGTCGCGAAACTTCTGCAAGGGTATTTTTGTCCGAAAAATTTAGCTTAGAATAAATAGATCTTTTTGTCAATATTAGGGGATGTTATATTTTTGCTGAGTACGTGAGACGGCTAGGTTTTCCCTTTTGGGAAATTTTGTACAAGATTTACCTTATAACATTAGATTTTCATCTTTTAATTTAGTATTATGGATTATATCTTCTCTTTATCTTTGATTTCTGCTATTATTATGAGTAGCTAGACCCATAGATAGGGTTGTGGCTCAACCCTAGTGTGAGTATTTAATGGGTCTTGAATTTTAGGGCTTGAATGTTTATGGGTTAGTGATATTTAGCCTAGTTCTTGCTAGAATTATAGAATTAGAGGTTGCAAACACTGATTCATGCCTTTATGATTTGGTCTCTTCTTGAGAAAGAGGGATTAAGTCTGGAAAAAACTAGGCTAACAAGGAATTGGGGCTAACTCAAGAAATTGATAGCCCCAATTAAAGGGTTAAACCTAGAGATAGTAATACCCGACTTGAGCTAATATCACATGACTTGCATGAATACCCAGTTGGACTTGAGAAAGCCAAATTGGGCAAAATCACTCAAACGATCAAGAGATATAGAGTGAGTACTTGGGTGAGATAGCTATATTACGATCCCAAATTAATCAAGCTTGCCCTAGATTCTTACTACCCATTAGATGTCCACCTAGGTAGAAGTTGCTACCCTAGTCCTTTTAAACATTTGAAAACCAACATCAAAAATATTGTACTTAGCTTTAATCTTAGCATACAATAGAAATAGAAATAGAAGTAGAATCAACACCTTCATGTTTGGAAGTGCAATTAGAAACACAACACACAGTTAGACTTAGATAAAAATGTAATTCCAAATCAATTAACTCCTTGTGGATTCGATCCCGACCTTATTGGGTAAAACTGCATCGACCATCCTCGCTACTCAATAGTAGTGGAGGCTTAGAATCGACCAGCTCTGTGATGTCTATGAAACCGGCTAATTCATTTGGGGAGGGGGACAGTTTCTCGGGAGGTCGTGGCCTTTGATTCTCCTCTGGCTCCCGAGAAAATGGGGGATCGGCTTCTCGGCCACCTTCCCCGGCTGACACCTATTCTTCTTCATCGATGGTTGACCCATGAGCGATAAACTCTAGATCATCGTCCTGAGGGTAATCCCTGAGACGGAAGAGGGAATCGGTGTCCGGTACACTAGATTTGGTACTCTCTTTGTTGCTTTTCTGGACCAAGACAAGTACCCTCTTTTTCTTTTTGACCTCGACGTCCGTGGATCTAGAGGATTTCCTCTTTTTCCTTTTCTTCTCCTCCCGTGCAGCAGCCCCAGGCTTCCCTGAAGTGGAGGGCTTAGCAAGCGAGGATGGGGCCTCGTCCTCGTCCAATGGTCGAAGCCCTATGGTCTCGGGCAAACATGTGGAAAGAAAAAACAACTTAGCAGAAATAGAGGTTAATTATGAAAGTAGAATTTTTCGCGAGAAGGACTCACCATGGGAACAGGCCTCCCACTTGCCCTTTGAGGTCTTGCGTCATTCGCGCTCGAAACAGGACATTTGCTTGCAGATCCCCTCGATCTGCCCCTTGAAATGGGGGACTACATTGGGAACTTGGGCGACCACTGCATAATAATAGGCACAAATAATTAGAAAAATAATAAAGGAAGTACCAAGGACTCTGGAAGGAAGGAAAACTTACAGGCTGAGTTCCACTTCTCACGGTAAAAATTCGGGGGAAATGAGGTCTTTGGTTTTCACCCGAACGAACCTCCCCTGCCATCCTCGTTCTCGATCTTCATCGATCTTCATAGAGATGAAGCAGGTGGTCGAGGTCAAATCAAGGTGCTTCGGTGTTTTTGACGAAGTGTTGGAGGAGGATTGCGATCTCCAAAAGGATGGTTGAATCTGCCCAAGGCAGACCTCGTACTTTTTCATAAGACAAGGATTATAGGGTCCATTGGGGAGAGCGTGAAGGGGTAAGTGTAAGCACTTATATACCTCTCCACGTAAGTGGTAATGACTTCGTTGGGCCCGACGACGACCACATACTTAACCTCCCAGTTGCAGTCCACCCAAACTGTAGGGAGTTTGTCCTCTGTAACGGAGCATATAGACCTTCATACTCTCTCGCCTCAATCCTACAGACTAGAGGCCTTCTTGACTTTGAAGTCGTTCTCAATAGAGAAGCCCCCGAGGATGAATCTCTTCAAACGAGGCTCTGGGGCTACCTTAGGAACTGCCACCTCAGCATTCATGGCTGGGTTGAAAGTTGAAGGGACGGTCTGTTGAGGCACGTATTTGAAAGTTTTTTCCATCAGATTCTAAAAAATATAAAGGCTTAAAGGTAAGGATGAAGGTTTGAAGATAAGGATGAAGATTTGAAGATGGGGATGAAGGAATGAAGGTTAGATGTGCAGGTTTGAAGAAAGAATATGAAGATATGAAGATCTGGAAATTAGTATATGAAAGTTGGAAGGAGTTAGGAATAAGCGAAGAAATTGAGGGTAAGTCAAGGAGCTCTAGAATCGGAAAGTAAAAAAGTAAAAAAGAGATCGAAGCCTTTATAAAATGGACCGACGTGAGTATGATTGAGGCCCAAGGATCCCTCGTATCATAACCCGGGGGAATGAACGGTGTATCTAAGATCGAGCATGGTTGAATAAAGGACACAGATCAAGTTTAGCTTTCGGACTTCGGGAAACGCGGAGAACGGTTATGCATGACGAGTAGGGGGCCGTAATATTCGCCCTCAACCGGATATTACAGTGCAAATCCCGTTCAGTATCAATCGTAGATCGACATTTATCGAAAAACAAAGATATTTACTTAATTTAGACTTGTACAAGGACTGAAATTCTCCTACTATATAAAGGGGAAGGTTTTCTTTATTTTGACACATTGTAACACGCAACTCAAAGCAATAAAAGTTTACATTTGTCTTCTAGCTATTGTTCAAGGCATGATTCACATGTTATTTTCGTCACTCAAGACCGAGCTTGTACCGAGGGTCTAATCGAGGATGAGTTTCACTGTTCAATCTAAGATCAAGCTTGGGCATTATATTGCAATTGGTTTGATAGTTTATTTTGTCTTTAATTTATTTACCCGTTATTCTTAATTATTTGTATTGAATTAAACCATGTATCCATTAAACCGCGTACAAATTTAATTGTTACTCATTTTTTGGGTAAACAATTTGATATGTTTCATCTAACGCTCAGCTATTCCATGTAATACATTAAACATACATGTTATAAAGTTATCTTAAAACATGGAAATAAGGAAAAGAATTAATGTTGCAGTATTTATTAAAATTCGGGCAAGTTCTTCCTTCTGTCTTCCAGTATATTTGAGTGACATTGATAATCGATATTAAATCAATTAACTTAGTACGATTAGGCTTTGTCCCTTCAGCATAGTTTCACTGTGAGTTGAAACTGCATGATGATAAAAAAAAGTCTAAAAATAAATAACATCACGTAAACTAAATTATGGTTATGTAAAATATAACACTATTATTATTTATTACGTAGTGGGGATCACTGATTTTACACAATATTCAACTGGTGAAGATCACATATTGTGCATCACTTCTATTTATTCATGCTTACTTATTTTTACATGCACAACATACCATTCCCTTATTCTTTTCATAACTAATACCATATAAGACGTAAGTGTATGTACGACACAACGTCTAGTATGCTGTACCACAAACTCTTAATAATATGTTTGTGATCTGAGCAATCTTGATCGATCAGTTGAAATTACCAGCATCCAAGTGTTTGTTATTGTTGGCAGCTTCATTGGCGAACATGGTGGTGGCACAGCCTTTGTGGCAGTTGCTCTTGCAGCCAGATCCACAGTAGTCACAACAAGTGCCACACCAGCCAAACTTGCTACAACACAACTTGTTAGGACACTTACGCTTATGGTTTTGTTTATCACATTGTTTTGAATGAGTTGTGGTTAGCAACAAAGCCAACATCCCAAATATAACTTCAACTGAAAATCTCATCCTTTTGGTCTTTGCTTTTTTTTTTTTCTCTATGGAAAATTGGGGAATGATAATGGAAAGGAAGCAAATGTACTCTTATATAGAGTCTGATCGATGAAAAACAGGTATAAACAGCGGAAGCAAGTAGCAAATGTACTCTTATATAGAGTCTGATCGATGAAAAACATGTATAAACAGCGGAAGCAAATAGTCAGAATCACTTGCATGTAATATAGACAATACATAGTCACAAATTTTAATCAAACATAAAATTGATACTTATCTCTTGAAGCGTGACCGCGATCGCGAAAAGAGCCTTCAAGTAAGAGCGAAAATCGTCAACGAGATCATCCTCTATTTTCACAGTCTTCTGCTATGTGACTCGAATAATACCCGGAATTAGCGAAATTCATGTGGGCGAATTTCTCCTAGGAAAACTGATCACACCCAACTATGCCTTGTAAAAAGGACTAAGCGGTCCCTGCAAATATAATTCGGTTCAAGTCCGGAGTCGAATCTCACAGGGAACTAACCAATTTACTACAACTTTTAACAATGCTAATGATAAGCTCAGATAATTTTCGGATGCAAGACTTTTAATAGAGCATAAGTGGAATTTATTTGTCTAATGAAAAATGACAACAAAATTAGCAATAATCAAGAATAAGGTTGAATTCAAAGGTAAAAGGATCTAGGGCTATTGATTTTCTCAATTGCCGGACTAATTCCTGACACGTTAGATATAATCTCGCCATACTACTCTATGAGGATTATGAGTTCCGGGCTACCGTAATTATCTCTCGATCAATTACGATAATTTACTAGAAGCATTCTCTCGAACTACTCTAGTTACTAATTTATGCAACTCAGAATTATCCCACCAAAGCTTCGTTATCTCTAACCCCTCTTTTAAATTCAAGTAATTAATCTCTTAACTTACCCGAAAGTATTGTTGTTCAACAACAATCTAATCAAGTGTTCTTTCTCAAGCAACACAAGGTAACTAGACACGATTAATCAAGGGCCCTTTCAATTAATCACAACACAACACATATTTGAACAATCATATAATAAGAACAACTTAATTATATCTAAACATAGTCAAAACTTCATCCAACAATTGGTTCTATCAACCCTAGATGATGGGTTTAGCTACTCATACTAATGGATAAAAATCTACTATAACAATTCATAATCAACAATAGAAGTTAGAAGAAGAAGATGAAAACTCTTAGGAAATTCTCCATCTTCTCTCTCTTGTTCTTGCCTCCAAAATCTCCTAAAAATAACTCTCCTTCTCTTCTGGGCGAATTACGCTTCATATAGGTTTAGGTTAGTTGCCTTAGAAATTACATAATTGCCCCTGAGTTGTTGGCCTCCGTCCGCCCGTCCGCGGTCATGGATTCGACCGCGGATCCAGCCGTGGATTTCAGCCAGTGTTCTGCCTCCAGTGCGCGGTCCAATTCGTGGTCAACTCCATGGCCGCGCACCTGGGGGGACCTCCCCGCTTGCTTTTCACTCTCATTTTCGACCGGGCTCACCTTCGATTGGCCTTCCACACTCCATATTGACTCCAAAACACTCCTTAGCTTCCTCCTAGCTCGGAATGGATCCTGCAAAGTATAAAATTCTTAATTAGAGCATTTGGTTATCTTTTAGCATTCAAATATCAATAAAGTGAGGGTGAATTAAAGTATAAATAGTGTCTAAATTGCATAAATATAGCCTACTATCAACACCCCACACTTAAACCATTGCTCGTCCCCGAGCAATCAAACCACGCTCTACAAAGGCCTAACTTCACTGAGCGACTTTCCTAACTCATCACACCAAGAATATTTCACATAGTTTGAGTATACATTAGTGTAACATCTACACCTCAAGAGTTGACTCCCATGAGTCACGCAATATTCCTAACCGGCTTACTTACTCTGTTAAGAGGTCCAGACTTACCTCTCCTTCGTGAATCACGTGTCTGCTCACTACAAAAGAGACTCATTTCACAATCAATAAAGTTCACGCACACTGAGGAACTTCAAAATAAACAGAATTCTCTCACCCTCAGAAATGATATTATTGTGCCACAGAAAATGCTCCATAGGCTTGGCCGTAGTGTACTACTCTACTAATTTAGCGTGTTCAGTCTAGGATCAAGTAGGACTTTATTTGGCTATAATGTAGGGTGCAGGTCGGGTATGGTATATTTGGATATAATAGTGACTACACCTCCTCAAGCACTTTAATACATATATTTTATAATCAAGCCCACACTTAAGTTAAACCAATATTTCCACCTTCAACACCACGTAAATTACCCCAGACTTCTTTGAGCACAATCACCTTAAAAGCCACCACAGAATATTACTAATCAACATGATACACTATTAACACATGATACATATTTTTTTCCAACAAGGTGCACCTTTCTCCTGATTTCCTTAGTTCCACTAAAAAGCCCCACCAACTACCCCACACTTTATCCTTTATAGATTCATAGAAATTCAAGTGCTTAAGAGAGGTAAAGGGTTCAAAAAGATGGTCAATTCAAATAAGGAAAAAGGCTTGTAATGTGGTTGCCAAGGAAACATGATTATATGCTCAACGGGGTTAACTACGATACATAACAAATAGGTGGGTGGAATATGAATATATATGGTTCGACATAGAAATGCCTATATCACTTCCCAGACTAAACAAGACTACTATTTCGCTTTGCAGACACACAGGGCAAGTTCTAGGCATCAAATATCGTGCACAGAACACAACAAGCCTCACACACCCATGGCACATGACTCACTCCAGATCGGATCATCAAACACTTAGATCAGAGTAATTAGGCCAACTTAAGAACATACAGTTTAAGGCATTCTTACAAGAGTCAACAAATGAGCCTAAGCGTCACACTAAGTACCCGCTATATTCAAGGCATTATGAACTTAAGAGATCCTATTCTAATCCTGCCCATAGCCCATAAGTTCCTAACTAAAAAATAAAAACTAACTACACCCGGTTTAAATTAAACCTTTGAAAAAGAACTGTGGTTTAAAGAAAAACCAAAGGGGAATTGATACACCACTACAAAAGAAAATCCATGTTCACCACAACATTTTTTACTTTTAACCCTTTTTTTGTTCTTTCAACTTTAGTCCCTCAAGAAACCCGTCAAATGATATCCATCGTCGGGACAAGTTGAAAATTATTTACGTAAATAAACTACGAACTATTCTACATACAACATACAACAAAGTATCCCCCACCCCACACTTAAAAAGATGGCATGTCCCCATGTTATACAAAATAAAATAATGTGAGGTAAAGGAACTTCCCTGGTGGATCAGTCTTGATCGGAGACAGAGCCAGGGTCAAGATGACACTCCCTCCCCAGCGCACGCATCCAGCCCATGATTTTCTTC
Source organism: Nicotiana tabacum (assembly GCF_000715075.1). Classification (NCBI taxonomy): domain Eukaryota; kingdom Viridiplantae; phylum Streptophyta; class Magnoliopsida; order Solanales; family Solanaceae; genus Nicotiana; species Nicotiana tabacum. The sequence goes on along the minus strand of NC_134088.1, from coordinate 29,188,982 downwards.
TCTGACTTCGCATTTTGGGTGGCCAAGGCATCAACTCTAGCCCCCAATTCCATGACGGAAGTGCGCAGCCCTGCCATATCCTGTTATAAGGTTGTCATATGTGTACTCCGTCTAACCTGGGATGGTCCTTCAGCCATTGCAGCTTGTTCCTGTAAGGATAAGGCAGGTCCAACCTCTTCCTGCCCTTCATCGCCCTCCTCCGGCGCATCAGAATCGTCATTATGAGTTGCCCCAGGTGCCACCGGGTATTTCCCGATGGTCACTTTTTTTGCCCGAAACTTTGCTTCTTTCTTCACCATGCCATCCACATTTGGGTTCTCAGGCACCCTTGCTGCCCGGCACAATCTAGTGATCAGAGAGGGGAAAAAGAGCCCATACCTCTTTAGTGGTGAACAAACGAACATCTCAGACTGAATAACCTTGGCCACATTAAAATCGCGGCCATTCACGAAGCACCAGATCAAGGCAGCTCTCGGACCATTTACCTCCGTGGTATTGTGGGACGGTAGTAAGCAATTGTTGATGATGTGCAACCAGCACTTTCCTTCAAAAGTGAGTGAGGCAGAGTGTAGCTTCGATCCCGGCACAACCCACACTACCTCTTTATCTGGTACACAGATAGTTCTGAAAAACCTGTTCCATGTGATGGGTTCTCGCTTGTAAGTATCATAGAAATCCTCCTCCCCATTGAATACAAGCAATCGATACACTCTCCTGATGGCTTCTATCGAGGCATCCACCCTCGTGTGTCGCACAGTGCATATTCTATCTTCATGTTCGGGGTAGTTGGCATAGAACTCCCGGACAAGCATCAAGTTATCCTCCTCCGGCTTTTCGAAAAAGTTGTCCAACCTGCGCCTGATCAACTCCCGATACATATTAGGGCATTTATCCTGGAGGGATGCCATGTCAATACCCCTTTCCGGTACAGGTTTTCTAGTGGACTTCAAACTGAAATGGTTTTGGGCAGCTCTGGAGACAAACCTGGTACGATCCAACTGAGCTGCACTGGCCGGTACCCGTGCCCGGGATGAACCTCCATGACCACTTGACGAGGCTCTGGTGGTGCGTCTCTTCTTTGAATGTGTCATGGTACTTACACAACAAACACTACTATCAGTAATCGGCGGAATATGGGAACCAATGGCGGTTACTCAGACTTCATTCGCACAATTGATCACAATTTACATTCAAACTTATTGTGGCAATTCAACAAACACTTAAGGTGCATATACCCCCAAATTACCCAAAGCCCTAATTAAACTTCCATTCCTCACAAACTCAATAATGTCTTCCTCCCCAATTCAACCAAATCTATTAGCCTCACATGCCACATATATACTACAATCCTAAACCAAGACAAGCGTACACATGATTCTACTATCCTACACATACAATAGCAAATGAAAAGAATGGGAAAAATAAAAAATTAAAAACAAAAAAGAATACTAATAAAGAGGAATAGAATCATGTTACTTACTTAGATATCTTGGGTGGAACGGAGGTTGGTGATTGGTTGAGTGGAGAAGAGGAGGAAAGAGAAGAAGCTTTGTTGATGAGAGAAATTTTGAAGGGAAGGGGGAAGGCTTTTAGATTTTGTTAAGGGGGAGGGAAAGAAGAAGTGGGGGAGTGGGCAGTTTTGGGGGGGGGGGGGGTTAAGTTAAAAATATCAATTAATAAGAAAGAAAAGAAAAGAAGAGAAAAGAAAAGAAAAGAAAAGAAAAAGAAATTAATAACAAATTATGAACCTGGAACTGCCTCATCCGCGGTCGATCGCATCCAATCCGCGGCCGCGGATGAGGAACAGTGAGGGGGACAAAATCTGCGCCCCAATCCACGGTCAAGTCCATGCTTGCGGACTTGCGAAAGTGAAGGTAGTAAAATCCGCGGTGTAATCCGCGGCCGCGGATATCGATCTACAACAATTTTTTGTCTTTTTCGCACTTTTACCTATCTCCGGGTTAATTTCGTCCCCCGAATCCTTCCGATGCGCATAAGTTTATCCCTGCACATTCGTAGATTGGTCAATGCCGTTCAAAATCAATTACAAAAATAAGAGTAAAGAAAAATAATGGGTTGCTTCCCAAAAAGCGCTTGAGTTAACGTCGCGGCATAACAATTTACAACAAACTATGGGTTGCCTCCCAGGAAGTGCCTGATTTATCATCACGGCACGACGCAAAATTTCATTATTACTCTTCGCTCCTGTATTGGGGCTCTTTTAAAGATATCACCACTTTATCCCCCGTTTCTTCGACCATTCCAAGGTAATGTTTCAACCTTTGCCCATTCACTGTGAACTTATTTGTCCCATCTTCGGATTTAATTTCTACAGCTCCACTTGAGAATACTTGCACCACTCAAAAGGGTCCTGACCATCGGGACTTCAACTTACCTAGAAACAATCTCAATCTCGAGTTGTATAACAACACTAGATCTCCGGATTTGAAGTTCCGATTTAGAATGTGCTTATCATGCATCATTTTCATCCTTTCTTTGTACAATCTTGCATTCTCAAATGCATGAAACCTGAATTCCTCGAGTTTATGTAACTCAGTGACTCTGTTGGTGCATGCGGTCTCTATATCCAAACTCAACTGCCGCAGTGCCCAAAGGGCTTTATGTTCTAACTCTATCGGAAGATGGCATGCTTTTCCAAACACCAACTTGTATGGTGACATACCAATTGGAGTTTTAAATGTTGTGCGGTACACCCATAATGCATCATCCAACTTCTTTGCCCAATCAGTCCTTGTCGCATTCACTGTCTTGGTCAGGACACTTTTGATTTCCCTATTGGACACTTCAACTTGCCCGCTCGTTTGTGGGTGGTAAGGTGTGGCTACCTTATGGCGAACTCCATACTTTTCCAACAGCCGTACGAACGCTCTATTACAAAGATGGGTTCCACCATCACTGATTATAGCTCTTGGGGTGCCAAAATGTGTGAAGATGTTTTTCTTTTGGAAGCCTTTCACCCCTTTTGCATCATTGGTTGGGAGAGCCACTGCTTCGACCCATTTGGAGACATAGTCAACTCCTACCAATATGTATTTGTTACATACGAGCTGATGAAAGGCCCCATAAAGTCAATCCCCCACAACTCAAAAACCTACACCTCTTGCATTGTGGTCATCTGCATCTCATGACGTCGAGATATGTTGCCTGTCCTTTGGCACTCATCACAACTTTTTACCCAAGCATGGCCATCCTTGAATAGAGTTGGCCAATACAACCCCGATTCCAACACTTTTGCTGCTATCCGAATTCCTCCAAAGTGTCCACCATATGGTGAAGCATGGCAAGCCTGCAAAACTGAAGGTTGATCTTTCTTGGGGATACACCTCCGGATCATGTTATCTACACATGTTCTAAGAAGTAGAGGTTCATCCCAATAATAAGATCGACAATCGCGAAAGAACTTTTTCTTTTGAATTGAAGAGAGTTCCTAATGTACAATACCACTTGCTAAATAGTTTGCAATATCAGCATACCATGGCGTATCCTCCATTGTCACAACGAGTAACAGTTCATCCGGGAATGTCTCTCTTATATCTTCAACCTCCATTTTCTTGTCAGCTCCTTCCAACCTTGAGAGGTGGTCTGCCAGTTGATTGTTCGTCCCTTTTCTGTCACGGATTTCCAAATCAAATTCTTGTAGCAAAAGAACCCAGCAGATTAAGCGTGGCTTTGACTCCTTCTTTTTTATCAAGTACCTAATTGATGCATGCTCAGTATAAACAATAACTTTTGAACCAATTAAGTACGACTTGAATTTGTCGAAGGCAAACACTACAACCAACATTTCTTTTTCTGTTACGGTGTAATTGAGCTGTGCACCGCTGAGCGTCCTACTTGCATAGTAAATTGGGTGCATCATCTTGTCTTTTCGCTACCCCAAGACTGCTCCTATAGCATAATCGCTGGAGTAGCACATGAGCTTGAACGGTTGCTCCCAGTTGTGTGCAACAATGATAGGTGCAGTTACCAGTCCCTTCTTCAGCTCATCAAATGCCAGCCTGCAATCATTAAAAAACACAAAGGGCTGATCCTTTTCAAGAAGTTTACATAAAGGGTTAGCAATCTTGAAAAAATCTTTTATGAATCGCCTGTAGAACCCGGCGTGCCCAAGGAAACTTTTTACTGCCTTGACCAAAGTGTGCGGTGGCAATTTCTCAATCACATCAACCTTAGCATGGTCGACCTCAATTCCCTTACTGGATACTCGATGCTCCAAAACTATTCCTTCTTGTACCATAAAATAGCACTTTTCCTAATTCAACACCAAATTTGTCTCCACATATCGTTTGAGAAGTCTTCTTAAATTGTGAAGACAATCTTTGAATGAATCCCCCGCCATGGAGAAATCATCCATAAACACCTCCATAATGTCTTCAACCATATCAATGAAAATGGCTAACATGCACTGCTGGAATGTAGCCGGCGCATTGCAAAGTCGAAAAGGCATTCTCCGAAAGGCAAAGATGCCATACGGACAAGTGAAGGATGTTTTCTCTCTATCTCCAAGGGCTATTGAGATCTGGTTGTACCCCGATTATCCATCCAAGAAACAGAAGTGAGACCGCCCAGCTAACCTATCCAATATTTGGTCAATGAAAGGCAATGGGAAATGGTCCTTCCGGGTGGCTGTGCTCAATTTCCGATAGTCCATGCAAATTTGCCACCCCGTGACTGTACGAGTCAAGATCAACTCGTTATTCTCATTTTGTACGACCGTCATTCCTCTATTTTTTGGCACACACTGAACAGGGCTGACCCAGTTGCTGTTATAGATGGGGAAGATGACACCCGCATCCAGCCACTTGATCACTTCCTTCTTCACCACCTCTTTCATATTCGGGTTCAACCATCTTTGATGCTCTATGGAAGGTTTGTGCCCCTCTTCCAAGAGAATCTTGTGCATATAAAAGGCTGGGCTGATACCCTTTATGTCTGCCATAGTCCAACCACTGGCAGTCTTACATTCTTGTAACACCTGCAAGAGTTGCTCTACCTACACAGCTAGCAAACCAGATGATATAATAACAGGCAAAGTAGAATTAGGCCGTAAGAAAACGTACCTGAGGTGAGCTGGAAGCGGTTTCAAGTCCAACTGTGGTGGCTCCTCTATTGATGGTTTTGCAGGTGGTGTTGCTCTTTCTTCTAAGCGTAGGGGATCGAACCGAGGTTCCCTTTTCCAGAACCCTTGACCCTCGAGATCCATGACCCACTCCGCCAGCCCTTCACCATCCATCTCTTCCAAATTCATCAAACAGGCTTCTAGCGGATCCCTGACATTAAGGGTCTCATCCTCCTCTTGCAGTATCACATCCACGAACTCCACTAGCTAGCAATTTGCAAATTCGCTGGGTCTCCCCATTGATTGTTGAACGTTGAATATTATTTTTTCATTGTTCAACCTCATTTTCAACTCTCCAGTCTCACAATCAATCAATACTCTCCCAGTGGCTAAGAACGGCCTTCCCAGAATGATGGGTATCTCTTCATCCACTTGACAATCTAGAATAATGAAGTCTGCAGGGAATACAAACTTCCCCACTTGAACAATCACATCATCAAGAATTCATGTCGGTCTTTTGACTGTGCGATCAACCAGTTGCAACAACATTGAGGTCGGTCTAGCTCTGTCAATGCCCAGTTTTGTATAGATTGCCAAGTGCATCAAGTTTATAGTGGCCCCCAAGTCACACAATGCTTTAGCAAAAGCATAACTCCAAATGGTGCATGGGATAGTGAAACTACCTGGATCAGACACTTTTTGAGCGATAAGTCTTGTCACTACCGCGCTGCAGGTCTGCGTCAGAGTTATAGTGGACAGGTCCTGGAAGTCAAATTTTCGCGACATCAGTTCATTCATCATTTTTGCATACCATGGAATTTCCCTCAAAGCATCCATCAGTGAAATATTCAATTTAATTTGTCAAAGCATTTCCATAAATTTCCTGTATTGATCATCTTTCTTTTGCTTTGCCAATCTCTGAGGGAATGGTGCAGGAGTCAACCTCTGCCCACTGCTTGGTGTCTTTTCTTTGTTGGAAGCTTTTTCTACCACCTGTTCTGAGAGTTGTTCACCTTCCTTCTCCTTACCCTTATCAACTTGTGCTTGTTCAATTACATCGGTGAGCTCTGGTGACTCATCTGCCTCTAATGTAACTGGAGTAGTTAGCGTAGTCTCTCTCCTAGATTGAGCAACTTCTTGCTCTCTATCTAAATCTCTTTCATTCCTGAGACTCACTGTCATTAGCTGATTTGGGTTATGTTCCTTTAGGTTAATATTTGTATCTGCATGCAATGTTCCTTGTGGGCGATTGTTCAAGACCATAGACAGATGTCCCAATTGAGTTTCAATGCCTTTGATTGCTGAATCATGTGCTGCTAAATTTTCTTGCATCTTACCATTTGTCCCAATGAGTTGTTGCAGTATGCCGTTGATGAGGTGGTTGGTAGGCCAACTATTGCTGGTGTTGCTGATTATAGACCTGTTGCCTTTGATAAGGCACGGCTTGGCCTTGTGGTCGTGCGCTTCCTGGATCGGGGTTATGTTATGGCTGGTTTGGTATGTATTGCTGGTTTGGTGCTAGTCCCCATTACTGCCCACCTTGCCTCTGAACTCCGAATTGTTGACATAATTCATGTCTTCTCTGAAGCCCTGGTTGTCATTCTCTCCACTCCACGAGCGCACATATGACTGGTTTATGCAAGGAATGCAAAAGCCTCCATTTGTTGTATCAACAATGTGCACTTGCTTTGTATCCATCTCATCAATTTTCTTTGTCAGTAAGCTCATCTGGGTCATGAGAGTGGCTATGTTCTCTGCATTGGAATTGTTTGGGTCAAGAGCAATAGAATGCACTATTGGTGTAAGTGTCGTACCTCTAGTCATCCAGCTTGAATTTTGAGCCATCTTGTAGAGAAGAATCTTGCACTCTGTGAATATATTTCTCAAAAATGCACCCCCAGCTGAAGCATCTACATTGGCCTTCAAACTGTCTACCAAACCCATGTAGAATGTCTGTCCCAGCATCTGATCTGGAATGTCATGGTGTGGACACTTCACTAGCATACCCTTAAACCTCTCCCAGGTTTCTTGCAAGGTCTCAATCGATTTCTGCCTGAACTGCAATATCTCATCAATTTGCCTTGCAGTCTTGTTGGGAGGATAAAACTTGTTTAAGAACTGCTTGACTAATTCTTCCCATTTAGCAATGAAGTTTATTTGGAGCGAATCCAGCCAAGTTTGAGCCTCTCCAGTCACTGAGAATGGGAACAGTAATAGCTTAATGGCTTCAGGAGTCACATTCGGCTGTCTTTAAGTCACACAAATTGATAGGAAGTTCTTCAGATGTTGTTGTGGGTGTTCGATGTATGACCCGGAGAACAGTCCCTTATTCTACAATAGGTGCAGCATGTTGTTGGTAGTCTTGAATGTCTCCCCTTGTATCTGAGGAACAACAATGGCGGTGGCTAGGTTATTAGCAATTGGTTGTGCCCAATCATAAAGAGAAGCTTCCGGCACAAGAGGTGCCACCACTCCATTGTTTGGATCAACACGATCATTCCGATTGTTTCCGTTGACGTCGTCCACATTGTCCATTTCACTTTCGAGTTGATCTTTTTTTCTTAACTGTTTATTCTTCTTGTTGGCTCGATTCAATGCCCTGAATGCTTTCTCGGGGTTTGAGAGTCCTTCAAAATGTTCACCAGTCCTTAAAGAGCTTCTAGGCATACACTTGAGTCACAAAAGAGTTCAAACGTGAGAATTTCAATGGAAAAATTTTAACACCGTAGGAAATTGATCTAAACTAAGAATCCTAGAAATTCTTCTAAGTTGTAATAAATAACACCGTTAGTTCCCCGGCAGCGACGCCAAAATTTGATCACGCCTAACTATGCTTTGTAAAAAGGACTAAGCGGTCGCTGCAAATATAATCTGGTTCAAGTCCGGAGTCGAATCCTACAGGGAACTAACCTATTTACTACAACTTTTAACAATGCTAATGATAAGCTCAGACAATTTTAGTATGCAAGATTTTAAATAGAGCATAAGTGGAATTTATTTGTCTAATGAAAAATGACAACAAAATTAGTAATAATCAAGAATAAGGTTGAATTTAAAGGTAAAAGGATCTAGGGCTATTAATTTCCCCAACTGCCATACTAATTGTGAGAGCCCAGGTGTTTCTCTCTTCTCTTACGTAATATACGTAACGTGGCGTGGTTATATTAGGTATATATAATTGGGTATAACACATTGGGAGACTGAAAATCTGTGGTAATATCAAAGAACTAAACTAAAGCTTTAAGTCAAAGGAATCCCTTAAACAAAGGTTCATGGTTAAAGAAATGGCTCGGATAGCACCCCGCGCGTTCGGAAGGTTTAAGTTAACTTGCACATGTGGGATAAGACTAAGAGTGTATAATATACTAAGAATAATGTGTTACGAGGTATTATAATATCACACTGGTCACATGTTATGTTTTGGAGTCAAGCAAGTTGCGAAATAAAGGTCGGCAAAAGTTATCGTAAATTTCTCTAATAAATTTTCTAAACTTTGGGTCAAATGTATCAGATCATTTATCCCAATATATAAAGAGTTATGGGACCCACAACCTACCAAATCGAAGGTCTACGAGTCTACTTTACAACCAAAAATATCTCACATCAAATCGACATTGGAGTAAAAGGTTGTGACTGTTTTACCGCGGACTGTCCGGGCTAAAATCGGGTCGCGAACCGGGTCGGGTCAAACAAGTGGTATAAGTCGGAAAATCCGACTTTTAAGACCCTAAAACATTTCATCTTCGTCCCAAAACAGTGAGAAAGCTTAAGAGAGGGTTTCATGGTATTCTTGAGTGATTAAGGTACGTTTTTAACGATTTCTATCGTTAAAGTTTGCCCCCGTGCCTAGAAGCGCAATCTCTACGCTTTGCAATCGTTTTTCCCTTCTATTAGCTGTGTTTGGAGCTATTTTTGGAAGATAAGAAATTGTTGTTCTTGCTGGTTCTTCAGGATTTATACTTGGTTTGCCAAGGTAATCATCTTGGGACTCTTTTATGATCGTTTTTACAAAGTTCTACGGGCGTTTCGTCAAGTTAGGGTCATATGGCAAATCTGCCAATTTAAACTCATTTATGAACTATTTATAGGTGCGTATAAGCTGCATATATATAGTGGTTTCGAAGCTTAGGACGTAAGGAACAACTTCCGTAAAGGAACTACAGGCATTCGGACGTTCGTTGGAGAGGTATGCTAAGGCTAAGTTTCGTCCTTCCTTTTAGCACGAATTTTGGAAAATTCCTAAGACGCCAAATGTGATATTTTACTATTTTGTTGCTAGAAAGACCTTCTGTGAAAGGCATTGGTATCGTAGCTGAAGTATTTTCATGATGCTATTAGGTTAATATTCCACTCGTTCGGTTAAAAAGGGTATTCGACATCTATATATGTCATTTTGTCGGCTTTCTTAAATATATGTCCATATATATGAATTCTTATTCGTCTTTGGGTTGTGTGACTTAAAAATAAAGGCATTTAGTATTTGCGATCAGTCCTTCTTCCTTGTTAAAGTGTATTTTAAAATCTCTAAAGTGACACGTCGATTTCAAAATTCTCAAATATAATTTTTATGTTTAAACTACTAAAACATTTGATTTTTTTGAAATACTTTCTTTTACTAATTATCAAGAAATCAGGTATAAGGACTAAGTGAAGCACCTTAAGCTTTTTATGAACATATTCAGAGTTAAGTTATCTTTCTAAAAGTTGAGTTAAGTTTTCAAACTTATTAAAAAAATATGAGGTTCCACGAGACATTTGTATGCGATACGAAGGTGATTATGAGATTATGAGAATAAGAGTACCAATGAGCCAAGGTTGGCTAAGTTCTTGTTATGGCCTATTATGTGCATTTAAAGTTCATATCATACATGATATATTATGCATGGACTTCGAGCTATAATCGGAGGCAAGGGCCTATTTGCCCGAAAGACTATATATATTGTACAGATGGCCACAGGTTGGCAATATGATACCGATTAGCTACCGGGAGAGACCGCCATTGCTAGCATTTGGTTGGGTATCTCATGCATTTACATCAATATATATGTATTCACGACATACGATTACACGAGCATACCATGCATATTTTATTACTATGAGGTCGGATGTCGGCCATGGAGGATATCAGAGTTTCAGTGTCAGGTGGTATCTTTATTACCTTTTTACATCAGCTATGTATGATTCTACTTTCTGCCTTAGATACCAGTACATTTTTATTCGTACTGATGTCCCGTTGCCTGGGGACACTGCATTTTTGTTTCGTGCGTGCATGTCCAGGTAGGGACTCTGATCGACCCCTCTGCTAGGATTTCGCGGTTCAGCTGTGAGTTGGTAAGCTCCACCTCTTCCTGGAGCTTTCATAGGATGGTTACTTTTGTTGTACAGTTTGGGTATAGTTGGGGCCTTATCCCGACAGTGCTTATGACACTCATAGAGGCTATTGTGGACACAATATTCTGGGTTTCTTTTTGCTGCTTTCAGTCTCTAGCCCATAGGCTTGGCATGTATATATAGGTGTGTAGGCATGTATGTCTTCAGTCGCGGCCTCGTCAGCCAGCTAGTATTTTATTATTTTTAGGCTAAGAAACTGGTCAAGGCGGGCCTCCCGAACCTCCCGTGGCAAATAATGGGCTAAAAAAGCCTCAAAGAAGTCCTCCCACTCTGCTGGTGGAGCATCAGGTCCTCTAGATCTCTCCCATGCCTCATACCATAGGACGGCTACATCACGTAGTCGAAAAGAAGCCAACTCCACAGCCTCGGTGACGGAGGCATGCATCACCCTCAATACTCTATACATATGTCTATAAAGTCCTAGGGATCCTCAGTGGAACTGGATCTTGTAAATAATGAAGGGGCTAAGTGAAGAAACTCTCGTACCGTCGAGCTTCCTATCCGATCTCTTCGGGCATCTGCTCCTGACTCTAGCTGTCGCTCATGAATAGAAACCATCCTAGTCAGCAACTGAACAGCCTCCCTCATCCCCTGCTCCCTAGTATCTGATGGGGGAACAATAGGTGCTGGAGGTCCTGTGTCTCTAGCTGCCTGAGGTACCTATGGAACTGGTGAGGCTAGGGGTATTGCATCTCCCTGGGCTCCAACAAGTGCTGGGGAAGCTGAATCTAGGGGTACTTGTTGTTCATGATCATAAATATTTGTAACTTCTGAGGTAACATTATTCACTTAATTTATAAACTTTTCAAATATGATTTTATTTTTGAGCTTACGTCAATTGACTTACGACGTACTCGCACGTACGAAAACATGGGTTGTGATAATGCTTCTAGTAAATTATCATAATTTATCGAGAGATAATTACGGTAGCCCGAAACTCATAATCCTCATAGCGTATTACAGCGAGATTATAGCTAACGTGTCAGGAATTAGTGTCACGCCCCAAACTAGGGGAGGCACGACTGGCACTCGATACTGTATTCGGGGGATATGAGTGTGAGGGATTATAGCCATAAGTTTAATTCTTTGGCAAGGTATGCACCAGATATAATACGTACCATGAGGGCTAGAGTTCATCATTATGTGGATGGTTTGGGGGATCATCTGATTAGAGACTGTAGGGTTACATCCCTATCGGATGATGTAGATATTTCCCGCATACAGGCTTTCACTCAGACTACAGAGGACCTTTCCCGTCGGATTCGTGATACTCGCAGGGATAGGGAGCAGAGTAAGAGGGCTCATACTATGGGGTCTTATAGGGAGCCACGAGTTGATTTTAGGCCCCCACTCCATCGATATCCACCTCGGTCAGCAGGTAGTTTCCCACCACAGATGCAGGGCCAGCGGTTTGATCGTTATATTCAGTCAGGACCGGGGCAGAGCTCAGGCCAGCCTGAGGGCCGTCGATAGGAGTGTTCTGCACCGATGAGACAGCTTACTCCTCCATGTACTCAGTGCGGTAAGCTGCACACCGGGCAATGTAGATAGGGTTCGAGTGCATGTTTTCATTGTGGGCAGACAGGACATTATATTAGCCGGTGCCCGGGGTTAGGCAGAGGTACACCAGCTCAGCCTTCAGGATTCACAGCAGCCTCTTCGCCCTCAGTCCGTGCTCCCCGACCAGGTCCACAGTCTACTCAGGGCCGTGGTAGGGGGAGAGGTGGAGGAGACACCTCAGGTTCTAGTGGTGGCCAGAACCGCTTTTATGCACTCACAGGCCGACAGGATTCAGAGTCATCCCCAGATGTTGTCACAGCCAGTTGAGGTGTCTACGCCAATTGGCGACTCTATTGTACCTAATCATGTCTATCGAGATTGTACAGTGTTAATTAATGACCGTCCAACCTCTATTGATTTAGTTGAATTGGTTATGCTAGACTTCGATGTCATTATGGGTATGGATTGGTTGGCAGCTTGTTATGCTAATATTGATTGTCGTGCAAAGTTGGTCCGATTTCATTTTCCTGGTGAGCCTGTCCTTGAATGAAAAGGTAATGCAGACACGCCCAAGGGTAAGTTTATTTCATACCTTAGGGCTCGGAAGTTTATTGCTAAAGGTTGTATATACCATCTGGTTCATGTTAGGGATATAGATAAGGAGCCAGCGACTCTTCAGTCGGTTCCTATTGTTAATGAATTCCCGACGGTATTCCCTGACGAGCTTCCAGGAATTCCCCCCGAAAGGGAAATCGATTTCGCTATAGATTTGCTTCCTGATGCACAGCCTATATCCATTCCTCCCTACAGAATGGCTCCTGCAGAGCTAAGGGAATTGAAGGAACAACTGAAGGACTTGCTCGATAAAGTCTTTATTAGGCCAAGTACATCCCCATGGGGTGCTCCGGTGCTCTTTGTTCGAAAGAAAGATGGGTCCTTGCGGATGTGCATTGACTACATGCAACTAAATAAAGTCACTATCAAGAATAAGTATCCTCTTCCACGGATTGATGACTTGTTCGACCAGTTACAAGGTGCCAAATGCTTTTCGAAGATCGACTTGCGATTCGGTTATCATCAGTTACGAGTCAGGGATATCGATATCCTAAAAACAGCATTTAGGATGAGGTATGGCCATTTTGAATTCCTTGTCATGTCTTTCGGGCTTACAAATGCCCCAGCAGCCTTTATGGATCTTATGAACCGAGTATTCAAACCATTCTTGGATGAATTTGTGATTGTGTTTATTGACGACATCCTGATATATTCACGATCAGAAGCCGAGCATGCGGACCACTTGCGAGCTGTATTGCAGACTCTCCAGGACTACAGGTTATATGCTAAATTCTCTAAATGTAAATTTTTGGCTAACTTCTGTAGCTTTTCTTGGTCATGTTATTACCAAACTTCTGTAGCTTTTCTTGGTCATGTTATTACCAACGATGGTATCAAGGTTGATGGCCAAAAGATTGAAGCTGTGATGACTTGGCTGAGGCCCTTGAATCCGACAGAGGTTCGTAGCTTTTTAGGCTTGGCAGGGTATTACCGAAGGTTTGTGGAGGGATTTTCCTCTATCTCTGCACTATTGACGAAACTGACACATAAGGGAGCTAAGTTTCAATGGACTGAGGCATGTGAACAAAGTTTTCAGGAACTAAAGAAAAGGCTTACTACAGCATCTGTCTTGACTCTTCCGGATGGCACCGAGGGTTATGTTGTATATTGTGATGCCTCGAGAATTGGCCTAGTTTGTGTTCTTATGCAGAATGGTAAGGTTATCGTGTATGCCTCCAGACAGTTGCGAAAACATGAACAGAACTATCCTACGCACGATCTTGAGTTAGCCGCAGTTGTTCATATTGATGTTTTCACCGACCACCAGAGCCTTCAGTATTTATTTAAACAGAGGGAGTTGAACCTACGACAAAGAAGATGGCTAGAATTACTAAAGGACTATGATGTTGATAATTTATTTCATCCCGGCAAAGCTAATATTGTTGTTGATGCCCTTAGCCGGAAGTCCATGGGCAGTCTAAGCCATGTTGAAGTTGATAAGGTCAAGATTACCAAATATCTATGCCATCTAGCTAGTTTGCAGGTGCGTTTGGTAGATACAGAGGGTGGACGCATTCTCGTTCAGAATACGGCAAACTCTTTTTTGTTACTGAAGTGAAAGAGCGACAACACGAGGATCCTGAGCTTATAAAACTGAGGAAAAGTATTCCACAACAGCGACAACCTTTATTTGAGCTAACTGGAGATGGAGTCCTCAGATACCAGGGCCGCTTATGTGTACCGTCAGTAGGAGAGCTTCGTGCAAAGATTCTTTCGGAGGCCCATTATTCTAGATATGCAGTTCATCCCGGAGCGACAAAGATGTATCGGGACCTTCGACAGATCTATTGGTGGAATGGAATGAAAAAAGATATCGCGAAGATGGTAGCCCAATGTCCCAACTACCAGCAAGTTAAAGCCGAACATCAGAGGCCTGGAGGCCTAACTCAATGTATTGAGCTTCCATTATGGAAATGGGACATGATAAATATGGACTTCATCACTGGTTTGCCTCGCACTCCACGGAGGTATGATTCTATTTGGGTAATTATTAATAGGCTTACAAAATCTGCTCATTTCCTGCCAGTCAGGACGACATATTCAGCCGAGGATTATGCCAAGCTTTACATTCGAGAGATTGTTCGCCTTCACGGAGTGCCATTATCTATTATATCTGATCGAGGGGCTTAATTTACAGCATATTTTTGGAAATCTTTTCAGAATGGTCTAGGCACGCAGGTAAATCTTAGCACCGTTTTTCATCCGCAAACTGATGGACAAGCAGAGCGTACTATTCAGACAGTTGAGGATATGTTACGTGCCTGCGTGCTAGATTTTAAAGAAAGTTGGGATGATCATCTACCTCTTATTGAGTTCGCTTATAATAACAGCTTCCAAGCTAGTATTCAGATAGCTCCTTACGAAGCACTATACGGGCGAAAGTGTAGGTCGCCGATCGGTTGGTTCGAGGTCGGGGAAGCAGAGTTGCTAGGTCCTAACTTAGTCCAGCAAGAAATGGAAAAGGTAAAACTTATTAGAGATCGGCTGTGTACAGCCCAAAGTCAGCAAAAGTCTTATGCAGATGTTCGACGACGAGACTTAGAGTTTGATGTAGAAGATTGGGTTTTCCTAAAAGTATCGCCTATGAAGGGCATCATGCGATTTGGAAAGAAGGGGAAGCTCAGCCCCAGGTATGTTGGACCGTATAAGATTATTCGGAGGATTGGTAGGGTGGCGTACGAGCTTGATTTGCCTTTAGAATTGGAAGCAGTCCATCCTGTGTTTCATGTATCTATGTTGCGGAAGTGCATTGGAGATCCTTCACGTATTACGCCCATTGAGGATATTCACATTGCTGAAGACTTATCTTATGCAGAGGTACCAGTAGTTATTTTAGATCGGCAGGTAAGGAAGCTTCGAACTAAAGAAGTGGCTTCAGTGAAAGTGTTATGGCGAAATAACAACATCGAGGAAATGACCTGGGAAGCTGAGGAGGAAATGAGGAAGAAGTACCCCCACCTATTTACGACTTAAGGTGAGTCGCATTTAAATAATTGCCAATTATTTCTTTACAGCAACTTAATTGGATTTTAAATGACTTGAAAGTGCAATTTAAATTTCTTATTGCGAGATAGCTATACGAAGCCTAGTAGTTGGAATCTTCAGAATTTGATTTATGCTTTGCAAATGTAACAAATATAGCCTCGCAAATAACGTATTAGCGGACAAGAAATGAAACCAAAGAATTGACTTGACCCATTCGCGGACGAATGTTCTTAAGGGGGGAGACTGTGAGACCCCAGGTGTTTCTCTCTTCTCTTACGTAATATACGTAACGTGGCGTGGTTATATTAGGTATATATGATTGGGTATAGCACATTGGGAGAATAAGACTGAAAATGTGTGGTAATATCAAGGAACTAAACTAAAGCTTTAAGTCAAAGGAATCCCTTAAACAAAGGTTCATGGTTAAAGAAATGGCTCGGGTAGCACCCCGCGCGTTCGGAAGGTTTAAGTTAACTTGTACCTGTGGGATAAGACTAAGAGTGTATAATATGCTAAGAATAATGTGTTATGAGGTATTATAATATCACACTGGTCACATGTTAAGTTTTGGAGTCAAGCAAGTTGCCAAATAAAGGTCGGCAAAAGTTATCGTAAATTTCTCTAATAAATTTTCTAAACTTTGGGTCACATGTATCAGATCATTTCTCCCAATATATAAAGCGTTATGGGACCAGAACCTACCAAATCGAAGGTCTACGAGTCTAGATTGCAACCAAAGAAATCTCACATTAAACCGACAATGGAGTAAACAGTTATGACCGTTTTACGGCGGACTGTCCGAGCTGAAATTGGGTCGCGAACCGGGTCCGGTCAAACAAGTGGTATAAGTCAGAAAATCCGACTTTTAAGACCCCAAAACATTTCATCTTCGTCCCAAAACAGTGAGAAAGCTTAAGAGATGGTTTTATGGTGTTCTTGAGTGATCAAGATGCGTTTGTAACGATTTCTATCGTTAAAGTTTGCCCCCGTGCCTAGAAGCGCAATCTCTACGCTTTGCAATCATTTTCCCCTTCTATTAGCTGTGTTTGGAGCTATTTTTGGAAGATAGAAAATTGCTGTTCTTGCTGGTTCTTCAGGATTTATACTTGATTTGCCAAGGGAATCATCTTGGGACTCTTTTATGATCGTTTTTACAAAGTTCTACGGGCGTTTCGTCAAGTTAGGGTCATATGGCAAATCTGCCAATTTAAACTCATTTATGAACTGTTTATAGGTGCGTATAAGCTGCATATATATAGTGGTTTTGAAGCTTAGGATGTAAGGAAAACCTTTCGTGAAGGAACTACAGGTATTCGGACGTTCGGTCGAGAGGTATGTTAAGGCTAAGCTTCGTCCTTCCTTTTAGCATGAATTTTGGGAAATTCCTAAGACGCCAAATGTGATATTTTACTATTCTGTTGCTAGAAAGACCTTCTGTGAAAGGCATTGGTATCGTAGCTGAAGTATTTTCATGATGCTATTAGGTTGATATTCCACTCGTTCGGTTAAAAAGGGTATTCGACATCTATATATGTCATTTTGTCGGCTTTCTTAAATATATGTCCATATATATGAATTCTTATTCGTCTTTGGGTTGTGTGACTTAAAAATAAAGGCATTTAGTATTTGCGATCAGTCCTTCTTCCTTGTTAAAGTGTATTTTAAAATCTCTAAAGTGGCACGTCGATTTCAAAATTATCAAATATAATTTTTATGTTTAAACTACTAAAACATCTGATTTTTTTTGAAATACTTTCTTTTACTAATTATCAAGAAATTAGGTATAAGGACTAAGTGAAGCACCTTAAGCTTTTTATGAACATATTCAGAGTTAAGTTATCTTTCTAAAAGTCGAGTTAAATTTTCAAACTTATTAAAAAAGATATGAGGTTCCACGTGACATTTGTATGCGATACGAAAGTGATTATGAGATTATGAGAATAAGAGTACCAATGAGCCAAGGTTGGCTAAGTTCTTGTTTTGGCCTATTATGTGCATTCAAAGCTCATATCATACATGACATATTATGCATGGACTTCGAGCTATAATCGGAGGTAAGGGGCCTATTTTTCCGAAAGACTATATATATATTGTACAGATGGCCACAGGTTGGCAATATGATACCGGTTAGCTACCGGGAGAGACCGCCATTGCTAGCATTTGGTTGGGTATGTAATGCATTTACATCAATATATATGTATTCACGACATACGATTACACTAGCATACCATGCATATTTTATTACTATGAGGTCGGATGTCGGCCATGGATGCTATTAGAGTTTCAGTGTCAGGTGGTATCTTTATTACCTTTTTACATCAGCTATGTTTGAATCTACTTTCTGCCTTAGATACCAATACATTTTTATTCGTACTGATGTCCCGTTGCCTGGGGACACTGCATTTTTGTTTCGTGCGTGCATGTCCAGGTAGGGACTCTGATCGACCTCTCCGCTAGGATTTTGGGGTTCAGCTGTGAGTTGGTAAGCTCCACCTCTTCCTGGAGCTTTCATAGGATGGTTACTTTTGTTGTACAGTTTGGGTATAGTTGGGGCCTTATCCCGACAGTGCTTATGACACTCTTAGAGGCTATTGTGGACACAATATTCTGGGTTTCTTTTTGCTGCTTTCAGTCTCCAGCCCATAGGCTTGGCATGTATATATAGGTGTGTAGGCATGTATGTCTTCAGTCGCGGCCTCGTCAGCCAACTAGTATTTTATTATTTTGGCTTGTCTACCTATGTTTATATGGCTTATTGTTATTCATGTCATAACCTTACGGTCCAGGCTTAGTATTTCAGATGTTGTGCTGCCCGATCTGTTGGGCCCCCAGTCTAGTTAGCTAGTATGTTTAGTGGCTAACTCGATCGAATATAGTATCGAGTGCCAGTTGTGCCTCCCCTAGTTTGGGGTGTGACACTAATTCCTGACACGTTAGCTATAATCTCGCTATAATACGCTATGAGGATTATGAGTTTCGGGCTACCGTAATTATCTCTTGATAATTTACTAGAAGCATTGTCACAACCCATGTTTTCATACATACGAGTACGTAGTAAGTCAATTGACGTAAGCTCAAAAATAAAATCATATTTGAAAAGTTTACAAATTAAGTGAATAATGTTACCTCAGAAGTTACAAATATTGATGATCATGAACAACAAGTACAAAGAGGGTTGGAAGGTTCAGAAGATAAAGGAATTGAAGAAAATAATGTTTCATCGAAAGTTGACAAGTTGGGAATGTTATAGCATGTACTTTTGGGGTGATACCAGGGTGTTTAACATGATAAGGAGGTTATGTTATGAGTTATTCTATTCGTATGATAGTCGTATGTTATGTTTTGAAGTCAAGCGAGTGGTGGTACAAAAGTCGATGAAAGTCATCACAAGTTACGTTCATAAGTTTTACTGAAACTTTGGGTCAAATGTAACTGCGATTTTCTCTCAATATACTTAGAGTTATAGGGTGTTCCACCCATAAAATTAAAGATATATGAGTATATTTTCCAATGCATTAAACCGTTTGTCAATACGATGTCGGAGTAGAGATATATGGGCATTTTTGCGAGACTTCACAAACTGTCACCTTCTTGCTTAAACGAGAATCCAAAACTGGGCGAGTTCGGGTCGTCCAAAAATGGGCGAGTTCGGGTCGTTTAAAGAGGCCTTTTTAAACGCCTATCCCCTTCATATATTAGGCTGATAATAGGGCAAAATAACCAGACTTAATCTCTGCAAAACTCCTTCAGAAAATTTCCCCCAAACCCCAATTGATTTTCTCTCCCTTTCAAGTTCTAATTGGAGGTACAACCTAGAGTTTGAAGAACCAAGATAGGAGCTGAGTTATCTAACAAAAAAGGTATGTTTACTGCTCTATTTCATCCATTTTTTCTACTGTAGATTCATAGTAAGTCGTTCTATATTTGTAAGAACTCACGGGACGGTGATCGGAAGCCTTGAGTTTGAGTTATTCACTTGTAACAGACTATTTTTTGGACTGTGTTGCGGTGCTGTTGGGCTGCATGTTTTACTACTATTTTATGGAGTTTTGGAGGAGGAAGGGTGTGTAGAAACACCACATAAAATCAGGATGTTGGGATGATCATTCATTGTAACATTTTTGGGTTGTTGAAACTAATATGGTGGTCGTTTTGTATATGAAAAGATTGGGGTGTGTTGGGCTCCTTTGTAGTATTGTGTGGTGTACATAAGGTTGGAAAGTAATGTATATATGTTGTTATTGTTGTTTTTGGTGGTGTTGGTATTATCTTGAAATTGGAGGAAGTAAGGATTATAGGGAAATGCTGTCTGTTTTGATACAAAATAAGTTTGTCGTTCGTTGTGCGATAGTTGTACCTTTCGTAACTTAATGATAGTATTATTATCGTTGTTATAGATTAAGGTGAGAAGAGGCAAGTTTACCTTGGTGATTGTAAAGATTGTGATAAGGTATGTTAAGTCTAAACCTTTCTTCATTTTGTCATGATCCCATAACTACATGAGTTTGATAACGAGGCATAAAGAGAAGTTCGTATTCCTGAATTTATTCACATTATCCTAGTCTCAGAAGTTACAGTATTCTCCCATATCGGGACTTCATATTCAGTTTAGTATTGTCTTCTTTCAGCCAAGAGAGCAGAGAGTGTATATATATATATCTTATTCCAGTCAAGAGAGCGGAGGGTATATATATATATATACAGTATTATAGTATTTTCACCACCATCGAGCTATAATCGGTGGGCAGGCCCCTATTGGGTAACCTCTAATCATATGCTAAGTTATATACCGAGCCTACTGTGGCCAAGCGCCTATTTGCAAGCCCAGAATGGCTGATATACAGAGCCCAGTATGGCCAAGCATCTATGAGCGAGCCTACTGCGGCAGGGCAGTTACACATACCGAGCCTTATAGGGCCGGCAACTATTTTACATACTATATGGAGAGAGTTGAGTCAGTATCAGCAGGTAAGCATATCTTCAGATTATTTTTGACTCCCAAATACATTCAGTTATTATATCATCAGTTCAGTTTCAGCTTTCAGTTATTTTGTTGCCTTACATACTCAGTACATTATTTGTACAGACGTCCCTTTGCTGGGGACGCTGCATTTCTTGCCTGCAGGTCCTAATAAACAGTTGGATAGACTTTCCCAGTAGACAGAGCAAAATATCAGCTTGGTTGGTAAGCTTCACTTCCACGGAATTACCAGGTCTAGACCTTGGAGTCCGTTTTATATATACCGGTTTGATGGGTAGGTCGAGGCCCTATCCTGACCATGATACAGTTTAGCTATCTCTAGAGGCTTGTAGACAAGTCCTGTATAGTTTGTATACCAATAGATATTCATGGCGGCCTCGTCAGCCTGCACATTTATATATATATATATATATATGAGTTTTTGGGTATGTTTACCCCTCAGATGAGAGAGACGATATTTTCAGATGATTCAGAATATGGCCTCATCGGCCTAGATTAAGGGTTACTCCTCTAGAGCTCACAGTTACAGAGTGTTACGCTCGAGCCGAGTATGGTACCGGTTGGCGGCCATGCCTCTTCAGGTTTGGGGCATGATAAACTTGGTATTAGAGTAGTTCTATCCTAGGGAGTCTACAAACCGTGTCTAGTAGACTCTTGTTTAAAGGTGTGTTGTGCGCCACACTTATAAGCAGGAGGCTACAAGGCATTTAGGAGTCTGTTACCCTTCATTCAAATCCAAATCGTGCTATAGATCTGAGTCATAAGAGTTCAAGCCAAAGCTTATGTTCGCTAATGATATAGAGATGCTTTCAATTAGAAAAATTATAGTTAGCAAGAAGGCTAATACATCAGCAGGTAAGGGCATTAGTAGAGAGAGAATTCTTGACTACGTGGCCCTGTTTGAGACCGTATTAGATCGTGCTTACCATATGTGCGAATTTCCCATTTACCCTAAGACGGGAATATCTAACATATCCCGTGAATAGCAGGCCATGGGAGTATCAGAAGGTAAAAGTAAAGTTTTAACAGGTGACATACGAAAGGTGAAGAAGGGTACGAGGTACCTAGTTAATGGAGATTATCTGAAATTCCACGCCAGGCAGAGAAATAAAAGAATTCTAGGTTACCTTCAACAGAAATAGAGGTATGTACAATTGGCCACACCCATCTCACTTATGCCATATGGGAGCTAACATATATAGTTTACGAGAAGGATGGGATATCAAAATCCAGCTTGGGTTAGAGTAACCCGAAATTGTGGATTGAGCTAGGGGAGCTAAAAGTGAAATAATTTTTTGTTGAAGTTTTCAGAATAATGCGATAGACAGAAGTATTAGCAGGAGAATAAGAAGGGAGTAAATGAACTATTATGAGTAAGATATGATAAATGGGTGATAACGGTAAATCAAAATATGATATGATGATAGAGTCTATAGTCAAGTGAAGGAAAAGACAGGAGGTGACATGCCTTGAGACAATAAAAGAGTATAGGCCAAAAGTCATATCCTCATTTCGAGAAATGAGTTGGTGCGTCCAACGTGATTAACAAAACAAAAAGTTTAGACCCCCGAAGTAATAAAAAAAATCAGAATGGTCTAGTGAACAAGATAAACTGAACATCAATTAGGGATCGAATGAGGTGATGATAGTCGACATCAAGAGAATTTCAAAGATCGCATTCCAGCAATAAAACAATCGACAACAGAAGAATAACCTTTAAAGGTCACTCAGGAAGACGCTTCCCTAAAGCAAGCACTTTGAGCAAAGTTAAGCTTAAGGGACTCAGTGTTTCAGTTACACTAGGTATCTGATACCGTCATGTGTAAGATATTCAATTATCCTTGGTACATAAGGGTTACTGCAAAGCGAGTAAGTGTCAATAAAGACGTGAAAAGACGTCGAAGATGAAGAGGTAAAATATTTATAAGTCTTCATAGCATTAAATGTTAATACTCCCCTAAAAGGGGGAAGATGGTGTAATATGATATTAAGTCGGAGTAAAGTGGTTCAAGTAACTATGGAATAGTAAAGGAAGAATGCAGTAAATGGCGAAAGGAATGATATTGTATTATTCATATCCTACAGACATGATATGACTCCAGAACATTATGCAAGCACGATGCCGGGGAAAGGCAGTAAGGATTCCCACACCAGATGTTATTGATAAATAAGTGCGAACGAACAATTGATGTATTAGGAGCCAGTGCAAAAGTTAAATTAAGGAAGAAGACATAACCCAAGAGAAGTTACCCAGAATGTAAATATGAACATGGACTGGCGAGTGGTTAGTAGTTCATTCAGGAATTCAAGAAGATCCTAGTCATGGCTAGATAAGAGGTCTCAGATAAATCAGTAGATCATGCAAGATGAACGAAGTGAAAACTAGTATAACCAATTCGGTCTCGTAGATACGACATCGCAATCCTTGAGAAATATTCTGATAGGAGTTGGGTAGTAAAAGGTACCGCATAAGTGTTATGGAAATAAAACAGAGAGTGCCACTAAGGAGATAATAAAAATTTGAGTGCAGAAGTAACCCTACGTGGATAAGGGCGTAGAGATAAGTAACTAAGGATAATTATTGGCGAGTCAGTACATCAAAATTTTTGTTGGGTATACAATGTAAAAAGCTACCAGCTTTACAAGAGTCAGAGGGTCTTCCCTAAGTGCTACAACGAAAGACTAGCTGAGAAAATAAGGAAAAAGGCTTCAACATAAGCATAGTCACCTAAAGAAGAAATGATCTTGTAACAACAGTCTCACTACAATATTGTATACACTCCATAAGAAAGTGGCACTTATCATGGCTAATGAACGGGAAATAAAAATCAAAAGTAATATTTGAGATCATATGAGTTGCACGAAATTCCAATAGGTGTGGGCACTAAGATAAGCCAAGTATTCATGCAACAAGTGGCAGAACGGCCAGGAGAAGTAATTCTGCACTTTTAAAGAAAGCTGAGAAGGTACGAAAGGAATTATTCAATCTTAGTTACGTTATGACCGCACTTAACATTTCAGAGTATTATCCATGCAGCATATATGTTGACATTCCTACAGCTATAGGAGACTCTGGTATAAAGTTAAAAGAAAGAATTGATTCTACCTCACAAACAAAGGCTTGAATTGTTAGAAGATTATATTATGGATGTTCCATGGCGTCCACCAAAGGCGAAAGTCATAATACCCTGAGCAGCAGATCAGAAGATAACTTAAGCCTACTTTTAGGAAAGAAGAGTAAACTAACGGGTTACATCAGGTAAGTGAATCCGGAGTCTGATTATTAGACCAATATAATTATAGAAATCATGATTCTGAACATTGTAAAATCACTCTTAACATTAGAGGTACAAGAAAGATAGTACAACAACTATATTCTATAACGGATCTACAATAAAGCCAGAAAACAAAAGTACCAGCCTCACAAGGAGTAAGTATGAAGCTCCCACCGGATTGTGTACGCACTAGAGGTGCAAGTTTATAGTAGAGCTTCAAGTTGTGGATGTGAATTCTACCTATGTGGAAGGGAGGTTATGAAAGAGACAGAAGATACAATGCGAGATTAAAAGCTAAGTATGGTAAAGGTTAAGAAGGTACGAGATGCACAAATGTAGAAGGTTGTGAATAGTACATACATCAGATAGAGGGCTAGAAGCATCGTGATTCACTATTCACAAATGATAATGGTGTTGTCAGTGACATATCTTCTAGCCTATAGTTTCCAAGTACCGAGAGGTCTAGTTAAGAGATTAAAGAAGAGTTATAGACGATTTGATGTTTCGCTTGAAGTTCCAGAATAACATAATGAAATGTGTGGTGCTAGAAAGTTAAAGGAAGGTTGTGAGAATTATAAATAGATATGTGTAGGTCGCAAGATAAAGTATGGTAGAGCAACAAGGTTTTAGGCAGACATAAGTAAGGATAAGTAGAGGTGATTAAGAAGCTGACGAGAATAGGTAGGGCCTCAAAATTAAGCCCATAAAACAAGAGAGCTGATGGTTTTCGTAAGTTATAAAAAAAAACCTCAGTATCGCCTGAATGAACTCAGAGGAGTCTAAGACTATGAGAAATTAAAAGAGATGAAATGTTGCCCTGGTAGTAGAATAAGGGTGTAATTGTGATAGATATGAGGATGATGTTAAGGCCATTGATTGGTTAATAATTCAAAAAGAAGGGATTTCATGAATTGCATGAGATTAGAATACCTCTCATAAGATGAATCACGTTGGGATGCGAGGAAATACGGTTATTGAAGTATAGTATCGCCCCTAGGTGGATCGAGCAAATAACTTCAGATGTTCCCTGATGAGACGTGATCCCTAAGGACAATGTATTACGTAAGAGGTTTCAATTTATCAGTGGTAGATTATAGATCAACATTAAGGTGAATCAACAATAGGCAGATAAAAGTTCCAAAGTATGAGATGATATTAGGCCGTCATTCTTAAGATCAACAGTAATGAGAAAGAACTAAAGGACTTAGATTTATACATCTAGGATAAGCAGCGAGAGGGTAACCTGGAGTTGGGTAGCAAACCTCGGCAATAATAAAACGAAGTAAGTGTGATGGTGTAGTATAACCTACCTAGATGTAGTAAAGACATAAGGATATATTTAGAAGGCTGCGAAACAAGATATCGCAACAGTCGTAAGTTTGATAAAGTACCGAGCAAAGAACTTCACTACACCTATATACACCGGGAGGAACAACTTATCAGAGTTATGTATACGTTCTCAAAGTGAGGCCTAGAGATTGGCTAAAAGCTGGGGGGAAAGGAACAAAAGGGTTGCATAGGTGCACATATAAGAACAAAGTCATACAGACTGCATGACAGAAGGTTGCAATAATTACGAGATTGGAAGGATTCCGGCCACAAGTCGTGGTGTGAGAAAGAGGCTTAAAGGGGGGAATGCCCTGGCCTATGGATTTATTCATAGAGCATTTGCCTAGATGGAAAGGCCAGCAATAAAGTATTTATAAGAGCTATCGGTTATGAGACTGATAAGTGCAGCAGTCAACTTTCAAGGACAAATGTTCCAAAGAGGGGAATAATGTCACAACCCATGTTTTCATACGTACGAGTATGTCGTAAGTCAATTGACGTAAGCTCAAAAATGAAATCATATTTGAAAAGTTTACAAAGTAAGTGAATAATGTTACCTCAGAAGTTACAAATATTGAAGATCATGAACAACAAGTACAAAGAGGGATGGAATGTTCAGAAGCTAAAGGAATTGATGAAAATAATGTTTCATCGAAAGTCGACAAGTTGGGAATGTTATAGCATGTACTTTTGAGGTAATACCAGGGTGTTTAACATGATAATGAGGTTATGTTATGAGTTATGTTATTCGTATGATAGTCGTGTGTTGTGTTTTGAATTCAAGCGAGTGGTGGAAAAAAAGTCGATGAAAGTCATCACAAGTTACGTTCATAAGTTTTACTGAAACTTTGGGTCAAATATAACTGCGATTTTCTCTCAATATACTTAGAGTTATTGGGTGTTCCACCCATCAAATTAAAGATCTATGAGTCTATTTTCCAACTCATTAAACCGTTTGTCAATACGATATCATAGTATAGATATATGGGCGTTTTTGTGAGACTTCACACACTGTCACGTACTTGCTTAAACGAGAATCCAAAACTAGGCCAGTTCGGGTCGTCCAAAAATGGGCCAGTTCGGGTCATTTAAAGAGGCCTTTTTAAATGCCTATCCCCTTCATATATTAGGCTGATAATAGGGCAAAATAACAAGACTTAATCTCTGCAAAACTCCTTCCAAAAATTTCCCCCAAACCCCAATTGATTTTCTCTCGCTTTCAAGTTCTAATTGTAGGTAAAGTCTAGAGTTTGAAGAACCAAGATAGGAGCTCAGTTATCCAACAAATAAGGTAAGTTTACTGCTCTATTTGATCCATTTTTTCTGCTGTATATTCATAATAAGTCGTTCTATATTTGTAAGAACTCACGGAACGGTGATCGGCATCCTTGAGTTTGAGCTATTCATTTATAACGAACTGTTTTGTGGACTGTTTTTCACTATTTTGTGGTGCTGTTGGGCCCTATCAATCTCCTACTTAGACTCATAACCATGCATCTATAACTTTCATAGCTATCCTTTTGCATGACTATTAAAAGTCTCTACCAATAAGCTTTTGCTAAAAGAAACTTGCCAAGTTATTTTCAAATGCAATCTTTGGCTATTAGTGCTTTGTCATAACTAACTAGTTTGGTATTAAGCTCTTCGAGGATATTGTTATGAAACTGTCCTAAGAGTACATACCAAACTATGATATTCCTTACTATTCTCCCACTACGACGAAGTACTACTAATATTATTTTCATTACTTTGCGAAATTGAAATATTAATGACTTCTTCCTGTAGTGTTCTTTGCTCAAAATCACTCCTACTACTTAGAGATAGTAGATTTCTCTTTTTCTATTAATGTTTCTCCCACTACTTAAGTGCAATGGAACGCCAATTCTGACTTATAGAGTTGTATGTTCTTAGGCCTCTGAAATTTTAGATGATTCATTTGTTATTTCTTTGCTTAGTTCCTGTAAAAATAATTTTCATCTAGGAACATAATTTTGTTAAATAATTCTATTGTAAAGAACTGGCATTTGTACTAACAATTACCTTCTTTTCTTTAGAAAAATAAAATAAACTTCCTTTCGTTTCCTTGGATATTCAATAAACACGCATACATTCGTCCTTGATTTTATCTCATATGTTTCCCCTTTCAGTATATATATTGGACAATTCCATATTGGAACTTGCGATAGACTGTACTTACCTTAAGTTAACAGTTCTATGGGGTCCAAGATACTGGCTTAGACGGAACTAAAATCAGAATGTAATTGCGGTTTCTAAGGCATATCCCATAACAAAAAATAAGTAAATAAGAATAACTCATCATTAATCTAAACATCTCCATAAGAATCCTATTTTTTCTCTCAGTGCGCCTATTTTTTGGCTATATATAAATTTTCACCACTTTTGTTTTAGTATTTAAATAATTTTAAGTTTAATTTTGATATTTTAACTTTTATATTATTTTATTAGCAGGCTTTATTAGAGAATATGTAATATTTTTAACAAAGTCTATTACGTAGAGGGCAGAAGAATTTATTTGAATCACGGACCAAATCTAATAAAAAAACTTCCTACCTTCCCTACACTGTTTCTTTGTCTATCACCCACCTACTACACTATTCATGTGTCATATCTCACTCCCCTCTCACAATTTTCTTGTCCCACTACCCACCTACTACACTATTAATGTGTCACTATTCCTTGACCCGTCGTTTATTTTCAACACTCCTCTCATCTTTTCTTAATATATGTACACACACAAAGAGAGGGAAAAAACATAGAGAGATCTGAGGGAAAACAAGAGAATAAAAACGCAACTGCTCTCTTCTTCTTCCTCACCATACATTCATCCTCTTCTTCTAAACCTCCATAAAACTCGGCGATTTTCTCCACCACTTAAAACACCCTTAAAATCCATGAAGAACTCCATGGAAACCGGTGACTAGAGCTCCAAAAACACACTTAAAGAACCTCCAAAAAATAGCTCATTTCTCCTCCTCAAACCCAACTGATTTTCCATCGATTTTCAGCTATAAAAATCAGACAAAAAACTCCTTTAAACATTACCCTAGAGCAGTCCCGTTTGCACATAAACAACAGCTCCAAGGTTGAGTTCGAGTCCGCCGGCGAGTTTAGGTTCGAGCGAGCTTCAGTCTTGGTTCGTGAGTCCCAAACAAATTTTGTTGATATGATTGTTGTAGAGACTTTGTACCGATTTTAGCATTGAAGAATAGATTGGTTGAAGTTCTCTTAAAAAATGTTTGTTCCTATTTCTATATTGCCTTTTTTGCTTTAGTCATTTTCTCTTTTCAATTAAATGTTCCATTGCTCTTGACGTGTTTGGTCAGTCCCATGTGATCATTCTACTGCCTTGATTTATTTATTTCATCATCTTTCCTTAAGTTTGATTTAGTTGCTATCTCTCTTTGATTAACTATGGAGATCAAATAAATGGTATTGGTTAATTAAATTTAAATTATTCATGAATTGTAAGAATAATGGTTCATATGTTAAATGGGCAGTATGGGGGCCAATTAAGAACATTAAATTTGGGCTTTAGCGTTTATTTAGGCAATGGTAGTAACTGATAGTTTCAACAAAAGGATTTAGGCCAGAAATTTTTGCAAATAGATTTTAAGGTAGTAGACCATCTAACTTTGACTTGGTCGCTTGGTTTGGAACTAAATGGGCTGCCAGTTGACCTTTGGATTAAACAACTACTTGGGTTCCATTTGAATCTTGCTAGCCTTTACTTAATTGCAATGTTAGTTTACTAGTCAAGTACTCAATAATTTGCATATTTCTATAAATGGTTAGTCAACTTAACTCCTCAAAACACTATGTTCATCAAATAAATTCATATCCATAACTCATGGCCCACAATAATCCAAAATTGGAATAAGCAACTTATAAACATTCGTAGCTTGCTTTAGGCGCGATTAATAAAATATCGTGACTATGGATACGGCTCCCGTGGCATGGTCACGATACGTAAATCTCAATTCAAGGGCGCGTTTAACGCGACTTGACCACAACTTCAAGCAAATAATTAAAATCAACATGTTGTGGATTACGGGTGCGTTTCATGTGACGCGATTCACAATATGTACAAAAATAAAAGAGTGTGCGATATCGTGACTTGTTCAAACAAATCCCATAAATATTAAAATGTTTAAATAAATAATTAAAGGCGGATAGAAGATAAAATGCACAGTAGGTTTAAAACATGTAATAAATCAGATAATTAGGCCAATTATTAATAGTTAAGCGACCGTGCTAAGCCCACGGAACTCGAAAATGCCACACCTTCTCCCCGGTTAACAGAATTCCGTACCCTATCTTCTGTATTCGCAGACCGTAAAAATAGTCATTTTCCTTGATTTGGGATTTAAAATAAATCGGTGACTTGGGATACCATAAATTATCACAAGTGGCGACTCTGATCAAATAAATAATCCTATTTCGATTAAAGTCACTTCAATTGGAAAAACTCCCTATCCCTCAGGAAAAAGGAGGTGTGACAGCTCTGGTGACTCTGCTGGGGAACTAACTATAATTTGCGCTTGTACATGTTGAATTTTATTTGGCTTTATTAATTTTTAATATACTGTGATTTATGTGGGCCTAATGTGCTACTTGTCTACTTTTTACCGCTTTGATATTGTTGAACTGTACATTATAAATTTTCATCTCACGTACCACCTCTGAGTCTTCTTGAAATTAAAATTGGGCATTTTCTTGACATAGCCCGTTTTCTTTGAGATAGCTGAGGGGCTTGTCACCCGGTGAAGGATTTTAGTCACACATGTTTTAGGCGGGGAACACCACTAGCTAAGCCGGAAAGTAATGCTACTGGTACGCTGACACTCCTCGACTCGAGTTATTCACCCGAGTAAGCCAGTCTAGATACCTTCTTCACTAGGATTTAAACCTAAAAGAACAAACCTTATGCTGGATATCCCTAGTAGGTTCGCTTTATTTGCATCACGTGCATTTGACTTAGCGAAACTCGGCACAGGGGCCGGGTCCGTATAACACATGTATCCTTTTTTAGACCATCATGTTCACTTATGTGCTACTTGGTGCATCATTTGGAAGGCTTGATTGCATTGTGGACTCGCTTTAGAAAATTAGTTGAGTGGAATTGAAAAAGAAAAAGAAATCATTCTCCCAGTTTTGTACAAATGATATGTTTTACAATAAATAAATACAAGACAATTTTGAAAAAAAAATAAAAAATGGTCAAAATCTATCAAGCCTTGTACCGAACAACGCGGGGCCTGATTCTCACCGGATGTGAGATACGTATGCAAACCTCATCGGTTTCGGCCTCCAATTTTAAAAAAAAAAAATCCAAAAATATTTTCCTTTTCTTAATTTCTTAGACTTCTTTCCTTAGAAAATCAAAAACAAAATCAAATCCAAAAATATTTTCCTTCTTTTCCGAAGTATATCATTAAAAAAAATTATTTAAATTAAAATCCAAAATATTTTTTTTCTTCTTTAGAAGTCGTTCTTTAGAAAATTCAAAGGTTAAAAAAATCAAAATCTAAAAAATATTTTTTTTTCTTTAGAAGTCTTTTCTTTCAAAAATTTTCAAAGAACAAATCAAAAAATAATAAAATAAAACTAGCTTATGTAATTTATTCTCGGTATCCCGAACTACGCAAAGATTTGATTCATATTTCACATGTTAGGTAGGCAGCCCACATCAGGTTCGATGGACCATTTTTAAAAATTCAAAATCCAAAAGATAACAATTGACTTAGCCCATTCTAACGTGTTCTTTGTTTTGAATGGTAAAGAAAGTTTGAGGTGGTCGGTTTGTGGTAAGCTGACAACACAAGATCCAAGAAAAAATGACAACTGACATCGAAGTTGTTACGGGTGCTCAAGAGGCTCAGGGTTAGAGGGTTCAATAAAAGTCTACCGTGGTTGAGGAAAATAGAGTACTGAGGCAGCAAATGACTGAAATGTGTCAAGCATGGGCCAATGGCCAAGGACTGCCTTTTCCTATTCATGGTTTCCCAGAGTTTATATCCATCTCAACTACTACGATTCCAGTCTCATTGTCTGATCAATCTTATCCACCTGGGCTCAGTCTTTATCTCAATTGTACGACTATAACTGGAACTTCTGTTGCGCGCTCCCAAAGTGTGCCATTGACAGCCAATCAGACAACCACTACTGTTATGCCTATCTTCACCATCCCATAGCCGACGGTAGTGCAAAGGAAAACTCATGAGTCACAATTTGCTACCCAGCAAGAACAGTATCACTCTCTTGAGTACCACTCGTACCTATTTGATCTTCCTGCAAATATTGAAAAGCCTGCCCGAAAGATGGCACAAGAAGAAATGACCCAAAGAATGAAAAGCTTAGAACAACAGTTGAAAAACATGCAAGGGTTGGCAGGTCAGAAGAGTATTTCCTTTAAGGATCTATGTATGTTCCCTGATGTCCACTTTCCACCTAGTATCAAGATTCCCAAATTTGAAAAGTATGATGGACATGGAGACCGCATAGACCACCTGAAAAGGTATTGCAAACAACTAAGAGGTGTGGGAGGAAAGCTTATTTTGGGGAAAGCCTTACGGGAGTAGCCTCCGAATGGTTTATGGATCAAGACACATTTCGCTGGTATGTATGGGATGACATGGCCCAAGCCTTTATCAGACAATTCCAATACAACATCGACATTGCCCCAGACCGCAATTCCCTTTTAAACTCGAAGAAGAAGCCAAGTGAAAGTTTCAGGGAATATGCCATTAAATGGAGAGAACAAGCGAGTAGAGTTAAGCCACCCATGGATGACCACGAGTTAATCAATGTCTTCCTTTAGGCCCATGATCCTGACTATTTTCGAAACATGATGTCTGTAATAGGCAGACCTTTCTCGGAAGCAATCAAGATTGGTGAAATGGTTGAGAATGGCCTCAAGACAAAAAAAATTATAAGTCAAGCAATTCTTAAAGCCACAACTCAGGCTGTCGAGATTGGATCCGGTAATTTTAGTGACATAAATAAGAAGGATGAAGAGACCATGACGACATCAGGGTCGAGAAGAGATCCTAGGGGAACATCTAAAAAATATGGGTAGCCTCATTAGACTTCCTATGATTCCCCTGAGCGCTGCTATCCACCTCAGAATCCACAATGCTCTATTAATCCACCTCAGCATGTCATCCATAATCTAGAGTCATATGCCCAGGCACCAACATACCTTAGAAGGCGAGCACCAACATCGCAAAATTCCCATCATCCTCCACAAATTTTTCAAGCGTCCAATAACCCACCTCTAAGGAAAATATATAGAGGGGAGTAGAGGACGAAAGATAATTTTACACCAATAGGGGAGTCGTATACAAGCTTGTTTGAGAAATTAAAGCATTATGGCATGATTACATCTATTCCTCCAAATTATATGGATCCACTTTCAAGAAACGTCCTTCTAAAAGATGTGAATACCATTCCAATGCCCATGGGCATAGTGTTGAAAGCTGCCAAGATTTGAAAAGAGAAATAGAAAGGATGGTACAGGAAAAACTAATTGTGGTCCAGGACATTGACGCCACGAATATCATACATGATCCTTTACATGCACATGATGATGCACACTTTTTGGGGATGGTACGTGGTGACATGGAGCATGATAATCCTCTCGGGAACTTGCTAACTGAAGTTAATGATATTGAAATTGGAGAAGGCCCTGGTGACTGTGATAAGCAAATTTGTGGCTAAATGTCAAGCTTAGCAATTGAAAAATCATTCCCTTCTCACTAGGAAGGAATCTTGGTAGTTTGTGTTGATGTGTTTTTTCTATTATCTGGTTTATTTCAGAGTTGTGATCAAGATTTTATTTGTTTTATTGAGTCAAACCATTCTATCCCTCTATTTTGTCTATGTGAGTCTTCTCTGTTTGTTCTGTTGCTATTTTCATTATATGGGTTATTACAGGTTTGTATCTCGGATTTTAGGTTGCTTGTTTTGTTGTCAAATCCTTCCATCCTCTATTTAATGATATATAGTTTGTCCTTTTATGTCATTCTATGCTTAGTTTTTTTCGTTGCTAGTTCTAGTGACATGGAATGCATGCAGAATTTTTGGCAAGATCTTAGAAAACTGAGTTGGTCCTGAATTGAATAACTAAGAAAGATACTCTTGAGGATGAATAAAGAATGGAAATTCTTTGAAAAAAAGTCTGAGTGAAGTTTAGGTGGAACTAGAATTGTTATACCTGTGGAGGTTAAGGATCTTTACCTTCAAATCGTTATGAAGATCACGTTTGAGGATGTTGAATCAATTGAAACTTGGTCAAAAGTTTTGTATTAGTGGAGAGAAAGTGTCTTTCGAACAGGACAAGACCAAAAGGCGAACATGTTCATCAATGATGTATTTGAGAAGAGGTAATACGTTTTGCACTCTTGAGGCTAGGAGGCCATTTTTCTGCTACCCAAGCACTTTATACCCTTCGTTACCTCTTTTTAGCCTATATTATTTTCTTTGACCACCCCTCTCATGGAATCAAGTCTAGAGTCAAAATTCTAAAAATAAAAAAGAGGCAAAAAGATCCATGTCCCAAGAGTACAACTGGGGCAATTCTTAGAAAGTTAAAAAAAAAACAAAGATGAAAAAATATAGTTATGTGAGATGTTTGAACTACGTTTGACCTGATTCCTTAAATAAAAGGATACGTAGGCAGCCTTACATGGTTCGGTCCCACCAAATAAGAATTCAGAAGAAAAACAAAAACAAATCCAAAAATCCTAGTATCTTAAACTAGGGCAAGACTTTTATTTCACTTTTGAAAGAGTCGATTCCAATATTTGTAAGTCTTCAACCTCCTCATTCTGAATCTACTTTGAGCCTTATGTCATCACTTTTTTCCAACCCTATCCAAAAACCTTCCAAATAAATACCTCATGATCAGCCTTCAAAAATGCCAAGATATGTATATAATAAGCAACAGTTGTCACACGACATCGAACACTATCAAGTACTCACAGAAGAAAGCAAAAAGAAAAAGGAAAGAAAAAGAAAACATGAGAGAGTCTTATTAGTGAAAACCATCACGGCACTGTAAGGCGACGGTAAATAGAGATAAATAAATGAGAGAGGCTTGTTGGTGAAAATCCCTCGGGGCACCACTAGTCAAAGGTGAGTCATGAAGTTGATGCAAAGGATTGGCACTAACAAGCCCGACTTCAAAGGTCATAAGAAAGTTAAAAGAGAAGATTTGATCAGTTTGATAGATCAGGCCATTAAGTCCAAAAGGCATGTCATGATCATTAAGGCTAGTTATCGCAAAAAAAAAAAAAAAAAATTAATAATAATAATAATAATAATAATAATTTTAAAAAAAACTTTTCCTTCCGTTCTCCCCGACAGGGGACATTTCTTGTTAATATTTTTTCTATGCATCATTGCGTCCTTCACTCTGAGTCATTCCTTGTCAAAATAAGCAAGAAACGATTTCAAAATCTGCTACCAGCTTTTCAGTTGCACAAAGTAAATTTGGCTAGCACACTCAGTTGTTATATTCTACATGCCTTGAGGATTCATGCAAAGGATCCCCCATTAGACTCTTGTCAACCAACTTGGCTAAAGCAAGAAATGATAACTTCAAGGTTAATCGGGGATTCTCTGCAGTACCGAACAAGGAATATGAAGTATGCACATCGTGCAAAAGGCACTTACCAGTTGTGATTCTCTCTGATAGACAAATTGCTTCAAAAGCAAAGGCCATTCAAGATATCAGAAAAGGTTATCTTAGAAAAGAAATCTCTTTTTTGAGACAAGGCTCATTGAGCCACAAAACACCAATGGCATTGGAAGCAAAACAATCAGGGTTGATACAGAAAGTAAAGGTCCCTTGAAAGCAACAACAAAGTCTTCTAGCAGTGCAACCAACTACCAATGCAGTTAGTCTTCCAAGGGCTGGATGTTCACAAAGCCAAGCTGCCCAAGACTCGAGGCCACAAAACGACCACCACTTTTAAAACTGACAAAATTTTCTTTATTTGAAACAGGAACAAAGTAGTGCAACGATTGTGGTTCAAAAAAAAAAAGAAAAATAATGAGAAGAGCCGACAAAGGGAAGTTTCTCAAATCTTGGCCTTTATTTGTCTTGCTACTGTACATAAAATCTTGCCATTGCTCTTCACATTTTTCCTCCTAAGGTAGTACATCCTAGTCTGATGGATTTTCCTCCCAATAAAATATCTTAGTCTGATGAATCTTTCTCCTAGGATAAAAAGACCTAGTCTGATTAATCTTTCTCCTAGGATAAAAATCTTAGTCTGATGAATCTTTCTCCTAATATAAAAAAACAAAAAAACCTAGTTTGATAAATTTTCTCCTATGATAGAAATCTTAGTCTGATGAATCTTTCTCCTAAGATAAATAAAACCTAGTCTGATGAATTTTCTCCTAGGATAAAAAAAAAAAAAAAAACCTAGTCTAATGAATCTTTCTCCTAGAATAACCGTATTAGTCTGACGAATTTTTCTCCTAAGATAAATAAACCCTAGTCAAATGAATCTTTCTCCTAGGATAAATGTCTTAGTCTGACGAATGTTTCTACTAAGATAAATAATACCTAGTCTAATGAATTTTCTCCTATGATAAAATAATAAAACAAAAAACCCTAATCTGATGAATCTTTCTCCTAGGATAAACGTTTTAGTCTGATGAATTTTTCTCCTAAGAGAAGAAGACCTAGTCAGATGAATTTTTCCTAGGATAGAAATCATAGTCTGATAAATCATTCTCCTAATAAAAAACCCTAACCTAATGAATCTTTCTCCTAGGATAGAAATCTTAGTCTGATGAATCTTTCTCCTAAGATAACAAAAAAAAAAGAGACCTAGTCTGATGAACTTTCTCCTAGGATCGAAGTCTTATTCTGTTGAATATTTCTCCTAAGATAAGAAAACCTAGTCAGATAAAATTTCCTCTAGGATAGAAATCTTAGTCTAAGGAATCTTTCTCCTAGGATAAACGTCTTAGTCTGACAAATCTTTCTTCTAAGATAAGAAAACCTAGTCTGATGAATTTTCTCCTAGGATAATTAATAAAAAAGAAGTCTGCTTTTTTTATAAAAAAAAAGGGGGGTCATTTGTTCATGCCCTTAGAAAATAAGCATTGGGACAATTTGTTTAAAAGAATGATTTTCTCAAAAAAAAACAATCCTTCTTGGTTCGTTTTAGCATAGGGTACACAATTCCTTAGTCTCGTTTTCCAACATAGGGTCTCCACTCCCTAGTTGATTTTATTTTAGACATAGGGTCTCCTTTTTCTAGTCTCCTTTTATAACATAGGGTCTCCACTCCCTAGTTGATTTTTATTTTTAGACATAGGGTCTCCACTCCCTAGTCTCCTTTTCAACCTAGTCTTTTTTTCCAACATAGGGTCTCCACTCCCTAGTTGATTTTTTATTTTAGACATAGGTTCTCCACTCCCTAGTCTCCTTTCCAACATAGGTTATTCACTCCTTAGTTCATCTTATCTTAAATGCAGGGTACATCACTCCCTGATATCTTCTCCAATATAGGGCATACCATTCCCCGGCCACATTTTTCCAACATAAGCTACACCAATCCTTAGTTGAGGCATCTTTTTGACAATAAAGGAATACCATCCGGAAAAAAAAAACAAAAAAAAAAATCATCATGATCTTTTTAGGGAACACCATTCCCGACCTTTTATTGTTTTCAATAAAGAAGTAGTTTAGAATTTTATTACAATAACTCACGAAATTTTCTTGGTGAAAACTAGGGTAGAAAAATTTCATTCGTTCGTTTGTTTTGGTGTCTGAGTAGGTTTTACCTCGAGGCACATGGTTCGAGATGACTATAGAAGAAATATCAATTCAGAATAAAATAAAAGAAAAAAGAAGTGAATCAAAAATGCAGAAGCAGATGAAATGATGTGAACTACTCCAGACATGACTGAAATCACGAGCTATTTCCCGTTTTCATCAGAAAAATCCGTAGAAGAATGAACTAATACATGTAGCTAGCAAGCATCAAGGTTAAAATCAGAGGCTACGTGAAGAATCAGTCAAGACTCAAGACCAAGTTTCAGAAGACTTATAGATAAGAATCTTGTAACTCATAGCTGATAGGCTTGTTTAGTTTCTTTTGATTTTGATTTTGATGTAATAACAGGACCACGGACCAGAGCCTCGACAAAATCTCACTCGACTCTCAAACTCATCACTCCATCCTTTAACCCACTTGAACTACACGCGACTTGATTCTCCTATACTCCGGGATATGTAGGTTGTCCAAAACCAGGACTCGGTTGCACTATTGCACTCTCTTCTCTTTTCTTTGTTTCTTCCGTTTTGAATAATGGTATGGTCAAAAATTAATCATACGGCTCACTTTGTCTTTTCCTAAAAGCTCTTCACGTTTCCAAGCAAAGAGGGGCATGCTCTGAGCACCTAATTTTGGACTATATTTAAAATTTTTGCCACTTTTGTTTTTAGTATTTAAATAGTTTTAAGTTTAATGTTGATATTTTAACTTTTATATTATTTTATTTGTAGGCTTTATTAGAGAATATGTAATATTTTTAACAAAGTCTATTACGTAGAGGGCGAAAGAATTTATTTGAATCACGGACCAAATCTAATAAAATTATTTTCTACCTTCCCTACTTTGTCTATCAACCACCGACTACACTATTCACATGTGTCACGACCCGATATTTTTCACCGACGGGACCGAGATGGTGCATAATATTTCACTTTCTAGGCAAGCCAACGTTAGAGAATCATTAACCAATTCCTTATTTTCATTCAGTAATTAACCATAATTAACTAAGATAAAATATAATAAGTGCGGAATATCATAAAACTGTATTAATTACTACCACCCGGATCTGGAGTCACAATTCATGAGCATTGTAGAATTTACTACAAGTAATAGTCTGAAAGAAATACAATTGTCTGAATGAAAGAAAAAAATAGTGACATAAAAGGTAGACGGGGATTTCAAGGTCTGTGAACACCGGCATATCTACCTTGAGTCTCCGAACAACGGACCAATAGCAAAATCTCGATCAACGTGAGCCGCTATCAAAGTCTACACAGAAGTGCAGAGTGCAGCATCAGTTCAACCGACCCCATATACTGGTAAGTGTCGAGCCTAACCTCGGCGATGTAGTGACGAGGCTAGGATAAGATACCCACATATAACCTGAACAGTATAATCATGCTTGTGGCAACAACAGTAAATAAAGAAATAATGCAGAAATAATGGGAGGGGAACATACAGTGGGGGAATACAACATAAAAAGTGAGAATAATAAAAAGACAGAATTAAACAGGAAATCCTTAAACGAACAGCAAGAAAAACTGCACGGCATCACCCTTCGTGCTTTTACTCTCATATAATACACGAC
The DNA here is from genome assembly GCF_000715075.1 of Nicotiana tabacum. Taxonomy (NCBI): domain Eukaryota; kingdom Viridiplantae; phylum Streptophyta; class Magnoliopsida; order Solanales; family Solanaceae; genus Nicotiana; species Nicotiana tabacum. Next base: position 29,150,422 of record NC_134088.1, on the reverse strand, counting down.
ATCACCCTTCGTGCTTTAAACCTCTCATAATATACACGGCATCACCCTTCGTGATGTTACACTCTTCCTCACAATATAAATAATTCATGCACGACATCACCCTTCATGCTTTACACTCTTCCTCACCATATAAATAAATCACGCACAGCATCACCCTTCGTGCTTTACACTCTTCCACACAATATATATAAATCATGCACGGCATCACCCTTCGTGCTTTACACTCTTCCTCACAATTCACAAAATCAATAACAATGAATAGAGAGAAGTTTCACAGAGAAATCAATATTTCATCAATGATTACTTTCATAATTTAACATCTCAACCTCGAATCAATATTCACAATTTTATCAACCTTGGTAGAACCAGATACAAGTCTCCCAACAATTCAACAACAACAATAAGTATGGATAACAATATTTAAGACTACAAATTTGCAAGAATGGAATTTCACTTGCATGCTATGACTCGACCACAACGCATAGATGTTCGTCACCTCAGCTATACATCGTATTCAACAACAAAACACGTAGCAAATACTCACACAATACCTTTTCCCTCAAGCCAAAGTTAGACACAACACTTACCTCAATTTCGCAAGCCACTCACTGCTCAAGTACCGCTTTCCCTTTAGAATTCACCTCCGACCCACTCGTATCTAATTATAATTGGCTTAATATCATCAATTAGCGCTAAATCAATCAACTTTAATGTATAATTATAGTTTTCTTAAGTTTTTCCAACAAAAGTCAAAAACCGACCCCGGGCCCGCTTGGTCAAAACTTGAGGTTTGGACTAATATCCATTCACCCTCGAGCCCGAATATATAATTAGTTTTGGAATCCGATCTCAAATTGGGGTCTAAATCCTCAAATTTCTGAAATTCCTAAGTTCTACCCAAAAATCCTAATTTCACCATAAAATTTCTAAATTCTAGGTTGAAATCTTGTTATAAGATGTAAAAGATTGAAAGAAAAGAGTTAAAAATCACTTACTTATGATTTGGGGAAGATTTGGTCTTTGGAAAATCACCTCTTAAGGTTTAGGGTTTGAAAAATTGAAGAATGAAATGAAATATCTCGTCTAAGTCCAAAGTTATCAGCTGCGGACGTCGCATTTATGACCTGAGGTTCGCAATTGCAAAGCTCACAAATGCGAGATCCTTCACATTTCCGCTGCCTTCGTATTTGCGAAGAATATATCACAATTGCGACAATTGGCCCATCGCATTGGCGGGAAGAAATTCGCATTTGCGAACATAACCTTCCCCAGACCCCCATCGCAATTGCAAAGAAAATCTCGCAATTGCGAGAACATGCTGGACCCGGTCATCTTCGCAATTGCGATAGATACCTCACAATTGCCAGGCTTGCTTATTTCGCATTTTCGAAAACTGATCTCACAATTGCGAGATCAGAGGCATGCAACAGGTTCAGTTATGCCAGCAAAATTTTCTAAGTTCAAAACATCCCGTGGCCTATCCGAAACTCACCCGAGCCCTCGATGCTCCAAATCGAACATGCCCACAAGTCTAAAAATATCATACAGACTTGCTCGTGCGATCAAATCGCCAAAAGAACACCTAGAACTACGAATTTAGCACCAAATCAAATGAAATTCTTAAGAACACTTTAAAATTCATATCTTCTCAACTGGACGTCCGAATCACGTCAAATCAACTTCGTTTCTCACCAAATAACGCAGACAAGTCTTAAATATCATAATGAACCTGTACCGGGCTCTGAAACCAGAATACGGACCTGGCACTAACAGTGTCAAACATCAATCAATTCTTAAAAACAAATAAATTTTCAAACTTTTAATTTTTATCAATAATTCATAACTTAAGCTACGGACCTCCGAATTCGATTCCGGGCATATGCCCAGGTCCCATAATTCGATACGAACCCACCCAAACCTTCAAAACATGGATCCGGGCCCGTTTACCAAAAATGTTGACCGAAGTCAACTAAAATAAACTTTTAAGGCATAAATTCTTATTTTCATCAATTTTCAACATAAAAGCTTTCCCGAAACCTGCCCGGACTACGCACGCAAACCGGGGGGTAAAAATGCGATTTTTAAGACTTAAGAGCGTAGATTCGAGTACTAAAATATAAGATGACCTTTTGGGTCATCACATTCTCCACCTCTAAAACAACCGTTCGTTCTCGAACGGACATAGAAAAGTACCTAGTTTGGTGAAAAGGTGGGGATATCTACTTCGCATATCGGACTCAGACTCCCAAGTAGCTGCCTCAATAGGCTGACCTCTCCACTGCACTCATCTGTGTCCAATAGGACAGAGCTGAAATCTAACACGTGGGACGGGTCACCATGATATTTCTGGAGCATAGACACATGGAATACCGGATGAACTGAGGATAACCCTGTAGGCAACGCAAGTCTATAAGCTACCTTCCCCACTCTCTCGAGGATCTCAAACGGACAGATATACCTAGGGCTCAACTTGCCCTTCTTCCCAAATATCATAACACCCTTCATGAGCGCTACCAGAAGCAATATTCTTTCTCCAACCATGAATGTAATATCACGAACTACGGTCGGCATAACTCTTTTGCCTAGACTGAGCTGTGTGAAGTCCATCCTGAATAATCTTGACCTTATCCAAGGCATCTTGTACCAAATTGGTACCCAATAACCAAGCCTCTCCCGGTTCAAACCAGCCAACTGGCGAACGACATTGCCTTCCGTATAATGCCTCATATGGAGCCATCTAAATGCTTGACTGGTAGCTATTATTATAAGCAAACTCCGCAAGTGGCAAGAACTGATCCCAAGAACTTCCAAAGTCTATAACACAAGCGCAAAGCATATCTTCCAATATCAGAATAGTGTGCTCTGACTGTCCGTCCGTCTAAGGATGGAATGATGTGCTCAACTCAACCCGCGTACCTAACTCGTGATGTACTGCCCTCCAAAAGTGCCAGGTAAAGTGCGTACCTCGATCAGAAATGATAGACACGGGCACACCGTGGAGACGAACGATCTCACGAATGTAAATCTCTGCCAACCGCTCCGAGGAATAGGTAACTCCCACGGGAATGAAATGCGCTGACTTAGGCAGCCTATCCACAATAACCCAAACTGCATCGAACTTCCTCTGAGTCCATGGGATTCTAATAAAAAAATCCATAGTGATACGCTTCCACTTTCACTCAGGAATATCTAACCTCTGAAGTAAACCACCAGGTCTCTAATGCTCACACTTTACCTGCTGGCAATTTAGGCACCGAGCTACATAGGAAACTATATCCTTCTTCATTCTCCTCCACCAATAATATTGTCGCAGGTCCTGGTACATCTTGGCAGCACCCGGGTGAATAGAATATCGAGAACTGTGAGCCTCCTCAAGGATCTACTCATGAAGCCCATCCACATTAGGCACACAAATACGACCCTGCATCCTCAAAACTCTGTCATCTCCAACAGTAACTTGCTTGGCACCACCGTGCCGCACTGTGTCTCTAAGGACAAGTAAATGAGGATCGTCATCCTGCCGATCTCTGATGCGCTCAAACAAAAAAGACCGAGCAACTGTACAAGCTAGAACACGGCTGGACTCAGAAACATACAACTTCACGAATTGGTTGGCCAAGGCCTAAACGTCCAATACAAGCGGTCTCTCACCAACTGGAATATATGCAAGGCTACCCATACTAGCTGGTTTTCAACTCAAAGCATCGTCCACCACATTGTCCTTCCTGGGATGATACAATATGGTGATATCATCGTCTTTCAATAGCTCCAACCACCTTCTCTACCTCAAATTGAGTTCCATCTGCTTGAAAAAATACTGCAAGCTCTGATGATCAGTGAATACCTCACATGGCACGCCGTAAAGATAGTGTCTCTAAATATTCAGCACGGGAATAATGACTGCCAGCTCTAGATCATGAACAGGGTAATTCTTCTCGTGAACCTTCAGCTGTCGGGAAGCATATGCAATAACCTTACCACCCTGCATCAATACCTCACCCAGGCCAATACGAGATGCGTTACAATATTCTGTATAAGATCCTGAACATGTGGGTAACACCAATACCGGTGCCGTAGTCAACGCAGTCCTGAGCTTCTGAAATCTTGCTTCACACTCGTCTAACCACCTGAATGATGCACCATTCTGGGTCAATCTGGTCAATAGGGCTGCTATGGATGAAAACCACTCCACAAATCGACGGTAACAGCCTGCCAAACCCAGGAAACTACGGATATCTGTAGCTGATGCGAGTCTAGGCCAGTTCTGGACTACCTCAATCTTCTTAGGATCCACCTGAATACCCTCTGCTGATACAACGTGACCCAAGAAAGCAACCGAATTCAACCAAAACTCACATTTTGAGAACTTAGCATATAACTGGCTGTCTTTCAGAGTCTGAAGAACGATCCGAAGGTGCTGCTCATGCTTCTCTCGAATGTGGGAGCAGATCAAGATATCATCAATAAACACAAATACAAAGGAATCTAAGTAGGGTTTGAACACCCGGTTCATCAAATCCATGAATGCTGCTGGGAATTTGTCAGCCCAAATGACATCACTAGAAATTCATAATGCCTATACCGAGTCCGAAAAGTTATCTTAGGAACATCGGATGCCCTAATCCTCAACTTATGGTAGCTAGATCTCAAATCAATCTTTGAAAACACCTTAGCATCCTGAAGCTGATCAAATAAATCATCAATCCTCAGCAATGGATATTTTTTCTTGATGGTCACTTTGTTCAACTGGCAATAATCTATACACATCCTCATTGATCTATCTTTCTTCTTCACAAACAACACAGGTGCACCCCAGGGTGAGACACTAGGTCTAATGAAGCCCTTATCAAGCAAGTCTTACAACTGCTCCTTCAATTCTTTCAACTCTGGCGGGGCCATGCGATATGGCGGAATGGAAATAGGCTGAGTGCCTGGAGCCAAATCAATGCAGAAATCAATATCCCTATCGGGTGGCATCCCCGGCAGGTCTGCAGGAAATACCTCTGGAAACTCACTAACAACCGGCACCGAATCTATGGAAGGAACCTCCGCATTAGAATCGCGGACATAAGCCAAATAAGCCAGACACCCCTTCTCGACCATATGTCGAGCCTTCACATAAGAGATAACCCTGCTGGCAGAATGGCCAAGATTCCCTCTCCACTCTAATCTAGGAAACACCTGCAAGGCTAAGGTCACCGTCTTGGCGTGACAATCTAATATAGCATGATAAGGTAACAGCCAATCCATACCCAGCATGACATCAAAATTAACCATGTCAAGAAGTAGAAGATCTACACGAGTCTCAAGAGTCCCAATGGTGACCACACACGAACGATAAACACGATCTACAATAACAGCATCTCCCACTAGTGTAGACACATACACATGAGCACTCAAAGAATTACGGGGCACAACAAAATATGAAGCAAAATTTCATGACACATAGGAGTAAGTAGATCCTGGATCAAATAGAACTAAAGCATCTCTACGGCAAACTGAAACAGTACCTGTGATAACAGCATCAGATGACTCAACCTCAGGCCTAGCTGGGAAAGCATAACACCGGGTCGGGGCCCCACCACCTTGAACTACGCCCCTAGGACGGCCTCTAGCTAGCTGGTCTCCACCTCTAACGGCCTGACCTCCACCTCTAACTGTCTGGCCCCTACCTCTGTCTACCTGACCCCTGCCCATGGCTGGCTGACTAGGTGGTGCAGCAACTGGTGTCGTAACTATAGCACGAGAACTCTGATATTGTGAGTTGCCCGTTGACCGAGGGAAAAATCTAGCAATGTTCCTCGGATCACCACAAGTATAACATAACCTCGGCTGTTATGACTACTGGACCTGAAACTGACCCTGAAACTGACCCTGTCGACCTGAATAACCACCCTAATAACTCTGGAGTGGAGGTGCACTAATAGGAATTGGTGGTGCATTGTAGGCTAGCTGGTCGGAATAATGCATCTGAGGGCCACGACCACCTGAGGCACCGTGGGATGCCTGGAGCGCTGAATGAAATGGCCTAGGAATATGGCCACTACCAAAAGTAATCCCGCCTCTAGATGAGGCACCGCTGAACTCACCGAAATGACGAGGTCTCTTGTCAGACCCCTGACCTCCCTGAGTAAGAACCATTTCGACTCGTCTGGCGACATTAGCAGCCATCTTAAAAGAAATCTTACTCCTAGTCTCCTTAGCCATCTGTAATCTGATAGGCTGAGCAAGTCCATCAATAATCCTTCTCACCCTCTCTCTCTCGGTGGGAAGCAGAAGAATAGAATGACGGGCCAAATCCACAAAACGGGTCTCATACTGAGTAACAGTCATACTGCCCTACTGGAGATGCTCAAACTGACGGCGACGCTTCTGTCTCAATGTGATAGGCAAAAACTTCTCTATGAAGAGCTGAGAGAACTGGTCCCAAGAAAGAGAAGGCGACCCAGCTGGTCTGGTCAACAAATAATCTCTCCACCATTTTTTGGCAAAATCGACCCCATTGGTCATCTGAAATGCAGCAAAATCGACCCTATTGGTCTCCACTATACCCATATTTCGTAAAACCTCGTGACAACTGTCAATATACTCCTGGAGATCCTCTGAAGGACCACCACTGAAGTGAACAATAAAGAGCTTGATAAACCTGTCTAATCTCCATAAAGCCTTAGAAGACATAGCTGGCCCATCTCCGACCTATGCGGCAATAACCGGCTGAACGAATTTGACTGGCTGAGCTACTGGAGCCTGATACTGGGGAGTTATCTGCTCTGGAATGGGAGTGGTAGGAATCTGGGCTCCTCCTCCAGCAAATGTACCAAAGCGTATTGAAGTACTAGGGTACCAATGAACCCCTCCGGAACCTGAGCTCGTCCAGCAGGAACAGCCTGGGCTGGAACCTCCTCGTCAAACTATATCTGAGGCTCCACTGTTGGGGCTGCTACTCGGGCTCTAGGCTGAGCCCTGCCCCTACCTCGGCCTCTAGCACGGCCTCGGCCTCGACCTCTGCCCCGCATAGGAGCTACCACTAGAGGCTCTGGTTGCTGCTCAGCTGAGAAAGCGGTACGTGTTCTCGCCATCTGTGAGAGAATATGAGTAGAAGAGTTCAATCTGTATTGAGAAAGAAAAATCGCAGGACGGAGAAGAATAGAAGTGAAACGTGTTCCTAAACTTCATAGCCTCTGAAGGATAAGCACAGACGTCTCCGAACCGATCCTCCAGACTCTACTAAGCTTGCTCGTGAATCGTGAGACCTAGGCAACCTAGTGCTCTAATACCAACTTGTCACGACCCGATATTTTCCACCGACGGGACCGTGATGGCGCCTAATATTTCACTTGCTAGGCAAGCCAACGTTAGAGAATCATTAACCAAATCCTTATTTCCATTCAGTAATTAACAATAATTAACTAAAATAAAATATAATAAGTGCAAAATATCATAAAACTGTATTAATTACTACAACCCGGATCTGGAGTCATAATTCACGAGCATTCTAGAATTTACTACAAGTAATAGTTTGAAAGAAATACAACTGTCTGAATGAAAGAAAATAACAGTGACCTAAAATGTAGACAGGGACTTCAAGATCTATGAACGCCGACAGATCTACTTTGAGTCTCTGGACAGTGGACCAATAGCAAAATCTCGATTAACCTGAGCCGGTATCAAAGTCTGCACAGAAGTGCAGAGTCCAACATCAGTACAATCGACCCCAAGTACTGGTAAGTGTCGAGCCTAACCTCGACAAAGTAGTGACGAGGCTAGGACACAACACCCACATATAACCTGAACAGTATAATCATGCTAGTGGCAACAACAGTAAATAAAGAAATAACGCAGAAATAATGGGAGGGGAACATACAGTGGGGGAATACAACATAAAGAGTGAGAATAGTGAAAAGACAGAATTAAAATGGAAATCCTTAAACGAATTGAGCAATTAAAACAGCAAGGAAAACTACACGGCATCACCCTTCGTGCTTTTACTCTCATAATATACACGGCATCACCCTTCGTGCTTTAAACCTCTCATAATATACACGACATCACCCTTCGTGCTTTATACTCTCCTCCTCACAATATAAATAATTCATGCACGGCATCACCCTTCGTGCTTTACACACTTCCTCACCATATAAATAAATCACGCACTGCATCACCCTTCGTGCTTTACACTCTTCCTCACAATATATATAAATCATGCACGATATCACCTTTCGTGCTTTACACTCTTCCTCACAATTCACACAATCAATAACAACGAATAGAGAGAAGTTTCACAAAGAAATCAATATTTCATCAATGATTACTTTCACAATTTCACATCTCAACCTCGAATCAATATTAACAATTTTATCAACCTTGGTAGTACCGGATACAAGTTCCCAACAATTCAACAACAACAATAAGTATGGATAACAATATTTAAGACTACAAATTTGCAAGAATAAAATTTCACTCGCATGCTATGACTCGACCACAACGCATAGATGCTCGTCACCTCAACTATACATCGTATTCAACAACAAAACACGTAGCAAATACTCACACAATACCTATTCCCTCAAGCCAAAGTTAGACACAACACTTACCTCAATTTCGCAAGCCACTCACTGCTCAAGTACCGCTTTCCCTTTAGAATTCACCTCCGACCCACTCGTATCTAATTATAATTAGTTTAATATCATCAATTATCGCTAAAGGAATCAACTCTAATGTATAATTACAGTTTTTCTAACAAAAGTCAAAAACCGACCCCGGGTCCGCTTGGTCAAAACCTGAGGTTTGGACCAATATTTTTTCGCCCCCGAGCCCGAATATGTAATTAGTTTTGAAATTCGACCTCAAATTGGGGTCTAAATCCTCAAATTTCCAAAATTCCTAAGTTCTACCCAAAAATTCTAGATTCTAGGTTGAAATCTTGTTATAAGATGTAAAAGATTGAAAGAAAAGAGTTAGGAATCACTTACCTATGATTTGGGGAAGATTTGGTCTTTGGCAAATCCTCTCTTAAGGTTTAGGGTTCGAAAAATTGAAGAATAAAATAAAAAATCCCGTCTAAGTCCAAGGTTATCAACTGCGGACGTCACATTTGCGACCTGAGCTTCGCAATTGCGAAGCTCGCAAATGCGAAGGGGTCATCGCAAATGCAAGATCCTTCACATTTACGTTTTCTTCGCATTTGCGAAGAATATGTCGCAATTATGACAATTGGCCCATCGCATTTGCGGGCAGAAATTCGCATTTGCGAACATACCCTTCCCCAGACCACCATCGCAATTGCAAAGAAAATCTCGCAATTGCAAGAACATGCTGGCCCCGGCCTTTTTCGGAATTGCGAAAGATACATCACAATTGCCAGGCCTACTTATTTCGCATTTGCGAAGCCTGATCTCGCAATTGCGAGATCAGAGGCCTGTAACAGGTTCAGTTATGCCAGTAAAATTTTCTTAGTTTAAAACATCTCGTGGCCTATCTGAAACTCACTCGAGCCCTCGATGCTCCAAACCGAACGTGCCCGCAAGTCTAAAAATATCATACGGACTTGCTCGCGCGATCAAATTGCCAAAATAACACCTAGAACTACGAATTTAGCACCAAATCAAATAAAATTCTCAAGAACACTTTAAAAATCATATCTTCGCAACTGGACGTTCGAAACACGTCAAATCAATTCCGTTTCTCACCAAATTTCGCAAACACGTCGTAAATATCATAATGAACCTGTACCGTAATTCGAAACCAGAATATGGACCCGGCACTAACAATGTCAAACATCAATCAATTCTTAAAAATAAATAAATTTTTAGACTTTTCATTTTCATCAAAAATTCATAACTTGAGCTAGGGACCTCTGAATTCGATTCCAGGCATATGCCCAGGTCCCATAATTTAATACGGACCCATCGGGACCATCAAAATATGGATCTAGGCCCGTTTACCAAAACTGTGGACCGAAGTCAACTAAAATAAACTTTTAAGGCATAAATTCTTACTTTCATCAATTTTTAGCATAAAATTTTTCCGAAAACCTGCTCGGACTTCGCACGCAAATTGAGGAGGGTAAAAATGAGATTTTAAGACTTAAGAGTGCAGATTCGAGTTCTAAAACATAAGATAACCTTTTGGGTCATCACAACGTGTCATATCTCACTACCCTTTCACTATTTCCTTATTCCACCATCCACCTATTACACTATTCATGTGTCACTATTCCTTGACCCATCGTTCATTTTCAACACTCCTCCCCTCATCTATTCTTAATATATGTACACACACAAAGAGAGGGAAAAAATAGAGAGAGATCTGAGGGAACACAAGATAAATCAAACGCAGTTGCTCTCTTCTTCTTCCTCACAATATATTCATCCTCTTCCTCTAAACCTCCATAAAAATTGGCCATTTTCTCCACCACTTAAAATACCCTTAAAACCCATGAAGAACTCCATGGAAACCGGTGACTAGAGCTCCAAAAACACCCTTAAAAGACCTCCAAAAAATAACTCCTTTCTCCTCAAACCCAACTGATTTTTTATCAATTTACAGCTACAAAAATCAGCCAAAAAACTCCTTTAAACTTCACCTTAGAGCAGTCCCGTTTGCACATAAAAGACAGCTCCAAGGTTGAGTTCGAGTCCGCCGACGAGTTTAGGTTCGAGTGAGCTTCGGTCTTGGTTTGTGAGTCCCGAAAATATTTTATTGATATGATTGTTATAGAGACTTTGTACCAATTTTAACATTGGAGAATAAATTGGTTGAAGTTCTCTTAAAAAAGGTTCGTTCCTTTTTCTATATTGCCTTTTTTTGCTTTAGTCATTTCTCTTTTCAACTAAATGTTGCATTGCTCTTAACATTTTTGGTCAGTCCCATCTGATCATTCTGTTGCCTTGATTTATTTGTTTCATCATCTTTCCTTAAGTTTGATTTAGTTTCTATCTCTCTTTGATTAACTATGGAGATCAAATAAATGGTATTGGTTAATTAAAATTTAAATTAGTCATGAATTGTTAGAATAATGGTTCATCTGTTAAATGGACAGTATGGGGGGCAAATTAAGAGCATTAAATTTGGGCTTTAGCATTTATTTAGGCAATGGTAGTAACTGATAGTTTCAACAAAAGGATTTAGGCCACAATTTTGTGCAAATGGATTAAGGTAGTAGACCATCTAACTTTGAGTGGGTCGCTTGGTTTGGAACTAAATAGGCTGCCAGTTGACCTTTGGATAAAACAACTACTTGGGCTCAATTTGAATCTTGCTAGCCTTTACTTAATTGCAATGTTAGTTTACTAGTCAAGTACTCAATAATTTGCATATTTCTAGTCAACTTAACTCCTCAAAACACGTTGTTCATCAAATAAATCCATATCCATAACTCATGGCCCACAATAATCCAAAATTAGAATAAGCAACTTATAAACATTCGTAGCTTGCTTTAGGCGCGATTAATAAAATATCGTGACTATGGGTACGGCTCCCGTGGCATGGTCACGATACGTAAATCCCAAATCAAGTGCGCGTTTAACGTGACTTGACCACAACTTCAAACAAATAATTAAAATCAATATGTTGTAGATCGCGGGTGTGTTTCACGTGACGCGATTCGCAATATGTACAAAAACAAACGAGTGTGCGACATTGCGACTTGTTCAAATAAATCCCATAAATATTAAAATGGTTAAATAAATAATTAAAGGAGGTTAGAAGATTAAATGCATAGTAGGTTTAAAACATGTAATAAATCATATAATTAGGCCAATTATCAATAGTTAAGCGACCATGCTAAAACCACGGAACTCGGGAATACCTCACACCTTCTCCCGGGTTAAAGGAATTCCTTACCCGATCTTCTGTTTTCGCAGACTGTAAAAATAGATTCATTTTCTTCGATTTGGGATTTAGAATAAATCGGTGAATTGGGACACCATAAATTATCCCAAGTGGCGACTCTGATCAAATAAATAATCCCATTTCGATTAATGTCACTTAAAACTCCTTGTCCCCTCGGGAAAAAAGAGGTGTGACACTCTCTACTACACCACTCTATTATGAAGTACCCGATGTAGATAATTGAGATATAATTATTTATTCTGATAAGTAACTAATGAAAAGTGCCACCCACCTAAGATAAGATCGTAATCATTGAATATACTCCTATGGTGCTTCTCCGTGTCAAACCTTAAAATCCTTAAATTATTCAAAGTATTCGGATTTACGGTGCATCAAATATATATTCATAGTTTGAGTAATCATTCATGAATGTCATAAAAATACTCAAAACCACTTCTTGCATATATGTTCATTAGACAGCACAATCAAAAATGGATTAAAACTTATCACCAAATCTCTTTCCTTTGGAGGAGAAATGTCTCTTAGTTTTATTTTTTTCTAAACAGGTCCACAAGTTGGTAGTGCCTCTACTTTCAATGAACCTTAAGGTTCATCCCTGACCAACTTGTAATCCTATCTAGATAATTACAACTTAGACGTAAGTGCACAGATAAGTTTAACTTAATTTTGAAGAATATTTTCTCTTATAAGGTTGAGTAATATTGTTCAGATTAGGAAAAATATTAACAATAACAAGCTCATGCATCCATTTACCACAAGAGATAAAATATTTATGGAGCTCAATAACTCAAGGGTTATTCAAAAATATTCTAGATATCCATCTCTTATTATGCCAAAAAATCAAAATTATATTCATTATAGCAAAAGGTACATATATTGCATCCTTTAAATTAATATCTCATCACAACCAAAGGAAATTTTTGATAAGTGAGACGACAAGATACATGAAGTCATTATGGAGTTGAGATATGAAATATTAAATAGATCATAATAAGTCAATTAACATTTAATAATAAAATTCAGACTGCATTTAATAAATATATATATATATATATATATATATATATATATATATATATATATATATATATATATATATATAAAATTCAGATTGCATTCAAACTACACGAAATTGACTGATTCTCAATTTCTATGGTGCACGCTCGTCACCTAGAATGTGCGTCACCTCCAAACAAATCACATAACATGTATAATCAGGGTTCATACCCTCAACACCATGTTTAGAAGTGTTACTTACCTCGAACAAGTCAAATGATACTCCAAAAATGCCAACTCGTGCGTACCAACCCCCGGATGACTTGAAACTAGCCAAGAGCAATTCAATACAACCAACACCATCTAAAGGAATCAATTCCATAACAAAATACCAAGTTCTTAATCAAAATGTCGAAAGTCAACTCAAAAGTTAGCCCCCCAGGCCCACGTCTCGAAATCCAATAAAAGTTACAAAATCTTGAAGCCCATTCAACCACGAGTCCAACAATACCAAACTTACCAAAATCCAATACCAAATCATCACTCAAATCCCCAAATTAAACTCTCTAAATCCCTAGCCTCAAATTTCCAAAATTACACCTCAAAAACGCACAAACTGTGTGGGAAATTCAATAGAGAAACATAATTAGTGAATAAAATTAACCACAAGCGACTTAAGTCAAGAAGAAAATCGCCTAAGCCTCAGCTTGAAATGTCCAACATGAAGAAAATCACGAAACCCTTGAACTTAATACTTTGCCCGGCACTTTCGCACCTGCGACTCATTTAGTCACGCCTGCGGTCTTGCATGTGCGAGAAATCCTCCGCTCCTGCGGTTTGCCGAAGGCTCCACTACCTCTATTGCGGCGATCACACACGCGCAGGTGCGAGTCCGTACTTGCGAAAATACTTCTGCATCCGCACTCCACAGTAACCAAGTGAATTCCCGCTTCAGCGATTGCTGCTTTCGCTCCCCCGCACACGCAGGGGCGCCTCTTCCACTACATCTGCGAAGACTCGAAGCCCAGTCTTATTTTGCTTATGCGATGGCACCACCGCTTTTGCGGCCCCACACATGTGCCCATAGCTCCGCAGGTGCGGTCACATCAAAACTTCTGCCAAACCAGCCTTAGCCAAAATTTCTAAAAATGATTTGCACCTCGTCCGAACTCACCCGATCCCCTCAGGATCTCGTCCTAATATACCAATAAGTTCTATAACATTACACGAACCTACTCAAGGCTTCAAATCACACATAACAATATCAAAATGACGAATCGCACCTCAAATCAAACTTAAATGAACTTTGAACTTTCAACTTCCAAAACGCGCGTCGAAACATAATAAATCAACTCGGAATGAACTCAAATTTTGTACATAAGTACAAAATGACATAACGAAGTTATTCCAGTTTCCGGAACCACAATTCAAATCTGATAACCACAAAGTCAACTTGCGGTCAAACTTATAAACTCTCCAAACCTTCAAATTTCTCACTTTCGTTAATTAGTGCTGAATCCTTCTAGAAATATCCAAATGTAAATTCGGGCATACGTCCAAGTACAAAATCACCATCCGAACCTAACGGAACCATCAAAATATGGTTCAAGGGTCAAATTCATAAAAGTCAAACTTAATCACCTCTTCCAACTTGAAGATTAAACAATAAAATTCATTCTTCCAAATCGATTCTGAATAACATAAAAACCAAAGCCGACGATTCACACAAGTTATAGTACATCATACAGAGCTACTCATACCCTCAAACTACCAAGATAAGTACAATTTCTCAAAATGAACGATCGAGTCGTTACACAAAGGCCGTTAAAATCATGATCTCCAAAATTACGACCAAATTTTAAAATTAGTGTTTTAAGCATTTTTGTAAAGAACTTAAAATATGAGGTACATTCTTATCATATATCAATTTATGTTAAATCAACATGTACTATTATGTTTCAGATTGAACATAAATAAAACCAATATAAATAATGACTTTTCATATTCAAATAACGTTTTATTCCCGTAAATCGCCAAAAAACCCATCTAAACGACCTCAAACTGCTGAAATACTACATAATTCACTGCATAATACTGAGTATTCCTTATCAGGTCATTTTTGATGAACCCACCAAATTTCAAGTCAACCGTAGATCGTAAAATTCATGATCACCAAAACTATGACCAAATTGAAATTAATTTCTTCAAGCGAATTTAGAGATTAAATCGATATGATTAACATTCTTTCCATATATCGTATCAGGTTAAATCATCATTTGTAATCATGTTCCAGATTTAACACAAATAAAACTGATATGTAAAGAATAGTTTTTTCACATTTAAAACTCATTTAATCCAATAAACTGTTTAAACCCCCATCTAAACGACCTCGATAATACTGAAATATGACATGATTCACTGCATATAAGTGAGTGTATCTCACAAGGACGTTTTTAATAGACCTACCAAATTTCAGGTCAATTGAAGTTCGTTAAATTCTTGTCCTCCAAATCTATGACAAAATTTGGAGAATAACCGTTTTAGACATTTTCACGGATTAAAATAAATATGAGCATGCTTTCTACTTTCCTTATACTTATTCCATGAGCAAAATACATAGATTATATCCTTCCTTTTAAGCAAGGTACATAATACCACCTCTTAGATCAAATTGTCCTCCCGTATTATATGCATGAGGATCCAAGATATTACTTTTAATCCTCTTGGATAAATGCCTTTGTAATGACCCGACTGATCGTTTTGAGCTCTAGTATGTCATTCTATGGTTTGAGGCCTTGAGTAGCTTCACTTCATGAATTATGACTTGTACGCATAGTCGAAATTTAATTTCGGGAAGTTCGGAATTGATTTGAAAAGAAAAATTCTAAATTCGGAAGATTTAAGTTGGAAGAGTTGACTAAGGTTTGATTTTGAGTAAATGACATCAGAATCAGGATTTGAAGGTTCCAATAGGTTTGTATGATAGTTTTGTACTTGGACGTATGTTCGGGTTGAGTATCGAGTGGACCGGGAGCATTTCAGCGCTTATTATGGAAATTTAACATTTTGAAAGTTTAAGAATTTCTTAAGTTTGATTTGAAGTCGACTTTGGTGTTATAGATGTCCGTTTCAGTTTCCGAGACTTGAAATAGGTTCATATTGTGATTTATGACTTGTGCGTAAAGTTTGGCATCAATCCGGAAAGTTTAAGTGTGATTCGGACGCGTTCGGCGAAGTTTGAATGTTTGAAAGTTAGAAAGGTTTCAATCATTAATTTGTAATTTTGATGTTGTTTGATGTGGTTTGAGGCTTCGACTAAGTTCATGTCATGTTTTGGGATGTGTTGGTGCATTTGGATGTGGTCTCGCAGGGCCTCGGGTGCGAATTGGATTGGAAACGGATCAAATTTGGACTTGGGAAACTGCTAAAGTGCACCAGGTCTGGTGCGATCGCACCTGCGAAGGATTTGGCCGATGGTGCGAGACCGCAAAGTCACGTTTAGCATCGCAGGCATGGAGTTGTGCTGGGCAGAAGGGATGCGCATGTGCATGGTTTTAGCCACACCTGCGAGATAGCATACGCGGGAAAGAGATGCACATGTGCGAGGGTGGGCGTGATGTGTCATTTCTGTAGAAGCGAAGTCTGTTCCGTAGAAGCGAAGGAAGGAGGGATGAAGGGAACTGCAGAACCGGCATTTTTGGCCGCACCTGCGGAATCGCAGAACCAGTCAAATGACTGCATGTGCGATGATCGCTAGGCAGAAGACTTATTTTAGTACGTGGGTTTGGCTCATTTTCATTTCTTTTCTTCCTTGGGAGCCAACCTTGGAGCGATTTTGGAGTGATTGTGGAGTGCTATTTTCATTTTCAATCATGAGGTAAGTAAATTTCTACAAGTTGTGAGTTAAATATATCAATTTGGGCTTGTAAATACATGAAACCTTTTGGAAATTGTGGGATTTTAAGAGAAAATCTAGAAATTAGTATTTTTAGTTTTTTACCACGAAATTAGACATAGAATTGAGAATAAATCATATATTTGAGTTCGTAATGTTATGGGTAAAGTTTATCTTCAAAACATTTTGAAATCCGAGCACGTGGGCTCAAGGGTTGACTTTATTGACCTAGTGAGCAGAGTTAAAAATTGTTACAAATTGTTAAATTATAATCACGAGAGTATATTTTCATTGATTTGCACATTGTTTAACTAGTTACGGAATGTTTGGCTTAGAGTTGAGTGTTACAGTGGCGTTGGAGACAGTTATTGAACCTTGAAGTGAGATAAGTATCATGTCTAACTTTGTGAGGGGGAAATTACTCCCTAGGTGATGTAATTGTTATGTGCTATTAGTTGTGGCTGCTACGTATGCACGAGGTGGTGAGAGTCTGTACATAGCTAAAGCATGTCATGTCCGGGTAGACTTAGGACTTTACCATGTAATACTTGAAATATATTGAATTTATTTTGCTGTCTTAATTAATTGAAATTATAATTGAACCTGATTTAGAAATACATGCATATATGATAGGCCGAACCTTATTACCTTGAGTTGTTGGCAAGTAATTTGAGAAACATTAAAGATTATACTCACCTTGTGTTCATATACTGTATCGTAAGCTCATGTCTCGTAATTCGATAATTCCTTTCCTTTCTTGTGGAGCGGGTCGAACGCCTCGGCAGGATTATGTACCACACTCTCATGGGATCGGGCCATTTATCTCGGCTATATAATAGATGCATCTATGGTTCATGCCGCTCGCCCCTTGGCAGTGTAAACATTATGATGGGATTGTGTCGATCGCCTCGGTAGTATCATATTCTTTCTTAAATATGGTCGTACCACCTCGGCATAATCGTGTGTTTTATCGCTAGCAGTCTTAATAATTGCGAGATTTTCCTTCCACTGATCCCTTGCATTTTATATGGTATTTCTTATTTGTTTGTTGTTGGCACTTGATATTTTCGAGCTGTTGAGATAGAATACGAGATTGAGAAGATTGATATTGCTAAAAGATATTTTGGGAAGATTGTGTTAGTTACAGATTTACCTCACAACTATTGTTGTACTCTTATCTATTTATTATTTACTCTATTGATTTATTGGACCAATAGTAAGTGTTGATATCGACCCCTCGTCACTACTTCTCCGGGGTTAGGCAAGATACTTACTGGGTACGCGTTGATTTACATACTCATGCTGCAATTTTACACTAAATGTGCAGGATCTGACAGGTTCATTTGGTGATCATCTTGGCACGTAGGCGCAGCTGTTGAGGATACTTTATGTGATCCACATTCCAGGCTACGCATCGTAGTCCACAGAGCCTCCATCGTATTATTTAATTTATCCTGTCTCATTTACATTTAGACAAATGCTGTATTATTATTTCACTCCTTAGTAAATGCTCATGTATTTGTGACACCGGGTTTTGGGGTATACTAGTTGATGCTTACGGTTATGTATATTATCATCGCCTCTCATTTCTCTTAAAAACTACAATTTTGTACATTCCCATGGAAATTTCCGATTTTTATTAAAATTTGTAATTTTGAAAGTATTAAAATGAGTAATTAAATTGATCAATCACCGTTGGCTTGCCTGATGGCGGCGTTAGGCGCCATCACGACCTATAGTGGATTTTGGGTCGTGACAGCTTGATATCAGAGCTCTATATTCACTTGGGTCTCACGAATCATGAACACGTCTAGTAGAGTCTTGCGGATCGGTACGGAGACGTCTGTACTTATCTTTGAGAGGCTAGAAGGTTGTTAAGAGCACTTCCCTTCTTGATTCCTCATCGTGCGATTTGATTCTCTTGGGTATTGTGCCTTTATTTCCTTCATACTCAATCTTATGCGACGTGAAGTGCTTTTTATCAATTGGGCATCAAAGAGTTATAGTGGTACCGCATACGCGGTGTAGGATGTTTTCCCTGCGTGTTCAGGTAGGCTATTATCGTCGTCTTGCGGAGGGATGTTCTGTCGTTTCAACTCAATATCGGTATTTCCTATGGTTTTGAGTCTATGCACAGATTGCTATGATGTTCATGCATTGTTATCACACAATGTTGGTGTAATGGTAGGGTGCTTGTCTATGTGTCGAGCTAGTGAATTACTTGAAAGGAGGATCTCTCAGTATGTGGTTTAGGGGATCGGCATTTAATTCCAGCAGGGGGAAGACAATCAGTCTATGGATGTTCAGGCCTTGGTTGATGGAGTAATGAGACTTGATATTTTGGGCCTCGTGGAATCCTCATTTGTGATGTGATATCATCGTCTTTGTTTGAATGCATTAAGGTTTGCCGGTGTTATGGTCTTCTTCGATTTGCCTTCGGGGCAGGGTGTTGTGAAATGGTGCCTGAGGAGCGGTTGTTAGAGATAGCAGAGCGTAGCGATTTCAGAATAGAATTGGTGTTTATAATGTTGATGGCTCGAGAAAGATGATCTTCTAGGAAGTTTAGAGTTGGTAGCAATTTATTAGTTCAGGTGCTACAGGTATGGATTTGATTTGAGGCAGCATTTGTGAAGCGAAGTATGATGAAGGACATGGCAGGAGTTGTCTCGCAGTGGTTCAATAACTAGCAGGTCAATTATGAAAAGAAGAGGTCGAGAAGTTTCTTAAAGGAGAAGGTTTAACCAAAGTGGGAGTGGTAGAGTAGCATATGGATTCTGTGGTATGATAGCCACATGCCTTGAGAAAAGTTTAAAGCGATTCAGGGAATCGTGGTGGGAAGTGACTAGGTCCATGAGTTTTTATTTAAGATGGAGGCTACTGCACTGAGGAAGATTGAGTATGGCAAAGAGGAGTTTGTTTGAAATGAGGATGGTGTGAAACCTTGATTACCATTTTTTATAATGGAACGTTAGTTTGAGTTTGGAATGTATTGTCAGACGTTCAGTTGATGTCAATGGGTAATGAACAGACTTGCACGACCGGTGGACGAGTATGAGCTCAGGAGGGTATACTGAATTCGTGGTAGTTGTACCGAGTGCAACGTCGTTGGAAGATGTCGGCATGGAATTCCACATGTGGGTTATCTCGTGTGAGTAGGTTAGCGGTTGCGTAATGTTGATGAAGTTTCTACTAAGAGTTCTACTTACTACATAAGAGCAGATTGAGTGTGCGATTGTGGATGATAATTCGGAATGTTTCATGAAAAGCTTAACAAAAGATTTCGAGAAATTTGGCGGGTTAACGGTGCGAGATCATGGTAATTGAGAAGGAGGAATGTTTGTGGGATCTACATTTTGTGATGGTAGCTTAAAGCTAAGTGGTGGAGCCCACCGTCTACGATTGGATCGCGTGGTTGACTGCTTGTGCAATTTTTGGTTATCGGTGCATTGGTGGATTATTTACGACTAAAAAAAGGAAACATCAGGGGTAATTCGGGTAAAGAACTTGATGAATGTGTGTTATATTGGGCCTTATCGATTCATGTTCAAGTTTTTGGAAAGACTCAAAGTTTTTGCTTCTTGTGGATGTAATGTACAAGGAACAGAATTCAACTGGTTACTTCCTTGAGAGGATGTTCATGTGCTAACAGAGCGTTGGAGTTTGATTACATTCAGGACCAGGTCAAAGTGGGTGACTCTTAATAGTGGTTTATTGGGTTCAAGGATGTAGGCGCGGGCGGTGTCAACGAATTTTAGGTTTGTTGTGTGGCTGAAGACCGAGATTTTGCGGAGTAGTATTGGGGAATTTTCTATATTATCATCAGGTATGCAGAGTAGTATTGAAGGAATGGGAGAAATAGCTTCACAATTTGCGAAAGGCCTTTCGGAATGGGTATACCATTTGGAGATGCTATTGTGCGCATAAGGAGGGTATGAGATGGTTCATGAGTATTGAGACGATGTTGTCTCATGATTCGGGTCACTCGGGATGAGTGCTGATTGAGTTTGTTGTGTTTTGAATGGAGCTATTATTATTTCTAAGGCAAGTCAAAAGTAAATTTGAAGAAGTTAGGTCGGTTAGTAATGGTTTGAATCAGCGTGATTGTGGCAATGATCAGTTCATTCGGTATGTAAGCTATACAAGTGATTTGTGACTGTATGTGCAGGCTTGACAGCCACCGTAATTTTATTGATTTGGAGGTATTTGATTGTAATGGCCTTATTATGTGTAAATAGATCCCAGAAGGGTTTTGAGGGTTTAGACCACGACTTGAGGTTTGTATTTTCTGTGGTTGGGGATACAGTTGTATGTTGCAATGGTTCTTCTGAAATGATTTAAGTGAAAGGTTCTTATCCAATGGAGTGCTTATTCAACTAGTAGTTTAGTGGTTATGATGAATTCTTGTATTATCGCATAGCAACATGATAGGTGCAGTGAGCGGCATGGGGATTGGGAGTTAAGGATCAAGTTTGTGGCTCGGTGTTGATAAGAATGTCACTAGCTCGGATGAGCAGGGAAAATTTCAGATGTTTAGATGAAGCTGGCACTATCTTAGTCTCCCCTAAGAGTTGTGTTTTAAGAAAGAGACATCGTATATTGATTTGCAGATTTTGTTTGCCTTACAGAATTAGTAAGGTTAGTAGTATGGAGGTGCACACTTTGCTATCTGGTGCGGGAGGTCGTGGGAACGTACCTCACAGGGAAATTGTATAAGCGTGGCATGTTAGTCACTTGTCGGTTATAATTGGGACCAAGTATGGAGATTTTGGTACTAGCGCTAATGTGAGAGTTTATGCCTGAGAGGCATTCTATTCCTTGGGTTGTGGACTGTGTGAGTTTGTTCCGGATTAGATGGCTATTCTTATGTGTCATGTATAGGGTTATTGTGGATCCTTGAAAGGTTATTAGCCCAGTATGGTATGATGAGAATCGACTTGAGGTCCGTTGATGGGTTTAATGTGAATGTGTGCTCTACATCAGGTCGGATGTGTTCATTTAGCATAGCGTTGCTTATGGAGGAGTCTTCGACCGTTTGATGTTATTCCCGTCGTTAGAAATTCCATGTAATACTCCATTGTGCTCTTTGGATCATGCGACGACTTGATTATTCGCACGTGTGTTGTGACCCCATGTGACTTATGGTGTTATATGAGCAAGATGGCTCTCGAGATGTAGATCATTTATTGCACCTTTAGTTGTGCTTGGGTTTTGTAGCGTATGGCGCTATCCGTCACCCCAGGGTTATGTTTTTGCACTTAGCATGTTTGTGGTCAATATTCAGGTATTTCATAGGTGTAAGCATTATGGCTTGATGGGTATTTCCTTATTATTGCTATGTGTGGATCGGGTGGCACGTCGCCACGGGTATGTTGTTTGGATCGGGTTGCACGCTGCAACGGTAACATGTGTGGATCGGGTGGGACGCCGCTATGGGTATGTTGTTTGGATTGGGTTGCAATTCGAAACGGTATCATGTGTGGATCAGGTTGCATGCCGCAACAGTGAGATGTTGAGTATGGTTCCCTATATCTATTCTTGTGCATTTTGTTTCTCATTCTCTGAGAAGGGTTCATAGTATCTGTTCGACCGTTTCATTTGTTACGCGGGCTGGGTAGTTCTTTTCTAGAGTTTGTTCCTCCTTATGTGTCATATTCAAGTTGTGTCTTGCCGGCACATTGATGACATCATTTGAGGTTCTTGTCAGTGCTTGAGATGGCTTATTGCTTGAGCAGCTTGTACTGGGTGAGATTAGGTTATTGGACATGGGATTAGTGCGATCAGAGTTTTGTAGGGTATATTAAAGAGCGAATACCGTTATTCAATTCAGAATGAGGTAATGGTTCTTGTCAGAAGGAATGACTCCATGATTTATCAATTTTATTAGGTGGTTATGAGTTTCTACACATATCTTTCGCTGTGGCAGTATTTCAAGAGTTGGAACAGGGCTTACATGTGTTATGAGGCGTATTGTGGGCATCCGAATTGCAGGTATTGTTGTCAGAGGATGTTATTATGGTCAAGCAACTAATTTCGTTCATGGTGTGATTTCTACGGAGTAGCATGGTCATCTTGGTGCAGTGTGTAGGGATTTATACAATGTTCGTATGTTAGATTCAGGCCTCATAGAGAATTTTGTATGCTAGAATGTGGTTCCAAGGCTTGTGGACTAAGGTAGCAGGAAGGATTTTCAGTTTCGCTCAAGCAAGTGTGTTCATATGGGTTGTGGTGGCACGAATAGGTGCACGAAGTGTTGAACAATGATTTTGGGGCAACTTCGGAGCAGTTCTTAGCACGTTCGAGGACGAACGTATGTTTAAGTAGGGGTGAATGTAACGATCCGACCAGTCGTTTTGAGCTCTAACATGTCACTCGGCGATTTGAAGCCTTGAGTAGCTTCACTTCATGTATTATGACTTGTACGCGTAGTCGGAATTTACGTTTGGGAAGTTCGGAATTGATTTGGAAAAAAAAACATTTAAATTCATAAGCTTTAAGTTGGAAGAGTTGACTAAGGTTTGACTTTTGAGTAAACGACCTCAGAATCGGGATTTGAAGGTTTCAATAGGTTTGTATGATGATTTTGGACTTGGGCGTATGTTCGGGTTGAGTATCGGGTGGTCCGGGAGCATTGTTGGCGCTTATTATGGAAAGTTAACATTTTCAAAGTTTAAGCATTTCTCAAGTTTGATTTGAAGTGGACTTTGGTGTTATTGATGTCCGTTCAGGTTCCGAGCCTTGGAATAGGTTCGTATTGTGATTTATGACTTGTACATAAATTTTGGCATCATTCCGGAAAGTTTAAGTGTGATTCGGACGCGTTCAGTGAAGTTTCAATATTTTAAAGTTTAAAGAAAGGTTTTTATCGTCAATTCATAATTTTGATATTGTTTAACGTGGTTTGAGGCTTCTACTAAGTTCGTATCGTATTTTGGGATGTGTTTGTATGTTTGGATGAGGTTTCGGGGGGGGCTCAGATGCGAATTAGATTGGAAACAGATCGATTTCGGACTTGAGAAACTGCTAAAGTGCACTAGGTCGGGTGCGATCGCACCTGTGAAGGATTTGGTCGCAGGTGCGAGACCGCAGAGGCGCGTTTGGCATCACAGGTGAGATATCGTATAAGCGCGTTTGGCATCGCAGGTACAGAGTTGTGCTGGGCAAAGGGGATGTGTAGGTGAGAGGTTTTGGTCACACCTGCAAAATAACAAATTTCTGGAAAGAGATGCGCACGTGCGAGGGGGGCATGAGGCATCGTTTCCGCAGAAATGGAGCCCAGGTTGTAGGTGCGACTCTGCAAAAGTGGAGTCGGGTTTGCAGAAGCGAAGTCATAAGGGCAGAAGTGAACTGCAGAAGCGGAATTTTTGGCCACACTTTCGGAACCGCAGAAGCGGTCAAATGACCGCAGGTGCGATGATCGTTGGGTAGAAAACTTGTTTAAGTTCGTGGGTTTGGCTCATTTTTATTTCATTTCTTCCATGGGAGCTAGCCTTGGAGCGAATTTGGAGCACCATTTTCATCGTCAATTGTATGGTAATCAATTTCTACAAATTGTGAGTTAAATATATGAATTTGGGCTTGTAAATACATGAAAAATTGTGAAAATTGTGGGATTTTAAAAGAAAACCTAAAAATTAGTATTTTTGGATTTTGACCGCGAAATTGGACATGCAATATGGAATAAGTCATATATTTGAGTTCGTAATATTATGGATAAAGTTTATCTTCGAACAATTTTGGAATCCGGGCACATGGGACCGAGGGTTGACTTTATTGACTTATCGAGCAGAGATGGGAATTATTTTAAATTGTTAAATTATAAGCATGAGAGTATATTTTGATTGATTTTCACGTTGTTTGACTAGTTTCAGAACGTTTGGCTTGGAGTTGAGTGTTAGAGTGGCGTTGGAGCCGGTTATGGAATCTCATAGCGAGGTAAGTTTCTTGTCTAACTTTGTGAGGGGGAAACTACCCCATAGGTGGTGTTATTGTTAAGTGCTATTAGTTATGGATGCTACATACACATGAGATGACGAGAGTCTGTACGTAGCTAAAGCATGTTATGTTCGGGTAGACTTAGGACTTTACCAAGTAATAATTGAAATATATGAATTCATTCTGCTGGCTTAATTAATTGAAATTATAATTAAACTTGATTTAGTAATACATGCATATATGATAGGCCGAGCCTTATTACCTTGAGTTGTTGGCAAGTAATTTGAGAAACGGTAAAGGTTATACTCACCTTGTGTTCACATAATGTATCGTAAGCTCGTGTCTCGTAATTCGATAATTCCTTTCCTTTCTTGTGGGGCGGGCCGAATGCCTCGGTAGGATTATGTACCAAACTCTCATGGGAGCGGGCCGTTCACTTCGGCAGTATAATAGATGCATCTATGGTTCTTTTCACTCGACCCTCGGCAGTGTAAACGTTATGATAGGATCGGGCTAATCTCCTCGGCAGTATTATATTCTTTTTGAAATCTGGTCGTACGACCTCGGCATAATCGTATGTTATATCGCTAGCAGTACGAATATTTACGAGCATTTCCTTCCACTGATACATTGCATTTTATATGGTATTTCTTATCCATTTGTTGCGGCACTTGATATTTTCGAGCTGTTGAGATAGAATACGAGCTTGAGAAGATTGATATCGTTAAAAGAATTTTTGGGAAAATTGTGTTAGTTACAGATTTACCTTACAACTATTGTTATACTCTTATCTGTTTATGATTTACGTATCGATTTATTGAACCACTAGTAAGTATCGATGTTGACCCCTCGTCATTACTTCTCCGGAGTTAGGCTAGATACTTACGGGGTATGCGTTGATTTACGTACTCATGTTGCACTTCTGCACTAATGTGCAGGATCTGACAGGTTAATTGGGTGATCATCTTGGCACGTAGACGCAGCTTTTGAGGAGACTTTATGTGAGCTGCATTCCAGGATACACATCGTAGTCCACAGAGTCTCCCATCGTATTATTTAATTTATCCAATCTCATTTACATTCTAGATAAATGTTATATTATTATTGCACTACTTAGTAAATGCTTATGTACTTGTGACACCGGATTTCGGGGTATACTAGTTGATGCTTACGGTTTTGTATATTATCATCGCCTTTCATTTCACTTAGAAACTACAATTTTGTACATTTCCGTAGATTTAAAAGTGTAAATTTCCTTTTCTTATTAAAATTTGTGATTTCGAAAGTATTAAAATGAGTAACTAAATTGATCAATCATCGTTGGCTTTTCTGACGACGGCGATAGGCGCCATCATGACCTATAGTGAATTTTGGGTCGAGACATCCTTAATATCTCTTCTCATTAATAAATGTAACATACTAGTATCAAGAGGTAAACCTCTATTGGGTAGATGAAACCTCCACCACTAGTGCAAACTTATCAAGAATAATTTTTTCACATGGCACATTGAGAATATTTGTTCATGACTTAAATGAATAGACTATTTTTGTGGATCCTATTTATTAATCATGACGCTCAATCCATGTGTTGATATAATCTTAAATGTATAAAACTATATATTAAGAATATTCAGTGATTCCAAATAAATAAATCACCTTAGTGATAACTATTTAATAATCATAAATTTTTAACATATATATGATATAATATCATATATTATATCATATATACTAATTACTTTTGTAATGGTAATTGGAATGATATTAATTCCTATTTATTCATTATCTATGTCACGCCAAATGTTCTATGGATACAAGCAATTTAATGCCCCGAAGGATTCTTTTTTTGATTCTGGACCGCGAGAGTTATTTCTTTCGATCTCCATCTTTTTACCCGTAATAGGTATTGGTATATACCCGGATTTCGTTCTTTCATTAGCAGTTGACAAGGTCGAAGTTATTCTATCTAATTTTTTTTATAGATAATTTGGATGACTGAAATAAAAAAAACATATGTTTGTTTTGAAAAACATTCTTGGACAATGAAAAAAAGAAGACTTTTTTTCTTCTCTTAACTCTTAAGTTATTTAATGTCATATATGATGTACATATGAAGAGAAGGAAACAACGTAATATAAATTTCCTTACTGCCAGATTTCACTACAAAGGCAAACACGTTCCTGTTGAAAACGACAACCCTAGAGGCAACTTTATATCCTTTTCCTTTTCACCTTTTTATTGAAATTCTCTTCAATCAACGAAAACAAAGGCAATTAAAATTCACAGTTGGAGACCAACAATAGCGTGTTTAAGCTAAACTCTATATACTAAATCATCTGCTCTATAAGCGAAGGACACATACTAATATATGATCCTTTTAAAACTTTATTAAAACTAAATAAATAATTATTTCATAAATAATATTATATCCAAACCAAATCCATGATTAATAGTATATATCCCAACACTTCATGTCCACTAGTGAAACATTTACTCGAGATTTTCTACCTAGATAGATGATTTATCAACTTGACTTTAAGTGTAAAGGTACACGTGGGTGGATGACTTTGACGTAAGGGATAAAATACAGATCGTAGTTTATATTCCCTTCTCGGCGACTAAGTAATAATTTAAGACATTATCGTTTAAAAAGATTATCTTGCATATTTTCGCTCCTTTTTCCACAAGGAATTACATAGGTTGGCATATGCATCTTTTCTTCGAAAACTTGCTAGCCTAGAAGTCTACCGATCGTTCTAGTTGAATAGTAATCATCAGCTAGCCTTATTATATATGGGTGTCACATCTATACACCCCTCTTAAAAAATTATGGTCGTCATTGAGGTTTTGCCCTACTATTGTATTGGAGCGTCTGACTCTAATACCATACTAATCGACGCAAGGAGCCCCTTGATCCGGGGTCTGGGGAAACCCACCCTCGGGAGTATTGGGGCCATGACCCCCAGGTCCGGTTCGAACTCCCAAAAACCTCGGATAGCAGTACCAGGTAATCGAACACAACCAACAAAAGGTCGTGATATCCGTGACCAGCCGGACATCACAGTGTGAATCTCGGCATGTATCGACAGAAAATTGATGATTAGTTAAACATAAGATTTTTACCTTTTATGGAATTGTACACTCTATTTTTACACTTGTTCTTGGATCTTTTAGTTTCAGGTCAGATTAAAAATGTCGAACTCCCAATATGCCTATTTGAACGTGGATGTTGAGTCCAGCCACCATGGAGAAAACAACAACGTGGTACCCAGCAACGAGGTCCCCTCTGTTGTCCCTAACGAAGTCCCAGTCATTGGTCTGATCGATGCTAACTCACACGTGGCTATCGAAGAAAACTTGCCTACTGACCCATAAAACAGCATTCGCGGGGGAGCCCGGTCAATAGCTCAGAGTACACACGACGGCGAAGGTGATGGGATCAACTTGCACGTGATATTCAAAATGTTACAGGCTCAACAGACAGTGATAGCCCAATTGTCGAACCAAAGCTGAGCCCAAGCGGAGTTGAGCCTGAATCGTCCCTGGAAAATGTCTGCAGGAATGAACCGGTCACAGAAAGGCCGGGTGAAGCAGAACCCGGGACCAACCCCGAGACAATAAAGATTCTTGAGGAACTGACAAAATGGGTGAAGTCGAGAGAAAAGATAATCTAAGCCAATGATAAAAAAGTGGAGACTTATAACTCCAGGGTCGACCAAATTCCGGGAGCACCACCGATACTGAAGGGCCTGGATTCCAAAATATTTGTCCAAAAGCCTTTTCCTCTGAGCGCAGCTCCGATGCCGATCCCAAAGAAGTTTCGTATGCCCGAAATTCCAAAGTATAATGGGACAACTGATACCAGCGAACATGTGACCTCTTATACGTGCGCCATCAAAGTAAACGAGTTGGAAGATGATGAAATCGAATCCGTTCTGTTGAAAAACTTCGAAGAGACCTTGTCAAAAGGAGCTATGATATGGTTTCACAACTTACCCCCTAATTCTATTGACTTGTTTTCTATGCTTGCAGGTGCCTTTGTAAGAGCGCACGCCAGGGACATCAAGGTCGAAACAAGGAAATTAGACCTTTTCAAGGTAAAGCAAAGAGATAATGAGATGCTCAGGGAATTCGTATCAAGGTTTCAAATGGAACGGATGGACCTGCCTCCGGTCGCAGATGATTAGGTCGTTCAGGCCTTCACCCAAGAACTCAATCCCCGAAGCTCATTGGCTTCACAGTAGTTGAAGCAAAATCCGATAGAATACGCCACTATAAATTGGGCGGTCCATAACTGGTACCAATCAAAACCATAGCCGGTACCAATCAAAAATCAGGGTCGAAGACGATCAGCTTGGGGCCCCTTCCGGGTCCATTTACCCTATCAGAACTGGTGACAGATCCAAAAGATACATTGATCGTGAACCAAGATCGAATAGAGACAGGTATCAATCATACAATGGAGATTGATGGGGTAATGGGTCCGGACGCAACACTGTGAGAAGTGAAAGAAGGAGCAACCGAGGTAAAAATAACCGGGGACTCATGAGCAAAAGAGGTTTTGACAGACCCATCTGGTATAAGGAAGCACCAAGGTTATCGGAGTATAACTTCAACATTAACGCTACTTCCATCATATCAGCCATCAGACGCATCAAAGATACTAAGTGGCCTTGACCATTCCAAATTGATCCTTCTCAAAGGGACCCAATCCTAATGTGTAAATATCATGGCACTCACGGCCACAGAACTAAAAATTGCCAACAATTGAGAGAGGAAGTATCCCGGTTATTCAACAACGGACACCTCCGAGCGTTTCTGAGTGATCGAGCCAAAACTTACATTAGGAATAGGGACTCCAAAAATCCGATCGAGCAAGAGGAACCTCAGTACCTCATTAACATGATCATTGGTAGGGTCGACATCCCCAAGGGCCGATGTTAAAGCTCACTAAAGTGTTCATTACAAAAGAAAAATGAAATCGAGATTACGTACCGAAGGGAACTGTATCTTTCAACGATGATGATGTTGAAGGCATCGTGGAATCATAAAATGATGTACTGGTAATATAAGTACTCATAAACAAATCTCGATTTAAGCGTGTGCTAATTGATCCAAGTAGCTCGGCCAATATCATCAGATCAAGGGTCGTGGAACAGCTTGGTCTACAAGACCAAATTGTGCACGCAGTCCGAGTTTTAAACGGGTTTAACATGGAATGTGAGACCACTAAAGAGGAGATAAGCCTGCATGTAAACACCACCGAAACCGTTCAAGAAACAAAGTTTTGCGTGATCGAAGGAGATATGACATACAATGCTCTTTTCGGGAAGCCATGGATTCACAACAGGAGGGCAGTACCCTCGACATTACACAAGGCATTGAAATTCCCCATAACAGGAGGAATTAAAACATTTTATGGAGAGCAACAGGCCGCAAAAGAGATGTTCACAATAGACGAGGTGATCCTGATATCTGCACTCTCGACATCAAAGAACCCGAGTTCGGTCACCAAGGAAGAAACCAATTGCAATCACCGACATCGACCCCGACTGAACCAGAAAAGCATGGGATGGGAGAGGATGATGACTACGGAGTTCCCAAGTTTTTCATAGACCCTAACGATTCCGATGCCACCAAGTCAACGGTAGAGGAGATGAAGCAAGTCATATTAATTAAGCACATGTCCGATCGGAAGATATACCTGGGCACGGGATTAAGTCCCAAGCTCAGGAAAAAACTAATTGAATTCCTTATATCTAACATAGATGGTTTCACTTGGTCCCATCTTGACATGACAGGGATCAAGCCAAAAATAACTACTCACAAGCTGAGCTTGGATCCAATGTTTCACCCGGTTAAGCAAAAGAGGAGGCCTCAGTCCGAAGTCAAGCATGCATTAATCAAAGATGAGGTATCTAAACTCCTTAAAATAGGTTCCATTCGGGAAGTTAAGTACCCGGATTGGTTAGCAAGCACAGTAGGAGTCCCTAAAAAGGGAAATAAATTAACAATGTGTGTAGACTACAAATACCTGAACAAGGCATGCCCCAAGGAGTCTTTTCCTCTGCCCAACATCGATTGCATGATCGATGTGACGGTCGGCCATGAGATCCTCAGTTTTCTCGATGCCTATTCCGAGTTCAACCAAATCCAGATGGACCTGGGCGATCAGGAAAAAAATTTCTTCATCACTAAATACAAAACCTATTGTTATAATGTAATGTTGTTCGGATTAAAGAACGCCAATGACACTTATCAACGCCTAGTAAATCAGATGTTTGAAGAACAAATAGGAAAATCGATGGAGGTTTATATTAACGAAATGATAGTAAAGTCCCTGCGAGCAGAGGACCATTTGGAACATTTGCAAAAATCCTTCAACATACTACAAAAATACAATATAAAGTTTAACTCGGAGAAATGCGCATTCGGGGTCGAATCTGAAATGTTCCTCGGATTTATGGTGTCCAATCGGGGAATCGAGATCAATCCCGATAAGATCAAGGCCATAGTAGACATCACCGTCATAGAAAATGTCAAGGTCATTCAAAGGCTAACCGGGCACAAAGCCGCCTTGGGTCAGTTCATTTCAAGGTCCTCCGATAAGAGCCATCGGTTTTCTCGTTGTTAAATAAGAATAATAACTTCTTATGGACCCCGGAGTGCCAATAAGCTTTGGAAGAACTCAAGCGGTACCTTTCGAGCTGACCTTTGCTTTATACTCTGAAGGCAAACGAGCAGATGTACTTGTACTTAGCGGTATCCGAGATAGCGGTAAGTGGGGTCCTAGTCCGGGAATAGGAAGATACGTAATTTCCTATCTATTATGTTAGCAGGACTCTGAGCGAGGCCGAAACTAGGTATCCTCACCTTGAGAAGTTGGAGCTCGCTTTGCTAAGCACCTCCCGAAAGTTAAAGTCGTATTTTCAATGCCATCCCATATGTGTCATAACTGCTTACCCGTTAAGAAACATAATGCATAAACCTGAGCTCTCGGGATGATTGTCAAAATGGGCCGTGAAAATTAGCGGGTACGATATCGAATATCTACCCCCGAACAACCATCAAATCCCAAATTTTGGCAGACTTCGTGGCCGACTTCACGCCGGCCCTAATACCCTAACTCGAAAGGGAATTGTTGTTGAACTCGAGGACTACCTCAGGGATCTGGACCCTCTTTATGGACGGTGCCTCGAACGCAAAAGGGTCCGGGCTTGGCATCGTCTTAAAGCCACCCACGGGTAACGTAGTTAGACAATCTATTAGAACTGTGAAATTGACTAACAATGGGTCCGAGTATGAGGCCATGATTGGAGGTCTCTAATTGGCTAAAATCCTGGGGAACAAAGTGATTAAAGCTAAATGCAATTCCCTCCTTGTGGTGAATCAAGTCAATGTGACGTTTGAAGTAAAAGAGGAATGAATTCGAAGATACATGGATAAACTACAGGTAACGCTACATCAATTCAAGGTGTGGACCCTACAACATGTACCCCGAGATAAAAATAGCAAAGCCGATGCTCTAGCTAACTTGAGATCGTCCGTTGATGACGATGAGTTCAACTCAGGAACGATCGTACAACTCATAAAATAGGTAGTGGAAGAAGGCCACGCCAAAATAAACTCGTCAAGCTTAACCTGGGACTGAAGGAACAAGTATATGGATTACCTGAAGACTGGGAATCTAACCTCGGATCCTAAAGAATCAACAGCTCAGCGCACAAAGGCGGTCAGGTTCAGCCTATCCGAAGATAACACCCTATTCAGAAGAACATTGGACGGCCCACTCTCCATATGTCTAGGGTTGGGAGACACCGAATATGTTTTGAGGGAAGTTCACGAAGGCATCTGTGGAAACCATTCAGGGGCTGAATCGTTGGTCTGTAAAATAATCAGAGCCGGCTATTACTAGATCGATATGGAGAAATATGATAAGGAGTTCGTATGGAGGTGTGACGGCTATCAGAGGCATGCACCGATAATCCACCAGCCCGGGGAGCTGCTGCAATCGGTTTTGTCACCTTGGCCATTCATGAAATGGGGAATGGACATCATCGGTCACCTGCCATGGGTACCCGATAAGGCTCAATTTATATTATTTATAACTGAATATTTTTCAAATGGGTTGAAGCTCAGGCATTTGAGAAACTCAAGGTGAAAGAAGTTATTAATTTTATTTGGGACCACATAATATGTCGATTCGAAATGCCAGTCGAGATCATATGTGACAACGGGAAGCAGTTCATCGACATTAAGGTGAGCAAATTTTTTAAGGACCATAAGATCAAAAGAATCCTATCAAATCCATATCACCTTAGTGGGAAAGGGTAGGCGGAGTCTACAAACAAGATCATACTCCAAAACCTTAAGAAGAGATGGACCGACGCCAAAGGAAAATGGAAGGAAATTATGCCCGAAGTCCTGTGGGCATACCGTATGACCTCAAAATTTAGTACCGGGGAAACCCCATTTTCGTCGGTCTATGGCGCCCAAGCACTAATAACGGTTGAGGTAGGAGAACCGAGTTTCAGGTTCTGATATGAGACTGAAGAGTCAAACGTTTAATCCATGAGCACGATCCTAGAACTATTGGATGAGAGGCGCGAGGCCGCCCTCGTCCGGTTGGCCGCCCAAAAACAAAGGATCGAAAGGTATTACAACCGGAGAGCCAACCTCCGACACTTCAATATCGGGGACTTGGTGTTAAGAAAGGTGACATTGAACATCGGGAACCCGAATGAAGGGAAGTTAGGATCGAATTGGGAACGTCCATATCGAATTACCGGTAAAGGTTCATACAAACTCGAAGTAGGGAATGGTGAGCAACTACCAAACAACTAGAAGATGACACACTTAAAATGATAATACTACTAAGGTACTACCCCATTCATTCTTTTCTTTACATATATTGTGAATTGGACTAACACTTGCAGGTGACCGCTAAAGAATGATGCAGTTGTTAGGCCTGAAAGCACGTGCTACACTCTTTTTTCCTTGAATCGGTTTTGTCCCAAATGGGTTTTCCGGATGTGGATCGTGCTAAGTTAGAATCAAAGACTAGTAATGAACTGGAATTGATGGTCGCATCAACAGTATTCGGGCCCTCTCGACGATCGACCTCGAATACTGGGAAGGCATCACCCTCGGGTAATGATTTGAGCAAGGAAGAAAACTTTGTGCTTGAACAGTCTGGGCTCGATGGATAGGATTTATTGTAAGGGCCAAACGGTCAAGTGAACCGTGCCCGCGTAGACTACCTAAGCCATAACACGAAGCTTGTACACACTTACTATATTGTATATTATACACAGGAATGAAAGAAAGTTTCTACCTTGCAGATACATAATTTACCCCTTAAGACTATTACATTTTGTTCCTTAAGGATATCGAGCCCAAGGGCCGCCTCTATCCGGATCCAAGAGATCACCCCCACTCGGGGACTGTCATCCCAGGCAAACTCGGATAGCTCCGGCTATCGAAGCCTGGAGGCACAGAAGTCTATTAGGCGGTTCCTAAACGTAAAAGGCTACGACAACCCCCACTCAGGGACTGTCGTCCAAGGCAAGTTTGGACGGCTCGGGTATCGAAGCCTGGAGGTACAAAGCCTATTAGCAAATACCTAAACTTAAAAGGCTACGGCCACCCTAGAAATGGCTCGGAGACATCTGATGCCCGTAATCAAAACATAAGGCCTTCAAAAATTCCAAACCGGTTCAAAGGCTACCCTCGGTAAAACTATAATCTAAAAACATCTAAACATGCACTTCGGGGAAAGATTCTGGTGATACCGAGCCCCCCCACAAGTTTCAAACAAAATTTACATCGAGAACGAGTCATGTTCGAACCTCCGAATAAGACCTTATTACTAGGTTTTATTCCATGATAAAGCATTTGAAACCTTTGTAATCATAAAGGGGAAGTCAAAAGAAACAAACTCAAAAATTACCAAAGGGAAAAAAGCCTTATATACATTCCAATAAAAGTATTTACAAATGCTAACAATAACGGCCTCAATAAAATGAACAAGATGTAAAAACAAAGAAATATCCCTAAAGCACCTAAGCTTGATCTTCACCAGAACCCACCTCATCACCGGAGCAATCGGGTTCTTCTCCATCCTCGGGGTGAGCCAGCTTCTTGGCCTCGGCCTCAAGCCTTTTCGTATCTTTGATCTCGGCCGACAATTGGAAACCCGGGGCATAGACCTCCTCGAGAGCCTCCCTTCGGGACAACCATTTCACATACTCAACAGTAACTTTCAGGCAGTCCTGGGCTGCCTCGGCATCATCCTTGTACTAGGACACCATCTCTTTAGCATCAACCCTGGTTATTTTCGATACAGATCTCGTTGTTTTAAGTTCTTTGATGAGGGCATCCCGTTCAGCAATGGTCGAGCCTGACTAATATTGGAGGTCTTCAATTCGTTGATCCCGTGCTTCGACCTTCTCTCTCGCCACTCGGAGGTAGACCTCCACTAATGCCAGCTGCTCCCGGGCAGTCTCCTTCTCCAAAGCCAATCGGTCAATTTTTCCTTTCCACTATTTGACCATGGTCATGACCTCGTCCATCTCGGCTCAGAGTTTGTCAATCCTGTCAACCTTCTGCTGGACCTGCGAGGTTTGGTTGTTAGTCTCCAAGACTAACTCATCATCACTAACTTAAAAAATCTTTACCTGTTCCACAAGGTAGGCATGCTCCTTCTGAGCCGCATCCAACTCAGCCCAGAGACTCTTGACTTCTTCTTGACGTTGCTCGCTGCGAAGCTTATATATATCCCTCTACTCAGCAAGCTCCCTGATCTCAGCCTCAAGTTGGTTAACCTCAGCCCGGTACCGGAGAAAACTTTCATGATGAAGTACCGAGGCTCGAAAAAATATAAAAAAGAAAAAGTATGAGAGATATCAAAAACTAAATCTGAAGATGAAAGAGTGTAATGACACCTTACCCAGTTCACCGCCTGCTGTGCTTCATTAAAAAAGCATGGCATATCCACCTCGTTCATTTTCGCATGGTCGTATTTGGTTACCAGGCACCGGAGGTAGCTAGCTACTCCAATGAGGGCGAAAAGAACCCGGGCATCCTCCGGGATAGTAATGATTATTGACCGCTTTCGGCCGGGATCCATGCTCGGGGCGGGGAATCGGTAGATTACTTTTGGGCTCGAGTTCAGCCCGCCAACCTCCGAAAATGGGTCTTTCCTCGGCACCTCCAAATCACTCAACCTGGAGAGGTCTTCCATAACGGTATTGTCCACATCTTCAAAAAAGGAACGGATGGGATCATCCACACCATGAGCCCCTTCATTGGATCGCTCCTACGTTGTTCGAGCCTCTTCGAGCATGGACTCGGTATAAGAAGGCGACCCTAAAATATCTATCACACCTGGTTCCTCCTTCGGCGCATGGCCGGCATCCTGGGAAGTCTCGGCTCCAGTCTCCTCAATGACCTCCCTAATATAAGGGAGATCGGCCTCATGAATA
This sequence comes from Nicotiana tabacum, assembly GCF_000715075.1. Classification (NCBI taxonomy): domain Eukaryota; kingdom Viridiplantae; phylum Streptophyta; class Magnoliopsida; order Solanales; family Solanaceae; genus Nicotiana; species Nicotiana tabacum. Next base: position 29,114,263 of record NC_134088.1, on the reverse strand, counting down.
TCCCGTTCAACAACCACCCGCTCTTCGGGGGAGAACAATCTACCGACCACAAGAATATTATCCTCCTCGGGCTCATCCCTGAGCCAATAAAGCGAGTCTGAGTCGGATGCTTAAGAGCCAGAACTCTGCTTTCGCCTGCGGGAAAATATTCTCCTTGGCTTCTTCTTCTCCGGGATCGGGGAACTCGGAGCCTTTATTTTCTTCTTCTCTCCTGCAGCAGTCCCGGGCTGTCCCGAGGCAGAGGGATCAACGGACAAGTCCTCATCCCCTATTGAAGGCCTAAGATCAATGGTCTTAGGCAAGCCTGCAAAAAGAACAGGAAGGAAATGAGGATGTGATGCTAAAAATGGAGCCTAATGTTACTTATTCAGGAAAGAGATCTTACCGTGAGAACGAGCCTCCCAACGGCCCTTCGAGAGCTCGACCCATGAGCACTCAAAATAAGGCATCTGCGAGCAAATGCCCTCAATCCACTCCTTGAGTCGAGGAATGGCTTTTGGGACTCGAGCAACGGCTGCACCACCACAGCAAACACTAATGAGAAAAAGGGAGATAAAACATAAAATCGACAGCTAAAAGAAAGTTATGCTTACGTGATACATTCCACTTCTCGGATAATGGCCTGAACTCGATAGGGATCAAGGCTGCGGTCCTCATCCAGACAAAGCATCCCTGCCAGGCCCGATCCCAGTCCTCTTCGATGCTTGAAAATGGGACTTTGCTAGCCCGGCATACGAGCTTTATCAGCCCCCCCCCCCCGGAAGATTCGTGGAATGTACAGGCGGAGTAGATGATCGATGGTGAACAAGCAGGAGTCGATTTTGTTCACAAAGAATCGGAGGAAGATTACGATCCTCCACAGCGATGGGTGGATCTGACCGAGGCACACTTCATACCTCCAACAAATGTCCAGAATAACCGGGTCCACGGGGCCCAGTGTGAAGGGGTAAGTGTAAACACTTAGATACCCCTCCACATGAGTAGTAATGTCGCCATCCGGCCCGAGGATTACTATGTCCTTATCCACCTAGCCATAGTCCTTACGAACCGCAGGAAGGACGACCTCGGTGATGTAACAAATTTACCTAGATACTGCCTCACTGATGATGGCTTTTTGACCTTAAAGTCATCCGTGACCGAGCACCCCCCGGGGACGAACCCAGAGCAGACCTCATGAAGTAGACCACATCGGGAGCGGTCTCCTCGACGTCGGTGGTCGGCCGTGAGGAAGAAGAAGCAACTCTTTGGGGAATAGTCTTGGAAGTCTTCGCTATTGTTATTTGGAAAAAAGTTTGAAAAAGGGAGAAGGAAGATTAGGAGATGAAGGGTAAAAGCTTGCTGAGAAAATTAAGCGCGCTGGTGTGGGTAGAAGATAAATGAAAACTTGCAATTTGCTGAAAAATCTTGAAACAATGAAGGTAAAAATGTTGGGGTATGAAGAGAAGCACTGATATCCTGAAGGAACGACGGTAGAAGATTGGTCAAAAAGTAAAAAATGAATAAAGAAGGGGAGTATTATTGAGGCTTCGCGCCATTTCGTGTCCAAGGATGGTCTGTCGATGGACGACACGCATTTGAAGTCATTGTGACGCGACTGACGGGACGTTTCGGATTTTTTGTCGTAACTGTCACGACGTATTGAAGAAGGAATAGAGGTGCTCATGTCGTTTCTCGTCATTTTCGTGAACTTACTCTCCGAGAAACGAGAGGACTATCTGTATACGGGTAAAACCGAGCCCGTGGGACGTATCGATTTCGGATGAAGTGAACGGAGCAAGAAATGTAAGGGTAAGGAACCGGAATCGAGGCAAAGATCCCCTTGATCCGGGGTCCGGGCAAAACACCCACCCTCGGGAGTATCGGGGCCATAACCCCCAGGTTCGGATCGAACCCCCAAAAACCTCAAAGAGCACTACCAGGTAATCGAACACGAGCAACAAAATTTCGTGATATCTGTGACTAATCGAATATCACGGCGTGAATCTCGGCACGTATCAGCAGAAAACCAGTGGTTAGTTAAACAGAAGATTTTTACGTTTTATGGAATTGTACTTAGAGTAAAACTCCCCTACTATATAAAGGGGGGTCTGATTATTCATTAACGAGACTATAACACATATATCAAGATAATATACTCTTATTTTCTCTGTTATTAAAAGTCCTTACTCTTGTTCATCAGTGCTTCGTTATTGTGAGTCCGGGATCGAGGGTAGGCATCTCATTAAGGCTATTATCGAGTCCGGAATCACTCCTCTTAAGTGGTTTGACGATTTATTACGTCCTTTATCTGTCAATCTAACGCAATTTATCGTTTGTATTGAATTAATCCACGTATCCTTAAAATTACATACAAATTTAATTGTTATCTAATTTTTTTTAAGGTAAACAGTATGCAACTTTCTTTAGAAGTTACAGAGAACCCTCACTATACATCTTAATTATTGAATTGCCCTCGTTAGCTGATCCTCGGTAATGAGCCTCTCCCAACAACATCAATCATTTTCGTTCTATAACTAAGAAAACCGCTAGAAACATTGCATTTATTGTTCGATTTTATTGATGCGCTTCCGGGTGATTGGTTTCATATATTTATTACTTTATAATGTGATGCTTTTTCTTTTTTTAGTATGTTTCAAAAAAAGTAATATCTTTCTGAATTTAAAAATAAGTCTTTAAATTTTTCATTTCATCGTTGATGACAAGTTTCTATAGTCACAAAAATATTATACTAATGTTTAAGATCATAAATTACAAAAATATTTTTTTTTCTTATTAATAAAGTTTAGTTTAGTTTTGTTAATTAGTTTCTGCCATTGGCAATCATCTGAGTTTGGTGGGTACAAATGAAAATTGCCACGACATGATTTAGCTTTTCTTTTTCTTTCATATCAAAATGAAGAATTGATTCTTATCGTCCAGATAAGCTCTGGATCATTTCTTGAAATTAGTAAAAATAAACTCCTCGCGTTACTATATAAAAATGAAGAAGTATCACACTAATTTAGTCACACAAAACCACGAATTTAGTCATACAAAACCACGAATTTAGTCAAACAATATATAATTAGGAATGGGCGAAAATGTAACCATTTGAGCTCATAGAATTATTCCTCTTACCAATGGGCGAAAGCACAAATAGTGTAAATACACAAGGGTTAATTACATGATAAGATTTTTTTTATTCCTCAAAATTCCATGAAAACTTAGCAACCACGAAAGGAAATTTAGCAGGACTTATCCAAAGAAAAAGTCATCCAACACAAATTCAAGCTGATGAATTGGTTAGGTAGCCAGGAAACCATGACTATAAGCATCAACCAATATTCCAGAGGAAAAAAAACTAAAAGATTTCCAACTACGTAATAAATAATATACTACTCACTTACTTTCATTTTATGTGAAAGTGTTTGAACGAACATAAAATTTTAAAAATTAAATAAAAACAGTTTGACATGTAAATGACATATATGCAAAGTACAAGAAAATTATCCTTTTAAATGCGTGATGATGAGACAACACACATCTTTTTATTGTCATTCTTCTTATAAAAGAATGGACTTTTATATCAAGTCTATCTCAATCAATCATGTAACTAAGGTAAAATAGGGATACTAAGATTGAATAGCTTCCCAAAAAAAGCCAGTGTATCTCAATCAACATGTCACTTAGGGTAAAATGGTGATGCTAAAATTGAATAGTTTTTAAAAGAAAGATGAACAAAATATTTTATTAAATCTCTGAATTGATCTCTACAGTACTTTGTACTTTTTCACACATAAAATAAGCTAGTAATACCCATATTTATAATAGTGCGGAACCTATTTCAACTAGAAACGTGCAAACACATTCCTATATAATTCTAACTACAAATTCGATTTAGGCATTAATTAAATAAACCAAATCCTAAACAATTTAGGTTTTTTATTACAACTTTGAATTAATTTTCTAATATTCTCTCGTAATTCAAAGTTATATACGTTTTCTCTTATCTTTGACCAGTCTCTCCAATCTTCAATTGTTGAGGCACTTCTCTCAAGCTTCGACTTTTGTTGAAACACATGTCTCAAATCCTCGTTGAAGCACTTTGTTACCGACACACAATTTTGTTGAAGTACCTATTTTCAACTCCCGTTGATGTACTTTGTCTCCAACACTCAATTTTGTTGAAGCACTTGTCTTCAACTCCCGTTGATCCACTTTACTACCAACACTCAATTTTGTTAAAGAAGTTACCAACTACCAATTTTGTTGAAGCACATGTCTTCAACTCTTATTGATGCACATTGTCACTAACATTCAATTGCTGATGCACCTGTCACCAGCTCCCAACTTATTATTTTTTCTTGGCCGTTTCTCTACTTTTTAGAGTAGATCTAGTCTCTCCCTCTTGTGACATATTTGCTTGCACCTCTTTAAGTTTGCAATCTTTTTTTTTGCTCAGTCGGTCTCAACATGATTATTTTTCATGCATATATTATTGGCCCGACATTTGCCAAAATAATCATTGGCCAGACTGACGGCACATATTAGTTAGTGCCGCCCGCCGGCAGCGAAAACTACTTGATTCTCTCCCAAGATCGTAGAAGTTATAATACTAATATGAAAGAAAAATAATTTATTAAATGTTTGAATTGATCTCTACCGTACTTCGCACTTCTCCACCCATAAAATAAGCTAGTAATACCCCTATTTATAATAGTACGAAACCAATTTCAACTAGAAAATGCAAACGTATTCTTATATAATTCTCACTACAAATCCTATTTAGACATGAATAAATAAATCAGATCCTAAACAATTTAGATTACATACTACAACTTTAAATTAGTTTTCAAATAAAAGATATTATTCCTTTAGATGAACTAACGAGAAAATTAAAGCACGTCACATAAAATGGAACGGGAGAGTATTAGATCAGCTCAACACTCAAGTTTAATATTTAAAGTTATAAAATTCAGTTAGTATTAAAGAAACTTTGAATTTACCTTTGGTGTGAACGTTGACAAATACTTGCAAGGCCCTATAATTAGAAAGTATTAGCAAACTTGACATATGGTGTTGGAGTACTGAAGAAGCTTTGATAGGAACTTAATTAGTAACGTAAAGTCATCTTGCCAGTGTGACGACCCGCAATTCCGATCTTCGAGACCGTGATGGTGCCTAACATTTCACTTGCTAGGCAATCCCATGTTAGAGGATTCTTTAAGACAACTTTAGTCAATTTCAATAACATAATCAATCAAACTACATAGAAGCTAAAACTGAAATGTGGAATAACATAAAGCCCATAATATTTGATACAATTCGGACCTGGAGTCACAACTCACGAACTTCTAAGATTTTTCTACAAACAGATTCTGAACGAAATACAACTATTCTGAATGAAAAGAAACAGTAAAATAAGTAAACTAGAAAGGGACTCCAAGGTCTACGGACACCAACTATTCTACCTTGAGTCTCTGATAAGCAAGTCCGGACTGTCGAGTCTCACGATCAGCTGGGGATAGTACCAAAATATGCACAAGAAGTGCAGAGTGTATTATGAGTACAACCGACCCCATATACTCGTAAGTGTCGAGCATAACCTCGACGAAGCAGTGACGAGACTATGACAAGACACTCACATAATAAACATGTGCAAATAATAGTAAATGTACAAGATAACAATAGATAAAAGCTAATCATGTACTATTGGAAGGGGGACATGCTAAAGCGGATACAAGATACAAGAAATACAACGGAAATGATAATCAAAACAGTTAATGTGCCTTTAACCAGTTAAAACAATTAAGCACAATAAAGAAAATTGCACGGCATCACCCTTCGTCCTTTTACTCTCAGCTTCACAATGGAATAATGATATTGCACGGCATCACCCTTCGTGCATTTACTCTCAACCTCACAATGTATATCAATAAATATGACACGGCATCACCCTTCGTGCATTAACTCTCATAATATAGCACGACATCACCCTTCGTGCATTAACACTCACAATATGGCACGGCATCATCCTTCGTGCATTAACACTCACAATATGGCATGGCATCACCCTTCGTCCATTACCACTTACAATATGGCATGGCATCACCCTTCGTGCATTAACACTCACAATATGTCACGACATCACCCTTCGTACATTAACACTCATAATATAGCACGGCTTCACCCTTCGTGCATTACACTCTCCCTTACGACATAACAATGAACAAGTAATAGCATGGAGATAGAATCAACAAGAACAAGCCTTACTTCAACAATGTTTCCACAATACCAATCTCAACTTTGGAATCAATACTCAATTATGATAAAAATCCGTAAACACGGTAAAAACGATAAATTTAGTAAGTAATTAGTTTAAGAATGGATAATAGGATCGGGTAAAGAACTTGATGAATGTGTTTATATTTGGCCTTATCGATTCATGTTCATGTTTTTGGAAAGACTCAAAGTTTATGCTTCTTGTGGATGTAATGTACAGGGAAACAAATTCAACTGGTTGCTTCCTTGAGAGGGTGTTCATGTGCTAACAGTGCGTTGGAGTTTGATTAAATTCGAGACCAGGTCAAAGTGGGTAACTCTTAATAGTGGTTTAATGGGTTCAAGGATGTAGGCGCGGGCGGTGTCTAAGAATGTTAGGTTCATTGTGTGGCTGAAGACTGAGATTTTGCGGAGTAGTATTGGGGAATTTTCTATATTATCATCGGGTCTGCAGAGTAGTATTGGAGGAATGGGAGAAATAGCTTCGAAATTCGCGGAAGGCCTTTCGGAATGGGTATACCATTTGGAGATGCTATTATGCGCATAAGGATGGTATGAGATGGATCATGAGTATTGAGATGATGTTGTCTCATGATTTGGGTCACTCGAGATGAGTGCTGATTGAGTTTGTTGTGTTTTGAATTGAGCTATTATTATTTCTAAGGCAAGTCAAGAGTAAATTTGAAGAAGTTGGGTCGGTTAGTAATGGTTTGAATCAGCGTGATTGTGGCAATGATCAGTTCCTTCGGTATGTAAGCTATACAGATGATTCGTGATTGTACGTGCAGGCTTGACAGCCACCGTAATTGTATTGATTTGGAGGTATTTGATTATAATGGCCTTATTATGTGTAAATGGATCCCGGAAGGGTTATGACGATTTAGACCACGACTTGAGGTTTGTATTTTTTGCGGTTGGGGATACAGTTGTGTGTTGCAATAGTTCTTCTGAAATGATTTAAGTGAAAGGTTCCTAGCCAATGGAGTGCTTATTCTACTAGTAGTTTAGTAGTTATGATGAATTCTTATACTATCGCGTTGCGGCATGATAGGTGCAGTGAACGGCATGGGGATTGGGAGTTAAGGATCAAGTTTGCGACTCGGTGTTGATAAGAATGTCACTAGCTCGGATGAGCAGGGAAAATTTTAGAGGTTTAGATAAAGCTAGCACTATCTTAGTGTCACCTGAGAGTGGTGTTTTGTGAAAGAGGCATTGTATATTGATTTGCAGATTGTGTTTGCCTTACAGAATTAGTACGGTTAGTGGTATGGAGGTGCAGACTTTGTTATCTGGTGCGGGAGGTCGTGGGAACGTACCTCACGGGGAAATTGTATAAGCATAGTATGTTAGTCACTTGATGGTTATAATTGGGACTAGTATGGAGATTTTGGTACTAGCGCTAATGTGAGAGTTTATGCTAAAGAGGGGTTCTATTCCTTGGGTTGTGGACTGTGTGAGTTTGTTCCGGATTAGACGGCTATTCTTATGTGTCGTGTATAGGGATATTGTGGATCCTTGAAAGGTTATTAGCCCACTACGGTATGATCATAATCGACTTGAGGTCCGTTGATGGGTCTAATGTGAATGTGTGCTCTACATCAGGTCGGATGTGTTCATTCAGCATAGCGTTGCTTATGGAGGGGTCTTCGACCGTTGGATGTTATTCCCGTCGTCAGCTATTCCATGTAACACCCTATTGTGCTCTTTGGATCATGAGATGACTTAATTATTCGCACATATGTTGTGACCCATGTGACTTATGGTGTTATATGATCAAGATGGCTCTCGAGATGCAGATCATTTATTGCACCTTAGTCGTGCTTGGGTTTTATAGCGTATAGTGCTATCTGTCTCCCCAGGGTTATGTTTTTGCACTTAGCATGTTTCTGGTCGATATTCGGGTATTTCGTAGGTGTAAGCATTATGGCTTGATAGGTATTTCCTTATTATTGCTATGTGTGGATCGGGTGGCACGCCGCCACGGGTATGTTGTTTGGATCAGGTTGCACGCTGCAATGATAACATGTGTGGATCGGGTGGGACGCCGCTACGGGTATGTTGTTTGGATTGGGTTGCACGTCGAAACGGTATCATGTGTAGATCAGGTTGCATGCCGCAACAGTGAGTTGTTGAGTATGGTTCCCTATATCTATTCTTGTGCATTTTGTTTCTCATTCTCTGAGAAGGGTTCATAGCATCTGTACGGCCGTTTCATTCGTTACACGGGCTGGGTAGTTCTTTTCTAGAGTTTGTTCCTCCTTATGTGTCATATCCATGTTGTGTCTTGCTGGCACATTGATGACATCATATGAGGTTTTTGTCAGTGCTTGAGATGGCTTATTGCCTGAGCAACTTGTACTGGGTGAGACGAGGTTATTGGACATGGGATTAGTGTGATCAGAGTTTTGTATGGTATATTAAAGAGCGAATATCGTTATTCAGTTCAGAATGAGGTAATGGTTCTTGTCAGAAGGAAAGACTCCATGATTTATCGATTTGGTTAGGTAGTTATGAGTTTCTACACATATCTTTCGTTGTGGCAGTATTTCAAGAGTTAGAGCAGGGCTTACATGTGTTATGGGACGTATTATGGGCATCAGATTCGTGGAATTGCAGGTATTGTTGTCAGAGGATGTTATTATGGTCAAGCGACCTATGTGGTGCAGGGTGTGATTTCTACGGAGGAGAATGGTCATGTTGGGTGCAGTGTGTAGGGATTTATACAATGTTCGTATGTTAGAATCAGGCCTCGTAGAGCATTACAGATGCTAGAATGTGGTTCCAAAGCTTGTGGACTAAGGTAGCAGGAAGGATTTTCAGTCTCGCTCAAGCAAATGTGTTCATATGGGTTGTGGTGGCACGAATAGGTGCACGAAGTGTTGAACAATGATTTTGGGGCAACTCCGGAGCCGTTCTTAGCACGTTCAATTATGAATGTATGTTTAAGTAGGGGTGAATGTAACGACCCGACCAATCGTTTTGAGATCTAGCGTGTCATTCAGATATTTGAGGCCTTGAGTAGCTTCACTTCATGTATTATGACATGTACGCGTTGTCGGAATTTAAGTTCGGGAAGTTCGGAATTGATTTGGCAAGAAACAATTTAAATTCAGAAGCTTAAAGTTGGAAGAGTTGACTAAGGTTTGACTTTTGAGTAAACGACCTCGGAATCGGGATTTGAAGGTTCCAATAGGTTTGTATGATGATTTCGTACTTGGGCGTATGTTCGGGTTGAGTATCGGGTCCGGGAGCATTTTGGCGCTTATTATGGAAAGTTAACATTTTGAAAGTTTAAGCATTCCTCAAGTTTGATTTGAAGTGTACTTTGGTGTTATCGATGTCCGGTTTAGGTTTCGAGACTTGGAATAGGTTCGTATTATGATTTATGACTTGTGCATATAGTTTGGCGTCATTCTGGAAAGTTTAAGTGTGATTCGGACGCGTTCAGTGAAATTTGAATGTTTGAAAGTTTAAAGAAAGGTTTTTATTGTCAATTCATAATTTTGATATTATTTGACATGGTTTGAGACATCGACTAAGTCCGTGTCGTGTTTTGGGATGTGTTTGTATGTTTGGACGAGGTTTCGGGGGGGGAGGGGGGGCTCAGGTGCGAATTAGATTGGAAACAGATTGATTTTGGACATGGGAAAGTGCTAAAGTACACTAGGTCGGGTGCGATCGCACCTGCGAAGGATTTGGTCGAAGGTGCGCAGAGGCGCGTTTGGCATCGCAGGTGAGAGATCGCATAGGCGCGTTTGGCATCGCAGGTGCAGAGTTGTGCTGGGCAAAGGGGATGTGTAGGTGCGAGGTTTTGGCCGCACCTACAAAATAGCAGATTCTGGAAAGAGATGCGCACGTGTGAGGGGGGCATGAGGCGTCGTTTCCGCAGAAGCGGAGCCCAGGTTGTAGGTTCGACTCCGCAAAAGTGGAGTCTGGTTCGCAGAAGCGAAGTCATGAGGGCTGAAGTGAACTTCAGAAGCGGAATTTTTGGCCACAATTTCGGAACCGCAGAAGCAGTCAAATGACCGCAGGTGCGATGATCGCTGGGTAGAAGACTTGTTTAAGTTCGTGGGTTTGGCTCATTTTTATTTTATTTCATCCATGGGAGCCAACTTTGGAGCGAATTTGGAGCGCCATTTTCATCGTCAATTATAAGGTAAGCAATTTCTACAAGTTGTGAGTTAAATATATGAATTTGGGCTTGTAAATACATGAAAAATTATGAAAATTATGGGATTTTAAGAGAAAACCTAAAAATTAGTATTTTTGGATTTTAACCGCGAAATTGGACATGCAATAGGGAATAAGTCATATATTTGAGTTCGTAATGTTATGGGTAAAGTTTATCTTCGAATAATTTTGAAATCCGAGCACATGGGACCCAGGTTGACTTTATTGACATATCGAGTAGAGATGGAAATTGTTTTAAGTTGTTAAATTATAAGGATGAGAGTATATTTTGATTGATTTTCACGTTGTTTGACTAGTTTCAGAACGTTTGGCTTGAAGTTGAGTGTTAGAGTGGTATTGGAGTCGGTTATGGAATCTCATAGCGAGGTAACTCTCTTGTTTGTGATGGGAAAACTACCCCATAGGTGGTATTATTGTTAAGTGCTATTAGTTATGGGTTCTACATACACATGAGATAACGAGAGTCTGTACGTAACTAAAGCATGTTATGTTCGGGTAGACTTAGGACATTACCATGTAATAATTAAAATATTTGAATTCATTCTACTGGCTTAATTAATTGAAATTATAATTGAACTTGATTTAGAAATACATGCATATATGATAGGCCGAGCCTTATTACCTTGAGTTGTTGGCAAGTAATTTGAGAAACGGTAAAGGTTATACTCACCTAGTGTTCATATACTGTATCGTAAGCTCGTGTCTCATAATTCGATAATTCCTTTCCTTTCTTGTGGAGGGGGTCGGATACCTCGGTAGGATTAAGTACCAAACTCTCATGGGAGCGGGCCGTTCACCTCGGCAGTATAATAGATGCATCTATGGTTCTTGCCACTCGACCCTCGGCAGTGTAAACGTTATGAGAGGATCGGGCTGATCTCCTCGGCAGTATTATATTCTTTTTGAAATCTAGTCGTACGACCTCGGCATAATCGTGTGTTATATCGCTAGCAGTACGAATATTTGCGAGCGTTTTCTTCCACTGATGCCTTGCATTTTATATAGTATTTCTTATCCATTTGTTATTGGCACTTGATATTTCCGAGCTGTTGAGATAGAATACGAGATTGAGAAGATTGATATCGTTAAAAGAAATTTTGGGAAGATTGTGTTAGTTACAGATTTACCTCACAACTATTGTTATACTCTTATCTGTTTATGATTTACGTATCGATTTATTGGACCACTAGTAAGTGTCGATATTGACCCCTCGTCATTATTTCTCCGGAGTTAGGTTAGATCTTGGCACATAGACGCAGCTGTTCAAGAGACTTTATGTGAGCTGCATTCCAGGATACACATTGTAGTCCACAGAGTCTCCATCGTATTATTTAATTTATCCAGCTTCATTTACATTCTAGATAAATATTATATTATTATTGCACTACTTAGTAAATGCTCATGTATTTGTGACACCGAGTTTTGGGGTATACTAGTTGATGCTTACGGTTTTGTATATTATCATCGCCTTTCATTTCACTTAGAAACTACAATTCTGTACATTTTCATGGATTTAAAAGTGTAAATTTCTTTTTCTTATTAAAATTTGTGATTTCGAAAGTATTAAAATGAGTAACTAAATTGATCAATCATCGTTGGCTTTTCTGACGACGGCGATAGGCGCCATCATGACCTATAGTGAATTTTGGGTCGAGACATCCTTAATATCTCTTCTCATTAATAAATGTAACATACTAGTATCAAGAGGTAAACCTCTATTGGGTAGATGAAACCTCCACCACTAGTGCAAACTTATCAAGAATAATTTTTTCACATGGCACATTGAGTATATTTGTTCATGACTTAAATGAATAGACTGTTTTTGTGGATCCTATTTATTATTCATAACGCTCAATCCATGTGTTGATATAATCTTAAATGTATAAAACTATATGTTAAGAATATTTTTGTTGCCGAATTGATAGTATTTTTTTGAATAATTACCGGCCAAAAATATCTTTTAATTCCAAAAATACTAATTACTTTTGTAATGGCAATTGGAATGATATTAACTCCTATTTATTCATTATCTATGTCACGCCAGATGTTCTATGGATACAAGCTATTTAATGCCCCGAAGGATTCTTTTTTGATTCTGGACCGCGAGAGTTATTTCTTTCGATCTCCATCTTTTTACCCGTAATAGGTATTGGTATATACCCGGATTTCGTTCTTTCATTAGCAGTTGACAAGGTCGAAGTTATTCTATCTAATTTTTTTTATAGATAATTTGGATGACTGAAATAAAAAAAACCTATGATTGTTTTGAAAAACATTCTTGGACAATGAAAAAAAGAAGACTTTTTTTCTTCTCTTATTTATTAAGCACAACATTCTTAATTTATTTAATGTCATATATGATGTACATATGAAGAGAGGGAAACAACGTAATATAAATTTCCTTACTGCCAGATTTCACTACAAAGGCAAACACGTTCCTGTTCAAAACCACAACCCTAGAGGCAACTTTATATCCTTTTCCTTTTCACCTTTTATTGAAATTCTCTTCAATCAACGAAAATAAAGGCAATTAAAGTTCACAGTTGGAGACCAACAATAACGTGTTTAAGCTAAACTCTATACACTAAATCATCTGATATATAAGCGAAGGACACAGACTATTATATGATCCTTTTAAAACTTTATTAAAACCGAATAAATAATTATTTCATAAATAATATTATATCCAAACCAATCCATGGTTAATAGTATATATCCCAACACTTCATGTCCACTAGTGAAACATTTACTCGAGATTTTCTACCTAGATAGATGATTTATCAACTTGACTTTAAGTGTAAAGGTACACGTGGGTGGATGACTTTGACGTAAGGGATAAAATACAGATCGTAGTTTATATTCCCTTCTCGGCGACTAAGTAATAATTTAACCATTATCGTTTAAAAAGATTATCTTGCATATTTTCGCTCCTTTTTCCACAAGGAATTACATAGGTTGGCATATGCATCTTTTCTTCGAAAGCTTGCCAGCCTAGAAGTCTTAGCTATCGTTCTCGTTGAATAGTAATCATCAGCTAGCCTTATTATATATGGGTGTCACATCTATACACCCCTCTTAAAGAATTATGGTCGTCATTGAGGTTTTGCCCTACTATTGTATTGGAGCGTCTGACTCTAAAACCATACTAATCAGCCAATATCATCAGATCAAGGGTAGTGAAACAGCTGAGTCTACAAGACCAAATTGTGCACGCAGTCCGAGTTTTAAACAGATTTAACATGGAATATAAGACCACTAAAGAGGAGATAACCCTGCATGTAAACACCAGCGAAACCATTCAAGAAATAAAGTTTTGCGTGATCGAAGGAGATATGACATACAATGCTCTATTCGGGAAGTCATGGATTCACAACATGAGGGCAGTACCCTCGACATTACACAAGGCATTGAAATTCCCCACAGTAAGAGGAATTAAAACAGTTTACGGAGAGCAACCGGCCGCAAAAGAGATGTTCGCAATCGATGAGGTGATCCTGATATCCGCATTCTCGACATCAAAGAACCCGAGTTCAGTCACCAAGGAAGAAACCAATCGCAAACACCGACATCGACCCTGACTGAACTAGAAAAGCATGGGATGGGAGAGGATGATGACTACGGAGTTCCCAAGTCTTTCATAGACCCTGACGATTTCGATGCCACCAAGTCAACGGTAGAGGAGATGAAGCAAGTCATATTAATTAAGCACATGTCCGATCGGAAGATATACCTGGGCACGGGATTAAGTCCCAAGCTCAGGAAAAAATTCATTGAATTCCTTATATCTAACATAGATGGTTTCGCTTGGTCCCATCTTGACATGACAGGGATCAAGCCGAAAATAACGACTCACAAGCTGAGATTCGATCCGAAGTTTCACCCGATTAAGCAGAACAGGACGCGTCAGTCCAAAGTCAAGCATGCATTCATCAAAGACGAGGTATCTAAACTCCTTAAAATAGATTCCATTCGGGATGTTAAGTATCCCGATTGGTTAGCAAACATAGTAGGAGTCCCTAAAAAGGGAAATAAATTAAGAATATGTGTAGACTATAAAGACCTGAACAAGACATTCCCCAAGAAGTCTTTTCCTCTGCCAAACATCGATCGCATGATCGATGTGACGGCCGGCCACGAGATCCTCAGTTTTCTCGGTGCCTATTCCGGGTTCAACCAAATCCAGATAGACCGGGGCGATCAGGAAAAAACTTTCTTCATCACTAAATACGGAACCTATTGTTATAATGTAATGTTATTCGGATTAAAGAACGCCAATGACACTTATCAATGCCTAGTGAATCGGATGTTCGAAGAACAAATAGGAAAATCGATGGAGGTTTACATTTATGACATGATAGTAAAGTCCCTGCGAGTAGAGGACCATTTGGAACATTTGCAGAAATCCTTCAACATACTACAGAAATACAATATGAAGTTGAACCCAGAGAAATGCGCATTTGGGGTCAGATCCGAAACCTTCCTCGAATTTATGGTGTCAAATCGTTGAATCGAGATCAATCCAGATAAGATCAAGGCCATAGTAGACATCACCGTCATGGACAATATCAAGGTCATTAAAAGGCTAACCGGGCACATAGCCGCCTTGGGCCAATTTATTTCAAGGTCCTCCGATAAGAGCCACCGGTTTTCTCGTTGTTAAATAAGAATAATAACTTCTTATGGACCCCGGAGTGCCAATAAGATTTGGAAGAACTCAAGCGGTACCTTTCGAGCCCACCTTTGTTTCATACTCCGAAGGCAGACGAGCAGATGAACTTGTACTTAGCGGTAAGTGGGGTCCTAGTCCAGGAATAGGAAGATACGTAATTTCTTCTCTATTATGTTAGCAGGACTCTGAGCGAGGCCGAAACTAGGTATCCTCACCTTGAGAAGTTGGCGCTCGCTTTGCTAAGCACCTCCCGGAAGTTAAAGTCGTATTTTCAATGCCATCCCATATGTGTCGTAACTGCTTACCCGTTAAGAAACATAATGCATAAACCTGAGCTCTCGGGACGATTGTCTAAATGGGCCATGAAAATTAGTGGGTACGATATCGAATATCTACCCCGAACAACCATCAAATCCCAAAATTTGGCAGACTTCGTGGCCGACTTCACACCGGCCCTAATACCCTAAGTCGAAAGGGAATTATTGTTGAACTCGAGGACTACCTCAGGGATCTGGATCCTCTTTATGGACGGTGCCTCAAACGCAAAAGGGTCAGGGCTTGGCATCGTCTTAAAGCCACCCACCGGTAACTTAGTTAGACAATCTATTAGAACTGTGAAATTGACTAACAATGGGGTCGAGTATGAGGCCATGATTGCAGGTCTCGAATTGGCCAAAAGCCTGGGGAACAAAGTGATTAAAGATAAATGCAATTCCCTCCTTGTGGTGAATCAAGTCAATGGGACGTTCAAAGTAAAAGAGGAATGAATTTGAAGATACATGGATAAACTACAGGTAATGCTACATCGATTCAAGGTGTGGACACTACAACATGTACCCCGAGATCTAAACAGCGAAGCCGATGCTTTAGCTAACTTGAGATCGTCCATTGATGATGATAAGTTCAACTCGGGAACGATCGTACAACTCATAAAATTGGTAGTGGAAGGAGGCCACGCCAAGATAAACTCGACAAGCTTAACCTGGGACTGAAGGAACAAATATATGGATTACCTGAAGACCGGGAATCTACCCTCAGATCCTAAAGAATCAAGAGCTCTACGCACAAAGGCGGCCAGGTTCAGCCTGCCCGAAGATAACACCTTATTTAGAAGAACATTCGACGGCCCACTCGCCATATGTCTAGGGTTGGGAGACACCGAATATGTTTTGAGGGAAGTTCACAAAGGCATCTGCGGAAACCATTCAGGGGATGAATCGTTTGTCCGTAAAATAATCAGAGCCGGCTATTACTAGATCGATATGGAGAAATATGATAAGGAGTCCATACGGAGATGCGACGGCTGCCAGAGGCATTCACCGATAATCCACCAGCCCGGAGAGCTGCTGCAATCAGTCTTGTCACCTTGGCCATTCATGAAATGGGGAATGGACATCGTCGGTCACCTGCCATGGGTACCCAGTAAGGCTCAATTTATATTATTTATAACTGACTATCTTTCTAAATGGGTTGAAGTTCAGGCATTTGTGAAACTCAAGTTGAAAGAAGTTATTGATTTTATTTGGGACCACATAATATGTCGATTCAAAATGCCAGTCGAGATCGTATGCGGCAACGGGAAGCAGTTCATCGGCATTAAGGTGAGCAAAGTTTTCAAGGACCATAAGATCAAAAGAATCCTATCAAAACCCTATCACCTTAGTAGGAATGGGTAGGCGGAGTCTACAAACAAGACCATACTCCAAAACCTTAAGAAGAGACTGACCGACGCCAAAGGATAATGGAAGGAAACTATGCCCGAAGTCCGATGGGCATACCGTACGACCTCAAAATCTAGTACCGGGAAAATTCCATTTTCGTTGGTCTATGGCGTCGAAGCACTAATATCGGTTGAGGTAGGAGAACCGAGTTTCAGATTCTGATATGTGACTGAAGAGTCAAACGGTGAGGCCATGAGCACGATCCTAGAACAATTGGATGAGAAGCGCGAAGCTGCCCTCATCCGGTTGGCCGCCCAAAAACAACGGATCGAAAGGTATTTCTACCGGAGAGACAACCTCTGACACTTCAATATCCGGGACTTGGTGTTAAGAAATGTGACATTGAACATCTGGAACCCAAATGAAGCGAAGTTGGGACCAAAGTGGGAAGGTCCATATCGAATTACCGGTAAAGGTTCATACAAACTCGAAGTAAGGAACGATGAGCAACTACCAAACAACTAGAATACTACACACTTAAAACGATAATACTGCTAAGGTACGACCCCATTCATTCTTTTCTTTACATATATTGTGAATTGGACTAACACTTGCAGGCGACCGCTAAAGAATGATTCAGTTGTTAGGCCTAAAAGCACGCGTTACATTCTTTTTCCCTTGAATCGGTTTTGTCCGAAATAGGTTTTCCGGAAGTGGATCGTGCTAACTTAGAATCAAAGACTGGTAATAAACTGGAATCGATGGTCGCATCAATAGTATCCGAGCCCTCTCGATGATCGACCTCCAATACTGGGGGGGGCATCACCCTCGGGTAATGATTTGAGCAAGGAAGAAAACTTTATGCTTGAACAGTTTGGGCTCGGTGGATAGGATTTATTGTAAGGGCCAAACGGTCAAGTGAACCGTGACCGTGTAGACCACCTAAGACATAACACGAAGCCTGTACACACTTACAATCTTGTATATTACACACAGGAATGAAAGAAAGTTTCTACCTTGCAGATACATAATTTACCCCTTAAGACTATTACATTTTGTTCCTTAAGGATATCGAGCCCAAGGGCCACCTCTATTCGTATCTAAGAGATCACTCTCACACAGGGACTGTCATCCAAGGCAAACTCGGATGGCTCGGGCTATCGAAGCCTGGAGGCACAGAAGTCTATTAGGCGGTTCCTAAACGTAAAAGGCTACGACAACCCCCACTCAGGGACTATCGTCCAAGGCATGTTTGGACGGCTCGGGTATCGAATCCCGGAGGTACAAAGCCTATTAGGAAATACCTAAACTTAAAAGGCTACGGACACCCTAGAAATGGCTCGGAGACGTCCTATGCCCGTAATCAAAATATAAGGACTTCAAAAATTCCAAACCGGTTCAAAGGCTACCCTCGGTAAAACTATAATCTAAAAACATCTAAACATGCACTTTGGGGAAAGATTTTGTTCATACCGAGCCCCCCCACAAATTTCAAACAAAATGTTCATCGAGAACGAGTCTTGTTCGAACCTCCGAATAAGACCTTATTACTACGTTTCATTCCATGCTAAGGCATTTGAAACCTTTGTAATCATAAAAGGGAAGTCAAAAGAAATAAACTCAAAAATTACCAAAGGGAAAAAAGCCTTATATACATTCCAATAAAAGTATTTACAAATGCTAACAATAACGGCGTCAACAAAATGAACAAAAGGTAAAAACAAAGAAATATCCCTAAGGCACCTAAGCTTGATCTTCACCAGAACCCGTCTCATCACTGGAGCAATCGGGGTCTTCTCCATCCTCGGGGTGAGCCTGCTTCTTGGCCTCGGCCTTGAGCCTTTTCGCATCTTCGATCTCGGCCGACAGTTCGAAACCCGGGGCATGGACCTCCTCGAGAGCCTCCCTTCGGGACAACCACTTCACATACTCAACAGTAACTTTCAGGTGGTCCTGGGATGCCTCGGCATCAGCCCTGTACTGGTATACCATCTCTTCAGCATCAACCCTGATTATTTCCGACACAGATCTCGTTCTTACGAGTTCTTTGATGAGGGCATCCCGTTTAGCAATGGTCGAGCCTAACTAAGATTGGAGGTCTTCTATTCGTTGATCCCGTGCTTCGACTTTCTCTCTCGCCACTCGGAGTTAGACCTTCACCGATGCCAGCTGCTCCCGGGCAGTCTCCTTCTCCAAAGCCAATCGGTCAATTTTTCCTTTCCACTCTTTGACCATGGTCATGACCTCATCCATCTCGGCTCGGAGTTGGTCAATCCTTTCAACCTTCTGCTGGACCTATGAGGTTTTATTGTTAGTCCCCAAGACTAACTCATCATGACTAACTTAAAAAATCTTTACCCGTTCCACAAGGTTTGCATGCTCCTTCCGAGCCGCATCCAACTCAGCCCGAATACTCTTGACTTCTTGACGTTGCTCGCTGAGAAGCTTATATATATCCCTCTACTCAGCAAGATCCCTGGCCTCAACCTCAGGTTGGTTAACCATAGCCCGGTACCGAGGAAAACTTTCATGATCAAGTAACGAGGCCTGCAAAAATATAAAAAATAAAAGGTATGACACCTTACCCGGTTCACCGCCTGCTGTGATTCATTAAAAAAGCATGGCATATCCACCTCTTTCATTTTCGCCTGGTCTTATTTGGTTACCAAGCACCGGAGGTAGCTAGCTACTCCAACGAGGGCGAAAAGAACCCAGGCATCCTCCGGGATAGTTGATTATTGACCGCTTTCGGCCGGGATCCATGCTCGGGGCGGGGAACCGGTAGATTACTTTTGGGCTCGAGTTCAGCCTGCCAACCTCCGAATATGGGTCTTTCCTCGGCACCTCCAAATCACCCAACCCATAGAGGTCTTCCATAATGGTTGAGTCCTCACCTTCAAAAAAGGAACGGAGGGAATCGTCCACACCATGAGCCCCTTCGTTGGATTGCTCCTACGCTGTTCGAGCCTCTTCGAGCATGGACTCGGTATAAGAAGGCGACCCTGAAATATCTATCACATCGGGTTCCTCCTTCGGCGCATGGCCGTCATCCTGGGATGTCTCGGCTCCGGTCTCCTCATTGACCTCCCTAATATAAGGGAGATCGGCCTCATGAATATCCCGTCCAACAACCACCCGCTCTTCAGGGGAGAATAGTCTACCGGCCACAAGAATATCATTCTCCTTGGGCTCATCCCTGAGCCGATAAAGCGAGTCTGAGTCGGATGCTCAAGAGCCAGAACACTCCTTTCTCCTTGGCTACTTCTTCTCTGAGATCGGGCAACTCGGAGCCTTTATTTTCTTCTTCTCTCCTGCAGCAGCCCCGGGCTGTCCCGAGGCGGAGGGATCAATGGACAAGTCCCCATCCCTTACTGAAGGCCTAAGCTCAATGGTCTTAGGCAAGCCTGCAAAAAGAACAGAAAGGAAATGAGGATGTGATGCTAAAAAGTGAGCCTAATGTTACTCATTCGGGAAAGAGATCTTACCATGAGAACGAGCCTCACAACGGCCCTTCGAGAGCTTGCACCATGAGCGCTCAGAATAAGGCATCTGCGAGAAAATGCTCTCGATCCACTCCTTGAGCCGAGGAATGGCTTTTGGGACTTGAGCAATGACTGCACCACAACAAACACTGATGAGAAAAAGGGAGATAAAACATAAAATCAACAGTTAAAAGAAAGATATGCTTACATGATACATTCCACTTCTCGGAGAATGGCCTGAACTCGGCAGGGATCAAGTCTGGGGTCCTCATCCGGACAAAGCGTCCATGTCAGCCCCGATCCCGGTCCTCTTCGATGCTTGATAATGGGGCTTTGCTAGCCCGGCGTACGAGCTTTATCAGTCCCCCTGGAAGATTCATGGAATGTACAGGCGGAGTAGATGATCGATAGTGAACAAGCAGGATTCGATTTTGTTCACAAAGAATCGGAGGAGGATTACGATCCTCCACAGCGATGGGTGGATCTGACCGAGGCACACTTCATACCTCATACAAATGTCCAAAATAATCGGGTCCACCGAGCCTAGTGTGAAGGGGTAAGTGTAAATACTTAGATACCCCTCCACATGAGTAGTAATGTCGTCATCCGGCCCTGGAATTACTATGTCCTTATCAGCCCAGCCGCAGTCCTTACGAACCACAGGAAGGACGACCTCGGTGATGGAACAAATTTACCTAGAAACCGCCTCAGCGATGAGGGTTTTTCGACCTTAAAGTCATCCGCGACCGAGCACCCCCCGGGGACGAACCCAGACCAGACCTTGCGAAGTCGACCACATCGGGAGCGGTCTCCTCGACGTCGGTGGTCGGCCATGAAGAAGAAGAAGCAACTCTTTAGGGAATAGTCTTGGAAGTCTTCGCTATTGTTATTTGGAAAAATATTTGAAAAAGTGAGAAGGAAGATTAGGAGATGAAGGGTAAAATCTAGCTGAAAAAATTAAGCGCGCTGGTTTGGGTAGGAGATAAATGAAAACTTGCAATTTGCTTAAATATCTTGAAACAATGAAGGTAAAAATGTTGGGGTATGAAGAGAGGCACTGATATCCTGAAGGAACGATAGTAGAAGCTTAGTCAAAAAGTAAAAAATGAATAAAGGAGGGGAGTATTTATATAGGCTTCGCGCCATTTCGTGTCTAGGGATGGTCTGTCGATGGACGACACGTGTTTGAAGTCATTGTGACGCGACTGACAGGACGTTTCGGATTCTTTGTCGTCACATCACGACGTATTGAAGAAGGAATCGAGGTGCTCATGTCGAACATGACCAACAAAATGTCGTATTATCTGTGACCAGCCGAATATCACGGCGTGAATCTCGGCACGTATCGGCAGAAAATCAGTGGTTAGTTAAACAGAAGATTTTTACGTTTTATGGAATTGTATTTAGAGTAGAACTCCCCTACTATATAAATAGGGGTCTGATTATTCATTAACGAGACTGTAACACACATATCAAGACAATATACTCTTATTTTGTCTATTATTAAAAGTCCTTACTCTTGTTCATCAGTGCTTCGTTATTATGAGTCCGGGATCGAGGGTAGGCATCTCATTAAGGCTATTATCGAGTCCGGAATCACTCCTCTTAAGTGGTTTGACGATTTATTACGTCCTTTATCTGTCAATCTAACGCAATTTATCGTTTGTATTGAATTAATCCACGTATCCTTAAAATTACATACAAATTTAATTGTTATCTAATTTTTTTTAAGGTAAACAGTATGCAACTTTCTTTAGAAGTTACAGAGAACCCTCACTATACATCTTAATTATTGAATTGCCCTCGTTAGCTGATCCTCGGCCATGAGCCTCTCCCAACAACATCAATCATTTTCGTTCTGTAACTAAGAAAACCGCTAGAAACATTGCATTTATTGTTCGATTTTATTGATGGGCTTCCACGTGATTGGTTTCATATATTTATTACTCACTAATGTGACTCTCTTTCTTTTTTAGTCTATTTCAAAAACGTAATATCTTTCTAGATTTGAAAATAAATCATTAAATTTTTCATTTCATTGTTGATGACAAACTTCTATAGCCACACAAATATTATACTAATGTTTAAGATCATAAATTATAAAAATATTTTTTTTTCTTATTAATAAAGTTTAGTTTAGTTTTGTTAATTAGTTTTTGCCATTGGCAATCATCTGAGTATGGTGGGTACAAATGAAAATTGCCACGACATGATTTAGCTTTTCTTTTTCTTTCGTATCAAAATGAAGAATTGATTCTTATCGTCCAGATAAGCTTTGGATCATTTCTTGAAATTAGTAAAAATAAACTCCTCACGTTACTATATAAAAACCACGAATTTAGTCAAACAATATATAATTAGGAATGGGCGAAAATGTAACTATTTGAGCTCATAGAATTATTCCTCTTACCAATGGGCGAAAGCACAAATAGTGTAAATACACAAGGGTTAATTACATGATAAGATTTTTTTTATTCCTCAAAATTCCATGAAAACTTAGCAACCACGAAAGGAAATTTAGCAGGACTTATCCAAAGAAAAAGTCATCCAACACAAATCCAAGCTGATGAATTGGTTAGGTAGCCAGGAAACCTTGACTATAAGCATCAACCAATATTCCAGAGGAAAAAAAAACTAAAAGATTTCCAACTACGTAATAAATAATATACTCTACTCACTTAGATTCATTTCATGTGAAAGTGTTTGAACGAACATAAAAATTTAAAAATTAAATAAAAACAATTTGACATGTAAATGACATATATGCAAAGTACAAGAAAATTATCCTTTTAAATGCATGGTGACTAAACATCACACATCTTTTTATTGTCATTCTTCTTATAAAAGAATGGACTTTTACATCAAGGCTATCTCAATCAATCATGTAACTAAGGTAAAATAGGGATACTAAGATTGAATAGCTTCCAAAAAAGCAAGTGTATCTCAATCAACATGTCACTTAGGGTAAAATGGTGATTGCAAAAATTGAATAGTTTTTAAAAGAAAGATGAACAAAATATTTTATTAAATCTCTCAATTGATCTCTACATTACTTCGCACTTTTTCATACATAAAATAAGCTAGTAACACCCATATTTATAATAGTGTAGAACCTATTTCAACTAGAAACGTGCAAACACATTCTTATATAATTCTAACTACAAATCTTATTTAGGCATTAATTAAATAAACCAAATCCTAAACAATTTAGGTTTTTTTTTTACAATTTTGAATTAATTTTCTAATATTCTCCCGTAATTCAAAGTTATATACGTTTTCTCTTATCTTTGATCAGTCTCTCCAATCTTCAATTGTTGTGGCACTTCTCTCAAGCTTCGACTTTTGTTGAAGCACATGTCTCAAATCCTCGTTGAAGCACTTTGTTACCGACACCCAATTTTATTGAAGTACCTGTCTTCAACTCCCGTTGATGCACTTTGTCACCAACACTCAATTTTGTTGAAGCACTTATCTTCAACTCTCGTTGATCAACTTTACTACCAACACTCAATTTTGTTGAAGAAGTCACCAACAACCAATTTTGTTGAAGCACATGTCTTCAACTCTTGTTGATGCACGTTGTCACTAACATCCAATTGCTGATGCACCTGTCACCAGCTCCCAACTTATTATTTTTTCTTGACCGTTTCTCTACTTTTTAGAGGAGATCTAGTCTCTCCCTCTTGTGACATATTTGCTTGCACCTCTTTAAGTTTGCAATCTTTTTTTTTGCTCAGTCGGTCTCAACATGATTGTTTTTCATGCATATATTATTGGCCCGACGTTTGTCAAAATAATCATTGGCCAGACGAGCAGCACATATTGGCTAGTGCCGCCCGCCGGCAGCGAAAGCAACTTGATTCTCTCCCAAGATCGTAGAAGCTCTAACACCAATATGAAGGAAAAATAATTTATTAAATGTTTGAATTGATCTCTACCGTACTTCGCACTTCTCCACCCATAAAACAAGCTAGTAATACCCCTATTTATAATAGTACGAAACCTATTTCAACTAGAAAATGCAAACGTATTCTTATATAATTCTCACTACAAATCCTATTTAGACATGAATAAATAAATCAGATCCTAAACAATTTAGATTACATACTACAACTTTGAATTAGTTTTCCAACAAAAGATATTGTTCCTTTAGATGAACTAACGAGAAAATTAAAGCATGTCACATAAAATGGAACGGGAGTGTATTAGATTAGCTCAACACTCAAGTTTAATATTTAAAGTTATAAATTCAGCTAGTATTAAAGAAACTTTGAATTTACCTTTTCTGTGAACGTTGACAAATACTTGCAAGGCCCTATAATTAGAAAGTATTAGCAAACTTGACATATGGTGTTGGAGTACTGAAGAAGCTTTGATAGGAACTTAATTAGTAACTTAAAGTCATCTTGCCAGTGTCACAATCCGAAATTCCCATCTTCGAGATCATGATGGTGCCTAACATTTCACTTGCTACGCAATTCAACGTTAGAGGATTCTTTAAGCCTACTTTAGTCAATTTCAATAACAGAATCAATCAAACTAAATAGAAGCTAAAACTGAAATGCGGAATAATATAAAGCCCATATTATTTGATACAATACGGATCTGGAGTTACAACTCACGAGCTTCTAAGATTTTGCTACAATCTTAGAAATGCATCTATTCTGAATGAAAAGAAACAGTAAAATAAGGAAACTAGAAAGGGACTCCAAGGTCTACGGCCACCATCTGTTCTACCTTGAGTCTCTGATAAGTAAGTCCGGACTGCCGAGTCTCACGATCAGCTAGGGCCGGTACCAAAATCTGCAGAGTGTAGTATGAGTACAACCGACCTCATATACTCGTAAGTGTCGAGCCTAACCTCGACGAAGTAGTGACGAGGTTATGACAAGACACTCACATAATAAACTTGTGCAAATAACAATAAATGTACAAGATAACAATAGATAAAAGTTAATCATGTACTATTGGGAGGGGGACATGCTAAAGGGAATACAAGATACGAGAAATACAACGGAAATGATAACCAAAACAGTCAATATGCCTTTAACCAGTTAAAACAATTAAGTAGAATAAAGAAAATTGCACAGCATCACCCTTTGTGCTTTTACTCTCAGCTTCACAATGGAATAATGATATTGCACGGCATCACCCTTCGTGCATTTACTCTCAACCTCACAATGTAAATTAATAGATACGGCACGGCATCGCCCTTCGTGCATTAACTTTCATAATATAGCACGACATCACCCTTCGTGCATTAACGCTCACAATAAGGTACGACATCACCCTTCGTGCATTAACACTTATAGTATGGCACGGCATCACCCTTCGTTCATTAACACTCACAATATGGCACATCATCACCCTTCATGCATTAACACTCACAATATAACACGACATCACCCTTCGTGCATTACACTCTCCCTTACCACATAACAATGAACAAGTAATAGCAGGGAGATAGAATCAACAAGAATAAGCCTTACTTCAACAATGGTTCCACAATACCAATCTCAACTTTGGAATCAATACCCAATTATAACAAAACCCCGTAAACACTATAAGAACGATCAATTTAGTATGTAACTAGCCTAAGCATGGATAACAGGATCAAAGTAAGCAATAAACTACAAGGAACAAGTCCCACCCGCATGCTTTAACCCGTCAACAACGCATAAGTACTCATCACCTCACCTATACGTTGTACCCAACATATAAACATGTAGCAAATAGACAA
This sequence comes from Nicotiana tabacum, assembly GCF_000715075.1. Taxonomy (NCBI): domain Eukaryota; kingdom Viridiplantae; phylum Streptophyta; class Magnoliopsida; order Solanales; family Solanaceae; genus Nicotiana; species Nicotiana tabacum. The sequence goes on along the minus strand of NC_134088.1, from coordinate 29,088,259 downwards.
ACAAGTCCTAATCCCTCAAGTCAAGGTTAACTGCGACACTTACCTCGCTCCAAAAGTGCACTCAAAGCTCAATCACAGTTTTGCCTCTCAAATAAGCTCAATCAGGATTGGGGAATGTTCGCAAATGCGAACACTAATCTAGCAATTGCTATATCAGACACCAGTTACCAGAAATTGCAGAACAATCTGAGTTTTCTAAGTCCAAGCCACTGTGTAGCCTATCCGAAACTCACCTGAGCCTCGGGGTTCCAAACCAAACATGCACACAAGTCTAAAAATATCATACGAACTTGATCGCGCGATCAAATTACCAAAATAACACCTTGAACTATGAATCGGATACCAAAATCAAATAAAATTTTTAAGAAACTTTAGAATTGCTATATTAACAACCGGGCGTCCGAATCAAGTCAAACCAACTTTGTTTCACACCAAATTTGACAGATAAGTCATAAATATAGTATTGGACCTATACCGGATTCTGAAACTAAAATACGGACCCAATATCAATAAAGTCAAACATTGGTCAAACTTTCAAATTTCAACAAAATGCGATAACTCGAGCTAGGGACTTAAGAATTCGATTCCGGGCATACGCCCAAGTCTAAAATCACGCTACGGACCCACCGGGACTGTCAAAACATGAATCCAGGTCCGTTTGCTCAAAACATTGACTGAAGTCAGCTCAAATAGATTTTAAGGCAAAATTTTCATATTTTCTCAATTTTTAACATAAAAGCTTTTCAGAAAAACACTCGGACTGCGCACGCAAATCGATAAAGGCTAAAATGAGGTATTTAAGGCTTCAAATAGCAGAATTAGGTTCTAAAACATAAGATGACTTATCGGGTCATCACATTCTCCACCTCTAAAATAGTCATTCGTCCACAAACGGACAAAGAAAAGTACCAAGGATGGTGAAAAGGTGGGGATATCTACTCCACATGTCCGACTCAGACTCCCAAGTAGCTGCCCCGATGGGCTGACCTATCCACTACACTCGGACCGAAGGATAACTCTTCGACCTCAACTGACGAACCTGCCGGGCTAGAATAGCCACCGGCCCCTCCTCTGTAATGACCCAGCTAGTCATTTTAAAAGTTGTAACCTCATTCCCCTATGTACTGCTCACCCTGTGCTTTATAACTATTATGTAACTTGCCGGGGTATTCGATTCAGGTCCGGAGAGATTTTAGAATGAATTGGAACACTTAGTTCCAAAGTTTTAAAGCTTAAGTTCAAATAGTGACCGGATGTCGACTTATATGTAAACGACCCCAGAATAGAATTTTGATGATTCCAACATCTCCGTATGGTTATTTTTGACTTAGGAGCGTGATCGAAATTTTCTTTAGAAGTCCGTAGTGAAATTAGGCTTGAAATGGCTAAAATATTAATTTAAGTTTGGAAGTTTGACCAAGGAGTTGACTTTTTGATATCAGGGTCGGAATCTAGTTCTCAAAATTTTTATAGCTCTGTTATGTCATTTATGACTTATGTGCAAAATTTGAGATCCATCGGACTTGATTTGATAGGTTTCGATATCGAATGTAGAAGTTGGAAATTCTTAAATTTCATTAAACTTGAATTGGGATGTGATTTGTAATTTTAGCATTGTTTGATGTGATTTGAGGTTTCAAATAAGTTTATATGATGTTTTAGGACTTCTTGGTGTATTTGGTTGAGGTCTTGAGGGCCTCGGGTGAGTTTCAGATGGTTAACGGATCAAAAGTTGGACTTAAACAGCTGCTGCAAAAGCTGTTGTAATTCGGGGGCAGAAATCGAAGCCATGATCGAGGCCCAAGATCGAGGGCCATAATCGAAGCTAGGATCGAGGGCCAGGATCGAGGACCAGGATCGAGGCCCAGGATCGAGGGCAGCCTGGGCAGAATTGTAAGTTATAAAGCAGGGGACTTCGTCCCATTTTCTATTTTGGACAAATTAGAGCTTGGGGAGAGGCGATATTTGGGAGATTTTCAGAGAAAATATCGGGGTAAGTTTTTTTAAATCAATTTTGATTAGATTACCCGAATCCATATTTATTTTCACCATTTAATTAGTGTTTTGAGATTGAAATTTGGGGAAATTTTAGAAATCTCATATAAACGAATTTTTGAGATTTCGGTGTCGATTCAGAGTTGGATTTGAGTGAAACTGGTATGGTTGGACTCGTAATTGAATGTGTTGTCGGATTTTATGAGTTTCGCCAGATTTCGAGACGTGGGTCCCACAGGAAATATTTGAGCTAATTTTGAATTTTATTGAAAAATGTAGTATTTTCTTATGAAATTGATTCCTATAATTGATTGTATCGAATTATTTTGGCTAGATTCGAGCCATTCAGAGTTGGATAATCGAGGAAAAGGCCTACTGGTAGATTAAATTGGAGCAAGTCGAGGTAAGTGACTTGTCTAACTTTGTTTGGGGAAATTTCCCCTAGGATTGGTATTGATGTGATAATTATAATTTATTAAAAGTCCTGTACACGAGGTGACGAGTGTATACACGGGCTAAATGTGAAAAACTCTGGTTTTTAGATTGTGTATATCTCTGTCACACATTAATTAAATTATTTTTTCTGATTATATTTATCATCATTGATCTATTTTATATTCCTAAATTTGCCTGACATTTTTCCTACTAATTGTATTTACCTGTTTAGTTGAAACTTTGCTTTTTTTTATTCTGTGCATTATTTGAAGGTTGAATTTTGTTAAATTAACTATTATTAAAAATAAAGTATTTTACATTTAATTATTGGATGTTATTAAATGTAATTTATGAAGACTTTTGTATTTACTGTGATTGAGCCGTGAGCTCCTTATTGTGGAAAAATATTCTGATTTTGATTTATTTTGGGAAGTTAAAATATTTGGGCACTTGACGTGAAAATTATCATATATTGTGATATTGATATGCATGCGGTGATATAAGATCTGAGTTTTGAAATGCATGCAGTGAGATAAGGGTGGCTTGATACGCGTGGCTAGTAGGGAAACTACTAGAAGTCATGCAGTGTGATAAGGGTGGCTAAAACGCGGGATGCTATTTCGGAAAAAATATTTTATTTAAAATTAAATGTGGAGGTTCCCTCGGTGATATAAGGAAATGAGTTATTGTGAATTTATTTATGATTTGGGACTACAAGGCGGTACCTCGGGAGTGCCCTTATTGATATTTATTGATGGTCGTAGTTGCCTTTGATTATTATTGTGATTTTTCTTAAAGATGTAAAATTTTGCTTTCTTTCCACGGAGTATTATTTGCTTTTATTCTGTGCAATTTAATGGTGACATACTACTTACTTGATTCACTTCCATTGTCATTTATTGTTATTATATTGTTAAACATGTCACCGTGTCTTTTATTATTCCAGTCGGGGCTGACCTGACCTCGTCACTACTCTACCGAGGTTAGGCTTGACACTTACTGGGTACTGTTGTGGTGTACTCATACTACACTTCTGCACATCTTTTTGTACAGATCTAGGTACATCCTACCAGTTCAGACATTAGTGAGCTACATGTGTACGGAGACTTCAAGGTATATCTGCCAACATTCGCAGTCTCCGGAGTCCCCTTCTGTCATTATTATGGTGTTTCCTTATTTTTCTTAGACCCTGATATATAGATACAATGAGGATATATTCTTAGAAGCTTGTGACTTATTTCTACCGGATTTTGGGAGTTATAATTATGTGAGTTTGCAAATTTATTTATTTCATATTCCTATTATTATTCCGCATTTATAGGCTTACCTAGTCTTAGATACTATGTACCATCACGACATCCTACGAAGGGAAATTTGGGGTTGTGACATCCTCGTAAGTCAAATCCTTGTCCAACTGGACAAAGCTGAAATCTAACACATGGGACGGATCGCCGTGATACTTCCGGAGCATGGACACATGGAACACCGAATGAACTGCTGATAAACCCTGTGGCAACGCAAGCCTGTAATCCACCTCTCCTACTCTCTCAAGAATCTCAAAAGGCTCGATATACCTAGGGCTCAACTTGCCCTTCTTTCCGAACCTCATCACACCCTTCATGGGTGAAACCCAGAGCAATACCCTCTCTCCGACCATGAATGTAACATCACAAACTTTACGGTCGTCATAACTCTTCTACCTGGACTGAGCTATGCGAATTCGATCATGAATAATCTTGACCGTATCCAAGGCATCTTATACCAAATCTGTACCAAACAACTGAGCCTCCCCAGGCTCAAACCATCCAACTGGCTAATGGCACCGCCTACCGTATAATGCCTTATAGGAGCCATCCGAATGCTCGACTGGTAGCTGTTGTTGTAGGCAAACTCTGCAAATGGAAAGAACTTATCCCAAGAACCTACGAAGTCTATAACACAAGCACAGAGCATATCCTCCAATATCTGAATGGTGCGCTCGGACTATCCATCCGTCTGAGGATGAAATGTTGTGTTCAGATCCACCTGCATGCCCAACTCAGACTGTACTGCCCTCTAAAGGTACGAGGTGAATTGCGTACCTCGATCAGAAATGATAGACATGGGCACACCGTTAAGATGGACGATCTCGCGAATGTAAATCTCTGCCAACCGCTCTGAAGATTAGGTAACTGCCACAGTAATGAAGTGCGGTGACTTGGTCAGCCTATCCACAATGACCCGAACTGCATCGAACTTCCTATGAGTCTGTGGGAGTCCTACAACGAAATCCATAGTGATACACTCCCACTTCCACTTAGGAATCTCTAACATCTGAAGCAAACCACCAGGTCTTTGATGCTCACACTTTACCTGCTGACAATTTAGACACCGAGCTAAATATGTAACTATGTCCTTCTTCATTCTCCTCCACCAATAATGCTGCCGCAAGTCCTGATACATCTTGGCAGTGCCCGGATGAATAGAATACTGAGAACTGTGGGCCTCCTCAAGAATCAACTCACGAAGTCCATCCACATTAGACACACAAACACGACCCTACATCCTTAAAACTCCATCATCTCTAACAGTAACCTATGCGGCACCACCGTGCCGCATTGTGTCCTTAAGGACAAGAAAATGAGCGTCGTCATACCGTCACTTCTTGATGCGCTCAAATAAGGAAACCGAGCGACTGTACAAGCTAGGATACGACTGGGATCTAAAATATCATGCCTCACAAACCGATTGGACAAAGCCTGAACATCTGATGGAAGCAGTCTCTCACCGACTGGAATGTATGCGAGGTTACCCATGCTCGCTGCCTTTCTACTCAAAGTGTCGGCCACCACATTGGCCTTCCCGGGATGATACAGGATGGTGATATCATTGTCTTTCAATAGCTCCAACCACCTCATCTGTCTCAAATAGAGATCCTTTTGCTTGAACAAATACTTTAGGATTCGATGATCCGTGAAAACCTCACATGACACGGTGTAAAGATAGTGCCTCCAAATCTTCAGTGCATGAACAATGGATGCCAACTCTAAGTCATGGACAGGGTAATTCTTCTCATGAATCTTCAACTGTCGCGACGCATATGCAATCACACTGCCATCCTGCATCAATACTGCACAATTTACCGTATAAGATCCTGAACCTGTGGGCAACACCAACATCGGCGTTGTAGTCAAAGCAGTCTTGAGCTTCTGAAAGCTCGCCTCACACTCGTCTGGCCATATGAATGGGGCACCCTCGTCTCACACTAGTCAACGGGGCTGCTATAGATAAGAAACCCTCCACAAAACTTGGCGCCCTGAAGCTGATCAAATAAGTCATAAATCTTTGGCAATGGATACTTGTTATTGATGGTGACTTTGTTCAACTGCTGATAATCTATGCACATCCCCATCGATCCATCCTTCTTCTTCTTCACGAACAACACATGTGCAGCCCAGGGCGAGACACTAGCTATAATGAAGCCCTTATCAAGCAAATCCTGCAACTGCTCCTTCAATTCTTTCAACTCTAGCGGGGCCATATGATATTAAGGAATAGAAATGGGTTGAGTGCCCGGAGCCAAATCAATACGAAAATCAATGTCCCTGTCGGGTGGCATCCCCGGCAGGTCTGCATGAAACATATCTGGAAACTCACGGACAACTGGTACTGAATCCATGGTAGGAACCTCCATACTAGAATCGCGAACATAAGCCAAATAAGCTAAACACCCTTTCTCGACTATACGTCGAGCCTTCATATAAAAGATAACCATGCTGGTAGAATGGCCAGGAGTCCCTCTCCACTCTAATCGAGGCAACCACGGCAAGACTAAGGTCATTGTCTTAGCATGACAATCCAATATAGCGTGATAAGGTGACAACCAATCCATACCTAATATAACATCGAAATCTACCATATCGAGAAGTAGAAGATCTACACTAGTCTCAAGATTCCCAATGGTGACCATATACAAACGATAAACTCGGTCTAAAATGATAGCATCTCCCACAGGTGTGGACACATACATAGGAGCACTCAAAGAATCACGAGGCATAACCAAATATGAAGCAAAATAGGATGAAACATAGGAGTAAGAAGAACCCGGAACAAATAGAACTGAAGCATCTCTACTGCAAACTGAAATAGTACATGTGAAAACAGCGTCAGATGACTCAGCCTATGGCCTGGATAGAAAAGCATAGCATCGGGGTTGGGCGCCATCACTCTGGACTACATCTCTAGGACGGCCCCTAGCTGGCTGGCCTACACCTCTAGCGGCCTGACCACCACCTCTAGCTGCTTAACCCCTACCTCTAGCTTGCTGAGCAGTCGGTGAAGCACCCGGTGCCGGGACCATGACACAAGAACCCTGATGCTGTGAACTGCTCGATGCATGAGGGAAAAATCTAGCAATGTGCCTTGGATCACCACAAGTATAACAGGTCCTCGACTATTGTGACTGCTGACCCTGAAACTGACCCTGTCAACCTGAGTAACCACCCTGAAAACTCTGGAGCGGAGGTGCACTAATAGGAGCTAGTGGTGCATTGTAGGCTAGCTGATCGAAATAAGGCATATGAGGGCCACATCCACTTGAAGCACCGTGGGATGCCTAGAGTGCTAAATGAAACGGCCTGGAAGGATGGCCCCTACCAAAAGTACCCCTGTCACCAGACGAGGCACCGCTGAACCCATCTGAATTGCGAGGCCTCTTGTCAGACCCCTGACATCCTCCCTGTGTAAGAACCATATCGACTCGCCTGGTAACATTGGCAGCAGTCTGAAAAAAAATCTCACTCCTAGAGTCCTTAGCCATCTGCAACTTGATAGGCTGAGCAAGTCCCTCAATACACCTCCTCGCCCCCTCTCTATCGGTTGGAAGTAGAACAATAGCATGACGAGCCAAATCCACAAAACGGGCCCCATACTGAGTAATAGTCATACTGCCCTGCTGGAGACGCTCGAACTGCCGACGATACTCCTCTCTCAATGTGACAGGAAGGAACTTCTCAAGAAATATCTGAGAGAACTGGTCCCAAGTAAGAGCAGGCGACCCTGCTGGTCTAGTCAATACTAAATCCTTCCACCATCTCTTGGCGGAACCCATCATCTGAAACAAAGCAAAATGGCCCCATTGGTCTCAACTATCCCAATATTCCGCAGAAGCTCATAGCAACGGTCAAGATAATCTTGTGGGTCCTCAAAAGGTGCACCACTGAAGGGAACTGGAAAGAGCTTGGTGAACTTGTCCAATCTCAATAAGCCCTCAGAAGACATAGCCGGTCCATCACCGGCCTCTGCCGCAACAACCGACTGAACTACTCCGACTGGCTGAGCTGTTGGAGTATGATACTGGGGAGCCATACTCTCCGGAGTGGGAGTAGTGGGAGTTTTTGCTCCTCCCCCAGCCTGTGAGATGGCTAGTTAGATGGGAAATGTACCAGTGTAGGCCACACTCTCCATAAGGCCCACCAAACGGACCAAAGCGTCCTGAAATACTGGGATGGCGATGAAGCACTTCCGGAACCTGAGTTGGTCCAACAGGTACAGTCTGGGCTAGAACCTCCTCATCAAACTCCACATGATGCTCCACTGGTGGTGCTGCTCGAGCTCTAGGCTGAGCTCTGCCCCTGCTTCGGCCTCGACCTCTTCCCCTCGTAGGAGCTACCACTGGTGGCTCTGGCTGTTGCTCAGCTGAAGATGCGGTACGTGTTCTCGCCATCTCTGAGTGAACAAGAGTATAGGAGTTCAATTAGCAATAAAAGAACAAAATCGCATGATAGAAAAGAATTAAAGTGAAATTTGTTCCTAAACTTCATAGCCTCTGGAAGATAAGTACAAACGTCTCTGTACCGATCCTCCAGACTCTACTAAGCTTGCTCATGAATTGTGATACCTAGGCAACCTAGTACTCTGATAACAACTTATCACGACCCAGAATTCCCACTTTCGGGACCTTGATGGCGCCTAACATTTTACTTGTTAGGCAAGCCAACGTTAGAGGATTCTTTAAGCCAACTTTAGTCAATTTCAATAACAGAATCAATCAAACTAAATAGAAGCTAAAACTAAAATGCGGAATAACATAAAGCCCATAATATTTTATACAATACGAATCTGGAGTCACAACTCATGAGCTTCTAAGATTTTGCTACAAACAGATTCTGAAAGAAATACAAATGTTCTGAATGAAAAGAAACAGTAAAATAAGGAAACTAGAAAGGGACTCCAACGTCTGCGGAAGCCAACAGTTCTACCTTGAGTCTCCGATAAGCAAGTCCGAACTGACAAGTCTCAAGATCAGCAAGGGCTGGTACCAAAATTTGCACAAAAAGAGCAAAGTGTAGTATGAGTACAACCGACCCCATGTACTCGTAAGTGTCGAGCCTAACCTCGACGAAGTAGTGACGAGGCTATGACAAGACATTCCCATAATAAACTTGTGCACATAATAGTATATGTACCAGATAGGAACAGATAAAAGCTAATCATGTACTATTTGGAGGGGGGCATGCTAAAGGGGATACAAGATACGAGAAATATAGCTGAAATGATAACCAAAACAGTCAATATGCCTTTAAATAGTGAAACACAATTAAGCACAATAAACAAAATTGCACGGCATCACCTTTCGTGCTTTTACTCTGAGCTTCACAATGAAATAATGATATTGCATGGCATCACCCTTCGTGCATTTACTCTCAACCTCACAATGTAAATTAATAGATATGGCACGGCATCGCCCTTCGTGCATTAAATCTCATAATATAGCACGACATCACCCTTCGTGCATTAACGCTCACAATATGGCACGACATCACCCTTCGTGCATTAACACTCACAATATGGCACGGCATCACCCTTTGTGCATTAACACTCACAGTATGGAAGGGCATCACCCAGGGAGATAGAATCAACAAGAACAAGCCTTACTTCAACAATGGTTCCACAATACCAATCTCAACTTTGGAATCAATACTCAATTATCACAAAACCCCGTAAACACTGTAAGAATGATCAATTTAGTACGTAACTAGCCTAAGCATGGATAACAGGATCAAAGTAAGCAATAAACTACAAGGAACAAATCCCGACCGCATGCTTTAACCCGACAACAACGCATAAATACTCGTCTCCTCACCTACACGTTGTACCCAACATCTAAACATGTAGTAAATAGACAAACAAGTCCTAATCCCACAAATCAATGTTAACCACGTCACTTACCTCGCACCAAAAGTCCACTCAAAGCTCAACAATGCCTCTGAACTAATAGAATCTAGCAAATTACCAACCAAAATATTCAAATTAAGCCTTAGGATCTACCCACGATTGCAAATGATTCAATTTAGATCATTATTGCAAAATGCAACAAAAGTCAACCCCCAGGCCCGCTTGGTCCAAATCCAAAATTCGGAAAAATATCCAATTACCCATTCACCCCCGAGCCCGGTTATGTAATTTATTTTGGAATCTAACCTCAATTTGAGGTCTAAATCCCCATTTCTGCAAAAATCTCATTTTCTACCCAAAACCCCCCAATTTCCACTATGAAAACACTAGATTTTAGGTTGAAATCTTAGGAAATGTAGTGAAATATTAAAAGAAAATGGATTAGAATCACTTACCAATGATTTGGGGAAGAAAAGTTCTTTGAAACATCGCCTCTAGGGTTTCCTTGTTTTGAAAATTTGAAGAATGAACAAAAATTTCGTCTAACTCCCATTTTGATAAGTTGCAGATATCGCATTTGCGACTTGGGGTTCGCAAATGCGAGCAACACAAATGCGAAGAAATAGTTGCAAAAGCGAAGTCCTCCCATCTCTGCTTTCATAGCATTTGAGATGACTTCTTCGCAAATGCGAACATTGATCTTCCGCATTTGCGACTGAATTGATCGCAAATGCGACCAAGCCTGCCTCAGCCACACTTCGCAAATGCGAACTCTGGCCTCCCCGCAATTGCGACCTCTTGATCGCAAATGCGAACTCATGCTGACCCAGGTACTCTTCGAAAATGCGAAGAATTTGCTCGCAAATACGAGCCTGTCAAGATTGGGGAATATTCGCAAATGCGAACACTGATCTCGCAATTGCGAGATCAGACATCAGTTACTAGAAATTGTAGAACCAGCTGAGTTTTCTAAGTCCAAACCACTCCGTAGCCTATCTGAAACTCACCCGAGCCCTCGGGGCTCCAAACTAAACATACACACAAGTCTAAAATCATCATACAAACTTGCTCACGCGATCAAATCGCCAAAATAACACCTAGAACTATGAATCGGACACCAAAATCAAATAAAATTTTCAAGAAACTTTAGAATTGCTATATTTACAACTGGACGTCCGAATCAGGTAAAACCATCTCCGTTTCATATCAAATTTGACAAATAAGTCATAAATATAGTATTGGACCTATACCGAGTTTTGTAACCAAAATACGGACCCGATATCAATAAAGTCAAACATTGGTGAAACTTTCAAATTTCAACAAAATGCGATAATTCGAGTTAGGGACTTTCGAATTCGATTTCGGGCATATGGCCAAGTCCCAAATCACGATACGGACCCACCGGGACCGTTGAAATACGAATCCGGGTCCGTTTGCTCAAAAGGTTGAGCGATGTCAACTCAAATGGATTTTAAGGTAAAAATTTCATATTTTCTTAGTTTTTAACATAAAAGCTTTCCGAAAAAAACACTCGGTCTGGGCACGCAAATCGAGAAAGGCTAAAATGAGGTATTTAAGGCTTCAAAACGCAGAATTAGGTTCTAAAACATAAGATGACCTATCGGGTCATCACATCCAGCTATATAGTCGAACGTAAACTTTGTCAAGTTTAAGTCACATAGCTAGCAACTTTTGAATTTAAATGCGACAAAATTCGAACATGACATCCAACAAATATGACTATAAATCCCTCCCGTTTCAATGCTATCCTTACGGAACTGCTAAATATGGTGTACAAAGAAAGCAAAAAGAGAGGTTTTTGGTTCTTGTTTTTGTGATTATGGAATTGGTAATTCAGTAACATCTTGTTTGGATGGTTGTTACCTATTGTATTGTATCGTATTGATACTTTAAATACAATGTTTGTTTTGATTGTTACTTAAATTTTATTGTTTCGTATTGTTAAATCCGTTGTTACGTAACGACGAAATGTGCCACTTTATGTAACAACCGATTTGATGTGGTCATGTCGTTATCTTGTCTTTTCTCTGATCTCACCCTTCATTGTTATTAAGTAATTTTATTTTATTATTTACCTTACATTTTTATATAATAACTTCACCGTATCATAATTTAATTTTAATAATATTGCAAGTTAATTGTTTATATTGCTGGTGCGTGATATTATAAATTAACGATAAACGATACAATTTATCCAAACATTATATTTATCAAACAATACAATACAATATAACACAATGCTTTATAAAACGACATGTAACAACCATCCAAACAATAAGTTGAGTGCACAATGTGGAAGACAAGCTGATGGGCGTAGGGACGGATCGCAAACTGGATGGGATAGGTATTTATTTGTGAAGCCTTATTTCCAGAAATTTAAGCCGTCTAGCCTCCCCTTGCCACATTCTCCTCGTTTAGCTTCTTTTTTTAAAACAAAAAACAAATTTAACCCACCCCGCACAGTGTAAAACCCCGCCTTGTTCCGCTTAATTTTTTTTTTGGATTTTTTTCACTTTTAGCCCGCATCAAAAATTATTTACACTCGAAAGTCGAAAAAGTATATAAAATTTGTATATACAGCATAATGTATATATATATACAAAAAATATATTTTTTTCGGCTATTATTTTGAGAGCGACTATACAATGTCATTTCCCCTTTTTCTTTTACGTCACAATTGGATTGTAAAACTTATTAGTAATTTTTATACTTAGCTTGTTTTCTGCATGACCCAAGCCCGCTTTTTGAAAGTTTGTTAATTATTCTTCTAAAAATTCACACAAACCTAAAGGAACTAATGTGATGCTTTACTGTTTACGCAAAAATAAAGTTAAAATTTGTGCTCCATAAATAAAAAGAAAATACTCTTTTTGTTTGTTGAAAAACAAAGTAATCTTTAAAAAACATGAAAATAAAGTAATCATTTTGTTGAAATGAAATAAATATTTTTTCTACATCATGAAAAGAAAATACTCATTTTTTTAAATTAAAAAAAATACTTTTTTATATCATAAAAAAAAATATTTTTTTTTGTTGAAATAAAATAAAATAGTTTTACTACAACATTTTGTAAAAATAAAAGAAAATACTTTTTACTACATCATGAAAGAAAGTATTTTTTTTGTTAAAATAAAAAAATACTATTTTTATATCATGAAAAGAAAATACTCATTTGTTGAAATGAAAAAAAAATACTATATCTGTAACATGAAAAGAAAATATTATTAATAATATTTTTATTTAGGGTGGAGGTGGGGTGGTAGTGAGGGTGGGGCGAGGGTGGGGCAGAGTTAGGTGGGCGGAGGTAGGTAGGTGGGGCAGTGGCGGAGCCACATGCACCCAAAGGGTGTCAACCGGTACCCCTTCGTCGGAAAATTACACTGTTTAGCTCAATAATTATTTTAAAAAATCTGTATATATACTATATAATAACACCTTTTGACTTCTTGGTGAGTTTGTTTCTTTATATTTTGACTCCTCTTAATAAAAATCCTGGCTCCGCCACTAATGTGGGGTGGGTTGGTGGGATGGGGAATAGGGTGAGGAAGGTTAAAAAAGAGTTTTGGAAAATGTTCCCTTCTCTTGATAGGGAAAACATTTTGAGGAAAATGAGTTCACAAGAAAAATATTTTTCAAAACATTAAAGCCAACCAAACATGGAAAAATTGAAAAACATTCGTACCAAACACACCCTTAGTGGCCTTTGTTTTGACGCAAAAACAAAGTTGAAATTTGTGCTACATAACTAAAAAGAAAATACACGTTTTTTGGTTGAAAAAGAAAGTAGTCTTTCAAGAACATGAAAATAAAGTACTCATTTTGTTAAAATGAAAGAAAATATATTTTTTTTATATCATGAAAAGAAAATACTCATTTGTTGAAATGAAAAAAAGTATTACACCCTTAGTGGTCTAAGTTTTCTGAATGAAGAAATGGCATTCCAAAAATGTGAGATTTTTCTTGGTGAAGACAAGACTATGAAATTGACGGGAACTCTCCAGTTAAATTATACGAATTAGTTATCGAGCTCCTTTTTCTCTCCACCCGAACTAGTTTCCCGTTTTAGTAAGAAACACATTCATGACTTATATATCCTAACTAGACTTTAACTTTTGAAACATTGGACGGGCTAATACTTTAGCTAATAAAGTTAGTATCCAAATTATTATAATATCATTCATCTCGTAATTCCTTTTTTATTTTATTTATGTGTATGGATAAAATCGGGACAGAGTCTTCCCCGATTCCCCGATGTGGAAACAAGGGGAAAGCATGGCTTGACCTGAGTATGATCGAGGCCCAAGGATACCTCGTATCAAAACCCGGGGGAACGAACAACGTATCTGAGATCGAGCACGGTGAAATAACGGACCCAGATCAAGTATAACTTCCGGACTTCAAAAAATACGGAGAACGGTTATGCATGATAAGTAGGGGGTCGTAATATTATCCCTTAGCCGGATATTATGACGCGAATCTCGTTCAGTATCAACCGTAGATCGTCATTTACCGAAAAGATTTTTACCTTATTTAGAGTTGTACTAGGACTCAAATTACCCTACTATATAAAGGGGAAGGTTTTCTTTATTCTCACACGTTGTAACACGCAACTCAAAGTAATAAAAGTTTACTTTTGTCTTCTAGCTATTGTTCAAGGCATTATTCATTTATTCTTTTCTTCACTCGAGACCGAGCTTGTACCGAGAGTCCAATCGAGGACGAGTTCCACTTTTCAATCTAAGATCAGGTTTTGTCATTACATTGCGATTGGTTTGATCGTTTATTTTGTCTTTAATTCATTTACCTGTTATTCTTAGTTATTCGTATTGAATTAAACCACGTATCCTTTAAACCGTGTACAAATGTAATTGTTACTCTTTTTTAGGGTTAACAATTTAGCGCCCATCGTGGGGCTAAGGATAATAGTGGTGATTTGATACGAATCTTCGTAACACACCCTATTGTACGCATGTTTATTGAAATTTGGGTGAAAATCATTTTAGTCCTCCAACTATCCCTTAAAAATCAAACACATCCTCCAGTATTGAACAATTATCGTTTTCATCCTCCTACCTCAACCTCCGGCAATTGACCGGTAACTTTGGAATAGTTGACCGATCATTAAAAGGGTTAAGATATAATTTCAGTTATATTCTCAATTAATATATACCCTAATTAATCTTATACATCAATTTACCCCTCCTCCGTTAAGTAACTCAAAAGTCCAAATAATTGTCCTCCCTAATTCATCTTTTCAGAGAACAAACCTTTAACCCTTAGCTTTAATTTTGTTGTTCACCGTTCTAAATTACAGTAAGAGAACTCAATTTTTTTACTTTTACTAGCACTATGATTTACTTTCTTTCACTTATATATTGAAAATTTTTGAAAGTTAGAGATAGCAATTTTGTTTGATTCTATTACATAGACATCTTGCTTGTCTGGATTGCTATAACTTTATTTTAAATTAAAAATATGTTTTACTTGATTTTATGTTAATGTGATTGGTTTATAATATTGGGGGATTGTTAGAGTCTTTGTGCAACTGATATATGTGTGCGAAGCTTTTCTTAGTCCGAGATTTGTTTTTCTATTTTGAAAAGATCAAATATATTTAACCTATTGGCTATTTTATCATTCCCAGAGATGTTATTCAACTTATTGGTGAATTGTCTTGGAGCATGCTATCATGTCTTCAATGTCGGTGATAATCATTATGGAATATTAGATCTGTAGGAAGATGATCATAATGTTGTAGCAGGAGGTCCCTCTACTTGGTTGGGTAAAATGACTTCTTTAGAAGTTATCCATTAGGAAACCGATGTCACAGTAAAATTGACTGATGATACGAATTTAAAGATGTTATTTAATATGTATAGGGCTTTGGGAAAGAAAGAGATCCATATGAATTTAATCATAATGGATGAAAAAGTCAATGAAATTGAAGGTGATATTTTCCAATGGATGGATGATGAGGATAAACAGAGGAGACGTGTGGGGTAAATTGATGTATAAGATTAATTAAGGTATTTATTAATTGAGAATATAACTGAAATTACATCTTAACCCTTTTAATGATCAGTCAACTATTCCAAAGTTGCTGGTCAATCGCCGGAGGTTGAGGTAGGAGGATGAAAATGATAATTGTTCAATACTAGAGGATGTGTTTGATTTTTAAGGCATAGTTGGAGAACTAAAATGATTTTCACCCTTGAAATTTTGATTCCAGGTTAGCCTAAGGATGTCAAACTCTCAATTTGCTCACTTGAACGTTGATGATGAGTTAGGACATCATGGCGAGAACAATAACGTGATGCCTAGTAATTATGTGCCTCCTGTTGATCAAAATAGTGTCCCAGCCGCCGACCCGGTCGATGCTAGCTTGCAGGTGGCCATCAACATCAATTTACCAACTGATCCCGAAAACAAAGTTTGGAGGGGATCTCGGCCAACGGCTCGAGAAGTGCCCGAGGGTGAAGGTGAAGAGGTAAGCCTGCGGTTGAACTTCAAAATGTTGCAGGCTCAACAAGCGGCAATAGCACAGTTTCAGAACCAAAGCCACACCCCTAACATGGTCTAACTCGAACAGTACCGGGAAAGTACTTGAAGGGACGAACAATTTGCCGTGGAACCGAGAGAGCTCAGACCCGGGGAAACTTCCGAGGTGATGAAGATGCTCGAAGAATTGACAAAACGAGTGGAGTCATGTTAGAAAAAGATTGAGGCCAACGATAAGAAGGTGGAAACGTACAACTCCAGGGTCGATCAGATCCTAGAGCGCCTCCGATATTGAAGGGGCCGGACTCCAAAAAGTGTATTCAGAAGCCTTTCCTCTTGAGCGCAGCATCAACACCAATCTCGAAGAGATTTTGAATGCCCAATATTCCCACGTATAATGGGACCACGAATCCAAATGAGCATGTAACCTCCTATATATGCGTGATCAAAAGAACGACTTGGAAGACGACGAAATCGAGTTAGTGTTGCTGAAAACATTTGGGGAAACCCTGTCCAAGGGAGTGATGATATGGTATCCCAACTTGCCTCTAAATCCCATCGACTCATTTTTTTTGCTTGTAGTTACATTCGTGAAGGCCCATGTCGGGGCCATCAAGGTAGAAACTAGGAAGTCAGACCTTTTCAAGGTCAAAAGGAGGGATAAGAAGATGCTCGGGGAGTTCGTGTCGAGATTCCAGATGGAACAGATGGATTTTCTAGGGGTCACGGATCATTGGGTCATTCAGGAATTCACTCAAGGGGTCAACCCCCGAAGTTCCGTGGCCTCTCAGCATCTAAAACAAAATTTGGTGGAGTACTTGGTGGCCACCTGGGCCGACTTCCACAACAGGTACCAATCAAAGATTCGGGTCAAAGCTGATCAACTCGGGGCCCCTTCGAGATCTGTTTACCCCTTCAGAGCCGATGACAAATCTAAGAGAGCTATTAATCAAGAGATAAGGCCTGTCCGAGATCGATATCAGCCATACAGCGTGGATCGAAAGGGAAACAAATCAAGGTGCCTCCCGACAAGGAATGAAAGGAGAAATAATCGAGGACCAAGCTATTGGGGACTAATGAGAAAAAGCGGGTTTGACAAGTCGCTCGGGAGTAGGGAATCACCAAGATTATCGGAGTACAATTTCAACGTGGACGCTGCAAGCATCGTGCCGGTCATAGGGTAAATCAAAGAGACCAAGTAGCCCCGACCATTGCAGTTCGACCCTACCTAGAGAGATCCTAATTTAATGTGTATGTATCACGTCATACGGGTTCATAGCTACGAAGATTACCGAAAGTTAATAGAAGAAGTTGCTTGATTGTTCAACAATGGGCACCTCCGAGAATTCCTAAGCGAGCGAGACAAGAACCACTTCAGAAACAGGGATGCCAACAAATAGGACGAACAAGAGGAGCCTCAGCACGTAATCAACATGATCATTGGGGGAATTGATGTCCCCCAATGGCCGATGATAAAACACACTAAAGTATCTATTACGAGGGAAAATCGCACCCGGGATTACGTCCCAGAATGAACTATCTTGTTCAGCGAAGAAGACGCTAAGGTCATCGTATAGCCTCATAACAATGCACTAGTAATATTTGTACTTATCAATAAATCTCGAGTTAAGCGTGTGTTGATTGATCTATGTAACTCGACCAACATCATCAGATCAAGGGTCGTAGAGCAACTGGGATTACAGGATCAAATTGTACTAGCGGTCCGGGTATTGAATGGATTCAACATGGCATGCGAGACCACGAAGGGTGAGATAACCTTACAGGTAAACAGTGTCGGGACCACCCAGGGAACAAAGTTTTATGTGATCGAAGGGGACATGAGGTACAACACTTTGTTCGGAAGGTCGTGTCTCCATAACATGAGGGTGGTGCCTTTGACCTTACACCAGGCACTAAACTTTCCCACACCATGAGGAGTCAAATCGGTGTAGGAGAACAACCGGTCACAAGGGAAATATTCGGTGTCGATGAAGTGTTCCTACTGCCCGTCCCGTGATTTCAATGAGAATGGAATCCACCAAAAAATAAGTAACTAAATAGCAATCAATGACACCAGTCTCAGTCGGTCTGGAAGAACAAAAGGAGCACAGAGCGGATGATGAGGACGATTATAGTGTCCCGAGATCATTCATAGCACCCAATGACACCAACGCCACCAAATAAATGATCTATGAGTTGGAGAAAGTTATATTGATCAAGCAACTACCAGATCGAAAGGTATACCTCGGCAGGGGGTTAGCCCCCGAGCTCAAAAAAAAACTTATTAATTTTCTTAAAGTTAACACCGACTGTTTTTATTGATCCCATCCAGACATGGCAGGAATCCCGCCAGAGGTAACCACCCACAAGTTAAGTTTGGATCCAAAGTTCCATCTGGTAAAGCAGAAGAGAAGGCCACAATCCGAGATCAAACATGCATTCATCAAGGACGAGGTATAAAAACTTCTAAAAATAGGTTCTATCCGGGAAGTTAAATACCCCAATTGCTTAGCTAACGTAGTGGTAGTACTTATAAATGAAAATAAACTACGAATGTGTGTAGATTATAAGGATATAAACAAGGAATGTCCGGAGGATTCTTTCCCTTTGCCTAACATCAATCGAATGATCAACGTGATGGGCAAGACATGAGATACTCAGTTTTCTCGACGCCTACTCCAGGTACAACCAAATTCGAATGGACCCGGACGATCAAGAAAAGACTTCTTTCATAACCAATTTGGGCACCTACTACTATAACAAAATGTCATTCGGATTAAAGAACATTGGTGCCACATACCAACGCCTAGTAAATCGAAAGCTTGAAGAACAAATAGGAAAATCAATGGAAGTTTATATTGATGATATGTTGGTGAAGTTCCTGCGAGAAGAGGACCATTTGAAACATTTCCAGGAAACCTTTGACATATTAAGGAAGTACAACATGAACCTAAACCCGAAGAAATATGCATTTGGGGTCGGCGGGGGCAAGTTTCTCGGATTCATAGTATCTAATCGAGGAATAGAGATCAACCCCGACAAAATAAAGGCCATAGAGGACATCACAGTAGTCGACAATGTCAAGGCAGTTCAAAGACTGACCGGACGGATAGCCCCATTGGGACGGTTCATCTCGAGATCGTCGGATAAGAGTCATTGGTTCTTCTCACTATTGAAAAAGAAGAAAAACTTTTCTTAGACTCCGAAATGCCATCAAGCTTTGGAAGAACCCAAGCGTAACCTATTGAGCCCCTCTTTGCTGCACACTCTGAAGACAGATGAACAGATGTACCTCTATTTGGCGGTTTCTGAGGTGGCGATAAGTGGTTCCCTAGTCCGAGAGAAAGAAGGTACACAATTTCCCATTTATTATATTAGTAGAACCCTAGGCGATGCCGAAACAAGGTATTCTCACCTAGAAAAATTAGCGCTTACCTTACTGAGCGCTTCCACAAAACTAAAATCGTACTTTCAATGCCACCTCATATGTGTTGTAACCTCTTACCCGCTGAGGAATATCATGCATAAGCCAGAGCTCTTAGGCTGGCTAGCCAAATGGGCCGTAGAGATTAGCGGGTGAGATATTGAGTATAGACCCCGAACTGCCAAAAAATCTCAGATGTTGGCAGACATTGTGGCTGACTTTATGTCGGCCTTGATACCCGTGGTCGAAAGGGAATTACTGCTCACCTTGAGGACTAGCTCGGGGATCTGGACCCTATTCATGAATGGTGCCTCCAAAACGAAAGGCTCCAAACTCGTTATCATTTTAAAACCACATGCGGATAACGTAATTAGGAAGTCCACTAGAACTGTGAAATTGGATAACTATGAAGCCGAGTATGAAGCTATGATTGTAGGTCTAGAACTGGCTAAGAGCCTGGGGGCTGAAATCATTGAAGCCAAATGTGACTCCCTCCTCGTCGTAAATCAAGTCAATGTGATGTTCGAAGTAAAAGACGAACAGATGCGGAGGTACTTGCACAAATTGCAGGTGACCCTAAACTAATTCAAGGAATGGACTCTGTAGCATGCGCCTCAGGATCAAAATAGTGAGGCCGATGCACTGGCCAACTTGGGGTCGTCTATTGACTCCGATGAATTCGACTCGGGGGCAGTGGTACAACTGATGAACTAGGTGGTAGAAGAAGGTCACGCCGAAGTAAACTCGACAAGTTTGACTTAGGATTGGAGAAACAAATACATAGACTACCTGAAGACATGAAAATTGCCATCTGATCCCAAGGAATTTAAAGCCATGCGCACCAAAGCTGTTAGATTTAGCGTAGTCGAAGGGAAATTGTTCAGAAGATCCTTCTGTGACCCACTTACTAGGTTCTTAGGTCCAGGAGAGACCGAATACGCCATGAGAGAGGTCCACGAGGGTACTTGCGGGAACCACTCGGGTGCAGAATCCCTGGTTCGAAAGTTAATCAGAGCCAGTTACTACTGGAATGAAATAGAGAAGGATGTGAAAGATTTTGTACGGAAATGCAATAACTGTCAAAGACACACCCCGATGATTCATCAACTGGGAGAGGTGCTTCACATGGTCCTGTCGCCATGGCCGTTTATGAAATGGGGAATATATATCGTCGGTCCCCTGCCATGGGAGCCCGGTAAGGCCCAATACATACTACTCATGACCGATTAGTTTTTCAAATGTGTCGAGGCCCAGGCGTTCGAGGAGGTCCGGGAGAAATAGGTCATCAACTTCATCTGGGATCACATAATATGTCGATTTCGAATATCGGCTGAGATTGTTTGCGACAACGGAAAATAATTCGTCGGCAACAAGGTAAGTAAGTTCTTCGAAGATCAAAAATCAAGAAGATGTTATCAATGCCTTACCACCCTAGTAGGAACGGGCAAGTGGAATCGACGAACACAACAGTACTACAAAACTTGAAAAAGAGATTGACCGATTCAAAAGGAAAGTGGAAGAAAATCTTGCTCGAAGTCTTGTGGGTATACCGTACAACTTCGAAGTCAAGTACCGGAGTGACCTCGTTCTCTTTAGTTTACAGAGAAGAAGCCTTAATACCGATCAAGGAAGGGGAACCGAGTTTCAGGTTTAGTATGCTACCGAAATATCAAACGGTGAAGCCATGATCACGAGCCTAGAATTATGGCACGAAAGGCGAGAACCCACCCTGGTCTAGTTGGCCGCCCAGAAGCAACGAGTAGGAAGATACTACAATCGAATAACCAACCTTCGGCATTTTCAAGTCGGGGACCTGGTGTTAATAAAATTAATGCTACACACTAGGAACCCAAACGACGGGAAACTGTGCCCGAATTGGGAAGGATCGTGTAGAGTTTCCGGAATAACCGGGAAAGTCTCGTATAAACTCGAGTCGGGAAACGGTGTACAATTACAAAACAACTGGAATGTGGCACACTTAAAGTGGTACTACTGCTAAGATACGAGCTCAATTCCATTTTTAATTTCGTTATATTATAGACTAACTTATGCAAGTACTCGGCCGAGGGCAAATATGATTATTCGGTCTGAAAACACGTGTTGTACTCGTTTTCCCTTGAACCGGTTTTGTCCCGGAGTGGGTTTTTTTACAAGGTTTTTAACAAGGCAATAGTAAAATGTGCTACCTTAGTTTTGAAGTCCGACCTAAAACTGGAATTGTTGATTGTTTGCACCGAACCAACAGTATTAGAGCCCTTATAAGTTCGGCCTCAAATACTGGGGGCCATTAACCCTAAGTTAAGAATTTAAAGGGGGCAAATTTTATATATGTCAAAAGCCAAGACTTGATAGTTAGGATTCATTGTAAGGGTCAAACGCTCAAATGAACCATACCCATGTAGCCCACTCTAGCCACGGCACAAGGCTTATGCCGATTAAGTACTCTACATATAAATCAATGAAAGAAATATTTGCTTTTTTCATACTTCATTACTATGCATTTCGCTTCGTCGATTCTTAACAACGGATCCTAAATTCTAAAGCACATGGGCTACCAAGACAATAAAGAAATCGGATAGCCCGGGCTATCAAATCCCGGAGGCACCTAACCTATTAGGCAGGGCCCGAGTATGAAAGGCTACGGCCGTCCTAAAACTGCTCGGAGACATCCGAAGTCCGTACTCAGAAAGTAAGACCCTTACATGTAATCAAAACCTATTAAAGGGTTACCCTCAGCAAAAACATCATCGTGTGTGATTGAAACATTTAAGCATCTTAAAGGCCTTTGATTTTATCGAAATTTTGAAGCCACGAGCAATTCAGAGTTACCATCGAAATCGGGCCCCATTAGAATTTCCGGAGAATGGATGCTCCAGATCACGTTTAATTCTATGTTAAGGCATTAGGGACGATACACAAATAAAAGATTGCAAATAGATGCTGAAAAGTAAAAACATGTTGTTTCCAAAGGGAAATTTTATATATATTTCAAAAAATATGTACAAACGCACTATAAAACAGCCTCAAAATAAACAAGAAAGAAAATGTACAAAATGAAAACCAAAAAAGAGCTAAGGCGTGTCTGCCTGATCTTCACCGGAGCTCAACTCGGCACCGAACCTTTAGAACCTTCGGGGTCATAAATTTCCTTTGCCTAAGCCTTGAGCCTCTTAGCTTCTTCAATCTCGGTCGACAAGTCGAATCCTCGGGTGTGAACCTCCTCGAGGGTCTCCCTCCGGGATAAATACTTTATATACTTGGTCTTCATTCATAAACGGGCCTCGTCTATCTCCACATCAACCTTGTACTGGGCTAGCATTTCCTTGACGTCAGAGGAATCAATCGAGGTTTCCTCCAATTTGAACTTCAGCGCAGTATATTCCTAACTAAGGGAATCCCATTCCGAGGCGGCTGAATCAAGTAATTTCCGGAGTTCGTCATTTAGCCATGACCACTTGTCGAACTTATCCTTTGCCACTAGGGGCTGGTCATTAACTGATGGTAGCTCCTCTTTTGTAACCTCCTTTTCCGAGGCCAACATGTCAATCCTGCTTCTCAGCGCCTCGGTCGTAGTCTTGACCTCGTTCAGCTTGGCCCGGAGCTGGTCAATCAAATCTTTCTTCTCTTGGACCTGTGAGGTTGCGTCGTTAGTCACTACACGTAACCTCTCATTTTTAACCTCAAAAATCCTTACCTGCTTGACCAGTTCGGCATGCTCCCATTTTACGGACGAGGCCTCCTTTTGTGCCTTTTCCAGCTTGGCTCGGAGAATTGGGAGGTCCTTGAGAGCCTCGTCTTGTTGTTCACTGAGATCCCTATACATGTCATTCTTCCAGACCTACTCTTTGAATTCGAAATCGAGATGGATGACTTCCATTCGAGACTGAAGGAAGCTTTCGTGGTAGAGCACCGAATCCTAAAAAAAAATGATAAGATCGTTAGAATATGTTAAAACTAAGCAAGATTCGCAAAGGACACAAGGAATAGGAAGCTTACCCGGTTCAATACTTGTTGTGCCTCGTTGAAGAGGCTCAATGTGCCTACTTCGTTTATTTTTGCCTGGTCCTCCTTAGTCACCAAGTAGCAAAGATAGCTGGCCACACCCACCGGAGCGGACAACATCCTGGTGTCCGCCGGAATAGTAAGCACGATCGTTCTTTTACAGTCGGAATCCACACTCGGAGCAGGAAACTGCCCCACCAGCTTTGAAGTTGAGCTAAACTCACCTACTCCGGACGGAATGTCCATGCTGTCAAAAAACATGTTGCGGGCCTCGTTTTTGCCTCATGCCATCTGATTTGATTTCTCTTTGTCGTCTTGAATCTCGTTGAACATAGACTCAGTGTGAGACGGCGACTCTGTGATGTCAATGACACCAGCTAATTCCTTTGGGGCGGGGACGGTTTCTCGGGAGTTCGTGGCCTCTGATTCTCCTCTGGCTCCCGAGCAAAAGGGGGATCGGCTTCTCGGCCACCTTCCCCGGTTGCCACCTGTTCTTCTTTGTTGATGGTTGACCCATGAGCGATAAACTCTAGATCATCGTCCTGAGGGTAATCCCTGAGAGGGAAAAGGGAATCAGTGTCCGATACACTCGCTTTGGTACTCTTTTTGTTGCTTCTCCGGACCCAGACAACTACCCTCTTTTTCTTCTTGACCTCGGCGTCCGCGGAGCCAGAGGATTTCCTCTTTTTCCTTTTCTTCTCCTCCCGTCAGCCCTGGGCTTCCCTGAAGCGGAGGGCTTAGCAAGCAAGGACGGGGCCTCGTCCTCGTTCAATGGTCTAAGCCCTGTGGTCTTGGGCAAACCCGTGGAAAGAAAAAATAACTTAGCAAACATAGAGGTTAAGTATGAAATTAGAATTGTTTGGGAGGAGGACTCAACGTGGGAACAGGCCTCCCACTTTCCCTTTGAGAGCTTGCATCATTCGCGCTCAAAATAGGACATTTGCTTGCAGATTCCCTCGATCTACTCCTTGAAGCGGGGGACTGCATTGGGAACTTGGGCGACCACTGCATAATAATAGGCACAAACAATTAGAAAATTAACAAAGGAAGTACCAAGGACTCAGGAAGGAAGGAAAACTTACAGGCTGAGTTCCACTTCTCACGGTAAAAATTTGGGGGAAATGAGGTCTTCGGTTTTCACCCGAACGAACCTCCCCTACCATCCTCGTTCTCGATCTTCATCGATCTTCATAGAAACGAAGTACGTGGTCGAGGGCAAACCGAGATGCTTCAGTGTTGTTGATGAAGTGTTGGAGGAGGATTACGATCTCCAAAAGGACGGGTGAATCTGCCCAAGGAAAACCTCATACTTTTGCAGAAGCCAAGGATTATAGGGTCTAATGGGGAGAGCATGAAGAGGTAAGTGTAAGCACTTAGATACGTCTCCACGTGAGTGGTAATGTCTTCGTTGGGCCCAAGGATCACCATTTCCTTACCCTCCCAGTTGCAGTCCACCCGAAGTGTAGGGAGTGTATCCTCGGTAACGGAGCATATATACCTTCATACTCTCTCGCCTCAATCCTACTGGCTGGAGGCCTTCTCAATGGAGCAGCCCCCGGGGATGAATCTCTTCAAAGGTGGCTCCGGGGATACCTCAGGAACTGCCACCTCGGCATCCGTGGCCGGGTTGAAAGTTGAAGGGACGGTCTGTTGGGGCACGGATTTGAAAGTTTTTGCCATCGGATTCTGAAAAATATGAAGGCTTAAAGGTAAGGATGAAGGTTTGAAGATGAGGAAGAAGATTTGAAGATTGGGATGAAGGTACGAAGGTTGGGCGTGCAGGTTTAAAGAAAGAGTATGAAGATATGAAGATCTGAAAAGCAGTATATGAAAGTTGGAAGGAGTTAGGAATAAGCGAAGAAATTGAGGGTAAGTCAGGGAGCTCTGCAATCGGAAAGTAAAAAAGTAAAAAAGAGATCGAAGCTTTTATAGAATGGCTCGACGTGAGTATGATTGAGGCCCAAGGATCCCTCGTATCAAAACCTGGGGGAACGATCGGTGTATCTGAGATCGAGCACAGTGGAATAACGGACACATATCAAGTATAGCTTTCGGACTTCGGGAAATGCGGAGAATGGTTATACATGACGGGTAGGGGGCTGTAATATTCTCTCTCAACCGAATATTACAACGCGAATCCCGTTTAGTATCAACCGTAGATCGACATTTACTGAAAAATAAAGATTTTTACTTAATTTAGACTTGTACTATGATTGGAATTCTCCAACTATATAAAGGGGAAAGTTTTCTTTATTCTAGCACATTGTAACACGCAACTCAAAGTAATAAAAGTTTACTTTTGTCTTCTAGCTATTGTTCAAGGCATTATTCATATGTTATTTTCTTCACTCACGACCGAACTTGTACCGAGGGTCTAATCGAGGACGAGTTCTACTGTTCAATCTAAGATCAAGTTTGGTCATTACATTGCGATTGGTTTGATCGTTTATTTTGTCTTTAATTCATTTATCCGTTATTTTTAATTATTCGTATTGAATTAAACCATGTATTTTTTAAACCGCGTACAAATTAAGTAATTACTCATTTTTTGGGTAAACAATATGATATGGTTCATCTAACGCTCAGCTATTCCATGTAATACATTATACATACATGTTATAAAGTTATCTTAAAGCATGGAAATAAGGAAAAGAATTAATGATACAGTGTTTATTAAAATTCGGGCAAGTTCTTCCTTCTGTCTTCCAGTATATTTGAGTGACATTGATAATTGATATTAGATCAATTAACTTAGTACGATTAGGCTTTGTTCCTTCAGCATAGTTTCACTGTGAGTTGAAACTGCATGATGATAAAAAAAAAAAGTCTAAAAATAAATAACATCACGTAAACTAAATTATGGTTATGTAAAATATAACACTAGTATTATTTATTACGTAGTGGGGATCACTGATTTTACACAATATTCAACTGGTGAAGCTCACATAGCGTGCATCACTTTTATTTATTCATGCTTACTTATTTTTACATGCACAACATACTATTCCTTTATTCTTTTCATAACTAATACCATATCACACGTAAGTGTATGTACGACACAACGTCTAGTATGTTGTACCACAAACTCTTAATAATATGGTCATGATCTGAACAGTCTTGATCGATCAGTTGAAATTACCAGCATCCAAGTGTTTGTTATTGTTGGCAGTTTCATTGGCGAACATGGTGGTGGCACAGCCTTTGTGGCAGTTGCTCTGGCAGCCAGATCCACAGTAGTTACAACTAGTGCCACACCAACCAAACTTGCTACAACACAACTTGTTAGGACACTTACGCTTATTGTTTTGTTTACCACATTGTTCTGCATAAGTTGTGGTTAGCAACAAGGCCAACATCACAAAGACAACTACAACGGAAAGTCTCATCCTATTGGTTCTTACTTTTTTTCTCTCTATGGAATATTGGGGAAATTGCTTATAGATGATATTGGAAAAGAAGCAGATGTACTCTTATATAGGGTATGATCATGTCGTCTAGTGAAAGATTTACTCGAGATTTTCTACCGAGCTAGATGATTTATCAACGTGACTTTAAGTGTAATGGTAGACGTGAGTGGATGACTAAGACTTAATAGATAAAATCTCGATCGTAGGTTAATTCCCTACTCGGAGGCTAAGTAAGAATTTAACCTTTATCGTATAAAAAGATTATATTTTGTTAACTGTATTTGACTGGTACTAACAAGTAACAAGTACTCATTCCCGTTTAATTTTCAGGTTATCATGCCGAATGCCAACATTTACTTGTGGCTATATTTTAATAATGTTTATTGTGTAAATATTTTTAAGTGCATCTTTTAATTAATGGATAATTTCAAATTCACACATTCTTGTTCAAGTCTTTCATGTTAATGTCATAGTAGGTTTGTTTTTTCCATGTTGATGTCATAATAGATAAAGATGTAACATATTACTTACAGGTTAAAATAGTACTATTAAAGTGAGTGGTGATCTATGCAATAGGAGGTATTATACAAAGTGAAAGGTTAAGTAGAACATTTACAAAATTACCTATGTTCGATGTGAGTAAATGTTTGGGCATTTAAGTCCCAAAATATCCATAAGCTGACTGTCCCGAAATGCGAGTTATATGTGTTGCCACCCCAAACATATGGTACATATTGTCAGTTAGGAACGAAATAATCAGGTGTTATGCGGGAGCTAGTAAAATAAACTTTGAACGACGATAAATTATATATCAAAACATATACAAATATTTAACGTGGTTCGGTCAATTGATCTACGTCCATAGCGGAGATGAGCAATCCACTATATAAAATGAGAGTATAAAATATCGAGAGAACAACCTCACGAAAAGAAAAACACAAGTGACACACTAATACTTGTCCCGTAAAGTTCTCCCCCTAAACACGACTCTCAAACCCCATATGGCCACATTGTGGATGTTACTAAATGAGAAGGAAGGATCCTCAATTTATAGAAGTCTAAATATTTTCCTACAAGAAAAGGGACTAGCCAAATATGAGAGATTTATAATTTCCTTCTACAAGAAGGAAAACCCAATTATGGTAAATATGTTGCCATTTCCTTCAACATATAGGAAACCCAAATATGGTAAGAAAATCAGGATAACACCTAACAATTCTCCCCCTTGGCCTGAATTTTCTGACAAAATAAACTTGATCCACCTTCTTCATATAATCTTCAACATGTCGCATCTCCAAATCTCCACCACAAAGTTTGTCTCAACGTGAGTAGAACTCCCGTCAAATTTGTCAAATAAAAATCTTGATTATCGTCAAATAGGATGCGGCTAGAACTGAACCCGCCAAGATGAATTTGTCTTGAACCTCACTCTGATACCACTTATTAGGACCAAAAATAATCAGGTGTCATGTGGAAGCTAGTAAACAAACCTTGAACAACGATAAATCATAAAACATAAGAGAAATATACCAAAAGAACACAAACATTTAACATGGTTCGGTCAAGTGACCTACGTCCACGGCGGAGATGAGCAATCCACTATATAAAATGAGAGTACAAAATATCGAGAGAACAACCTCACGAAGAGGCAAACATAAGTGACACACTAACACTTGTCCCGTAAAGTTCTCCCCCTAAACATAACTCCCAAACCTCATATGGCTATATTGTGGATTCTACTAAATGAGAAGGAAGGATCCTCAATTTATAGAAGTCTAAACATTTTCCTACAAGAAAAGAGACTAGCCAAATATGAGAGGTTTATAATTTTCTTCTACAAGAAGGAAAACCCAATTATGGTAAATATGTTACAATTTCCTTCAACATATAGAAAAATCAAATATGGTAAGAAAACCAGAACAACACCTAACACGTTTGGCTTGGCAGATAAAATTTATTTATTGGATTACAACAATGGAGTACATATGTGCTCACGCCATGTGAACGTGTGTTATATGTTTTATAGTTTTCCTTCTTTTTCGACAAAGGATTTTTATAGGGTGTCATATGCATTTTTCCTTCAGAAGCTTACCAGCTTGGAAACGTAACAGTAGTTCTCCTTGAATAGTCATCTGCTAGCCTTATTATGGGTGTCACATACATCCCCTTATAATGAATTAGGGTCATCATTGAGGTTTTGCCCTATTATTGTATTGGAGTGTCTGGTTCTAAGTCAAGCTCATGGGGTGTCAAAACAATTCTGAAAACCAACCGAACCAAACGTAACCGAACTGATTATTAGTTTTTTTTTTAAGTAAAATCGCAAGTCTCAATAAAAATTTATAACCGTACCGAATATTATGGTAGATTTTTTTATTTTATAAACAATGCCGAAAAAATACTGAACTGAACTGAACCTGTCACACCTCCTTTTTCCCTAGGGGGATATGGGGTATAAGGGAGTTTTTCCAATTAAAGTGACATTAATCGAAATGGGATTATTTATTTATTTCAGAGTCGCCACTTGGAATAATTTATGGTGTCCCAAGTTACCGGTTTATTTTAAATCCCAAATCGAGAAAATTGACTCTTATTTATGGTCTGCGAACACAGAAAACCGGGTAAGGAATTCTGTTAACGCGGGAGAAGGTGTGAGGCACTCCTGAGTTCCGTGGTTTTAGCACGGTCGCTCAACTATTAATAATTGGCCTAATTATCTGATTTATTACATATTTAAAGCCTATTGTGCATTTTTACTTTTTAACCGCTTTTAATCATTTATGGAATTATTTTTGGGACAAGTCACGATGTCGTACACTTGTCATTTTGGCACATATTGTGAATCACGTCACGTGAAACGCACCCGCGACTTACAACATGTTTATTTTTATTATTTGAAGTTGTGGTCGAGTCACGTGAAACGCACACTCGAATTGGGGAATTATGTATCATGACTATGCCACGGGAACCGTACCCATAGTCACGAAGATTTATTAATCGCGCCTAAAGCATTTTCTACGAATTTTCATTAAAAAAAACGTACTCGTGTCAAGCGAACGTCGAAAATCCTAAAGATTGCCTACTCGGGTGAGATCGGCTTAAGCATACTCCTAGCTAGAGCAATAAAATAAAATAGTGAATATGTAGTTCTCAAATTTCAATTATGTTTCCTTAAAATCCCAACTCCACGGCACATTTCAATCATCAATAAACATATGTTGCATCTAAAACATTAGAAACCAACCAGACACGACATGAAGGAAAGAAAATTAACAAACAAACAAAATAAGGGAGAGTAAATAAAAAATATGGTAAGAGCTATTTAAGTATTCTACTAATTCCTCTTCTGCCAACTAAGGACACTCATATTGCTCACTTAACTCGCACAATCACAGTCTTTACACATCAGATGCTTAGCTAGATGAATAACCTTCACAAAAACTCATTATATTCTCTAAATTTCTTCAAAAACAGTGACCTCCTTTTAAAATTTGAAATTTCAAGAATGAAATAAGGGACTATGGTAAAGCATGAGAAACAGAGACTAAAACAACTTTTAAATCTGAAGACAATACCTCTACAATATCCATGGGCTACTCAATATAGCAAAGATAATTCCTACGAACGCATCTAAATTAAAATATCACGAAAAAGATTCAACAAATCTCAAACAAGAAATCAACCATTGAACCAAAGGCTAATACCATTTTCCAAATCATATTGAAAATCAATGCTAAATTAGAAGTAAGAGGGGGAAGAATGAACCTGTTATAGCCAAAGAATTTAATAACGGCAGAAGAGATAGCAATTCCAAAGTTCGACTCAAAAAATTTGTTTGAGAAGCGACTGTACAAACGAGTAGGAATCGCGAGCCAAATTTAAACCGCGAACCCCGGACGGGATCTCGAAACGGCACCGGAATTTTGAACTCAAACACGAACTTCAAGCAAATTCCATCTTCATAGAAATGGAAGGAGCTATTGCTGACCGAACCAAAAATTGGAAACCTCAAACGGAACCCGCCCACTTCGCCGAACCTTGCTTTCACTCGATGGACTGAAGCGATGGAAATAGAGGATAGTTCACGGTGATTTCAAGCTGATATCGAGAATTATTTTAGCTAGTTTTTGGATCTATTTTTGTTGGGTTTTAGGAGAGGATGAGGGCTGTTTGAAGGATGGAATTGAGCAGATTTTTAGCTACTATTTTGGGTCCTTTTGGGGGCTATTTTCAGGTGGTATTTGTTGGTATTTACCACTCGTTGAAGTGAGATTATCGGGGCTGGTCTTCAATGGTTGAAACAGGGGTTGAGAGTGGAGTTTGGCGGGTGCATTTCAGGTGATGAAGATGGAGGTTTTTAGGTAGTGACCGGAAGTAAAGTTTACTGGAGGAGAGATGATGGCTTTTTATGGCTAAAACCCAGGTGAAGAAGGAGGAGCTGCTGGAAAAAAAAAATAGGAAATTGAGAGTAGCCCCCCTTTTTTGTGTCCCCCCGGGCCTCTCAAAATTAGGTGTTAGGGATTAATTGGTGGCCAAGTAAAAAGAGTGTATGGGCATGTGAGTTTGTTAGGGAGAGCATGTGAGTTTGTTACAAAAGATAAGGAAGAATCTTGCCACATGGAAATGACTCATTGATTCTTGCTTTAATTAATAATAATTTTTTTCTTTTAAGAGTGTAAAATAAAAATACTAGCTAAATATTTTAAAATCAAGAACATATAATTTTTGTGATTTTTAATTTTCTTAAATAAAACCTACTAAAAATAAAATAAAGGTCAAAATATATAGATTAAACTTAAAATTATTTACATACTAAAAAGTGTTGAAAAATCACAAGTATGGTAAAAAATTAGGTGCTCACAGCTGCCCCTCTTTGCTTGGAAACATGAAGAGTTTTCAGGCAAAGACAAAGTGAGCCGTGTGACTAATTTTTGACCATAACGTTATTCAAAAGGGGAAGAAAATAAAAGGGAAAAGGTGCAACCGAGTCCTAACTTTGGACAACCTACATATCTCGGGTTATAAGGGAATCAGGTCGCGTGTAGTTCAAGAGGTTAATGAAGGGATGGAGTGTGTGGAGAGGATGAGAGAGTCGAGTGAGGTGCCGTTCCGTCGAGGTTCCGGTCCGCGATCCTGTTATTACATCAAAATCAAAAAATAAAAAAGACTAACTAAGCCTGTCAGCTATGAGTTACAAGATTCCTATCTATAAGTCTTCTGAAGCTTGATCTTGAGTCTTGAATGGTTCTTCATGCGGACTTTTGACTTAAACCTTGATGTTTGCTAGCTGCAGGTGCTAGTTCTCTCTTCTTCAGCTTTTCGGATCAAGACGGGACATGCAAAGCTTGTGACTTCAGCCATGTCTTGAGCAGTTCACATCTTTCATCGGCTTCTGCATTTTGGATTCACCCTTTTCCTTTTATTCTGGATTGAGACTTCTTCCTTTGGTTATCTCGGACTGTCAGCTCGCATTCTCGAGGCGAACTTTTGCTACTTCTAACTTGGATTGAATTCTTAAATGACTTCCCTCGTTCTCCAGGTGGGCGCCTGATGACTTTAAACTGAAATGAATTCCCTCGTTCTCCAGGTGGGCGCCTGATGACCTTAAAATTTGAAATATATTCCCTCATTCTCCAGGTGGGCACCTGATGACTTAAAAACTTGAAATAAATTCCCTCATTCTCCAGGTGAGCGCCTGATGACCTAAAAACTTGAAATATATTCCCTCATTCTCCAGGTGGGCGCCTGACGACTTAAAAACTTAAAATAAATTCCCTCGTTCTCCAGGTGGGCGCCTGATGACCTAAAAACTTGAAAATATATTCCCTCATTCTCCAGGTGGGCGCCTGATGACTTAAAAAACTTTGAAATAAATTCCCTCATTCTCCAGGTAGGCGCCTGATGACCTAAAAACTTGAAATATATTCCCTCATTCTCCAGGTGGGCGCCTGATGACTTAAAAACTTGAAATAAATTCCCTCATTCTCCAGGTGGGTGCCTGATGACTTAGAAACTTGAAATAAATTTCCTTATTCTCCAGGTGGGCACCTGATGTTGACTTAAAGCTAAAATGAATTCCCTCATTCTCCAGGTGGGCGCCTGATGCTGACTTAAAAATTGAAATGAATTCCCTCGTTCTCCAGGTGGGTGCCTGATGCTGACTTAAAACTTGAAATAAATTCCCTCATTTTCCAGGTGGGTGCCTGCTGACTTAGAAACTGAAATGAATTCCCTCGTTCTCCAGGTGGGTGCCTGCAATCATGACAACACAGACAAAACAGAGAAAAGTTTTTGCCCCAGTTTGTACCAGGAACATTCATTGATTGTTAGTTGCATCCCATTATCCAGGAGGGTCCTGAAAACTTAAAACTAGATCCCATTATCCAGGAGGGTCCTGAAAATTTGAAATTAAATCCCATTATCCAGGAGGGTCCTGAAAAGTTAAAATTAACTCCCATTGTCCAGGAGGGTCCCGAAAACTTAAAACTGAACTTATCTGGAACATGCTTTCTCATGGATGATTCTTGGCAAAGCAAACAAGATTTCTTGCCCCTGCTTGAAACAAAGAAAATTTTGTCAGTTTGAAACTGTGGCGGTTAGTTTGTGGCATCCTTGCTGAAGGTGTCTGCTTCTGTCACTATCCTGCTTCACAAAGAATTGTTTGACCTTCCAATCGGACCTCGAACACAAAACCTCTGAATGCCTTGAATCCCTTACACTCAACTCGCCGTATGGTACTTTCATTCTGACAACTGTCGAACCTTTGCATTTCCTACAAATTCACGAATCACTTGACCACCTGAACTTCAGTTACCCCCGCACTGCTAATTCTACATCATGTCACTTGAGATGTGCCTGGCCGAATTTCGCTTAGTGCAAATAAAGAGCTAGTAGTGGGCTTTGAAGTCCTTTCTTGCTTGCTTAACAACAGACTAATTTGACTGAGACTTAGAAGAATAGACCCAAAAGAAACGAAGCGAAGTGACTTCGAGAATTAGGAATAAAATAAAAGAAAAAAAACAGTGACGACTATTTGAAGAAAAATGGAAAAGAGACTTATTTGAATGAAGCAACTGGCTCCAATGATCATGACATGCATTTCGGACTGATCAGCCTAATCCATCCAACTAATCACATTTCAGTTCATGCCATGTCTTCATACTTCAAAATCGGGTTTTCCATAATTCAATTTCTTTGTAAAGTCATGAACCTGATTCAGCTTGTAATGCCCCGAGGGGTTTTCACCAGCAAACCTTTCTCATTTGCTCCTCTCTCAACTCATTGTCGCCTTACAGTGCCCGTAAGGGTTTTCACCAATAAGACTCTCTCATTTGGATTTTCTCTCGACTCACCATCGCCTTATGGTGCCCGTGAGGGTTTTCACCAATAAGACTCTCTCATTTATTCATTTTTCCTTGTGCCCATGAACCAAGGTGCTACCCGTGATGTAAATCGCACCTCTATCTCATTTGGCTTGGCATCCTCAAAGTTGATCAGAAGGTCTTTCTTTGGACTGTAGTGTAGGTTTTGGACAGGGTTAGAAAGAAAGGGTGGCATGCAGGCTCAAAATAATTTAAGATGAAGGGGTTTAAAATTACAACTTTTGGAATCAAATCTTTTTACAAAACTAAAACTTCTGCCCCAGTTTCTTCGAATTTGGGGAATTTTGGACTTTTATTTTGAGGGGACCGAACCGTGTAAGGCTGCCTACGTATCCTTAAAAGGAATCAGGTCGAACGTAGTTCAAACATAAGAGTTTTGCTTTTGTTACTTTGCTTTTCTTTTTCTCCTCTCTTTTCTTTTTTTCTTTCTTTGCTTTTCTCTTTTCTTTCTTTTTTTCTTCTTTTTTTTTTCTTCTTTTTTTTCTTGATTTTTTTTTTCTCTTCTTCTTCTTTTCTCTCTTTTTTCTTTTATATTTCTAACACTACTTTTGATTCCAAAAGAGGGGTATGAAAGAAAATAAATAAGGCTCAAAAAGGGTAACAAATGATAAAAGTGTTTGGGATAGCAGAATAAAATGCCTTCGTCATTCCAACTTTGAACGTGTCTAGTACAAAATGCGATTGAAGATAAGCAAAGAAATTATACATAATATCTCTTGACTGCATCAGAATTAATAGCCATATCCACACATTTACCTTCTATGTCTGTTAAATACAAAGCACCATTGGGCAACACCTTTGTCACAATGAAAGGCCCCTTCTAGTTTGGGGCGAACTTGCCTTTAGCTTCAGCCTGATGTGGAAGGATGCGTTTCAATACCAGCTGACCCACTTCAAATTTTCGGGGCCGAACCTTCTTGTTGTATGCTCTTGCCATTCTTTTCTGATACAATTGACCATGACATACTGCTGCCAATCTTTTTTCATCAATCAAACTCAATTGCTCTAGCCGGGTTTTGACCCACTCATCATTATCAATTTCAGTTTCAACAATGACCCGCAGGGATGGAATCTCAACTTCCGCAGGTATCACTGCCTCGGTTCCATATACCAGCAAATAGGGGGTTGCACCTATTGAAGTGCGGACAGTAGTGTGATAACCTAGCAAAGCAAACGGTAACTTTTCATGCCATTGCCTCGAACCTTGCACCATTTTACGAAGTATCTTCTTTATGTTCTTGTTAGCAGCCTCAACAGCTCCGTTTGCCTTAGGAAGATATGGAGTGGAGTTTCGATGCGTAACCTTGAACTGTTGGCATACCTCTTTCATCAAATGACTGTTGAGGTTAGCAGCATTATCTGTGATGATTACCTTGGGAATTCCGAACTGGCAAATGATGTTTGAATGAATAAAAACTACCACTGCCTTCTTGGTCACGGACTTGAAAGTTACAGCTTCGACCCACTTGGTAAAGTAATCAATGGCCACCAGAATAAACCTATGCCCGTTTGATGCTGCCGGCTCAATCGGTCCAATGACATCCATGCCCCAAGCAACAAAGGGCCAAGGTGCCGACATTGTGTGCAGCTCAGATGGCGGGGAATGAATCAAATCACCGTGCAACTGGCATTGATGACATTTGCGAACAAAGCTGATGCAATCACGTTCCATGGTGAGCCAATAATAACCTGCTCGAAGAATCTTCTTCGCCAAGACGTACCCACTCATATGTGGCCCGCAAACCCCGGAATGCACTTCGGCCATGATAGTCGAGGCTTGTTTAGCGTCTATACACCTTAGTAATCCTAGATCTGGAGTTCTCTTGTACAATATTCCCCCACTTAAGAAAAATCCACTAGCCAGACGTCGAATGGTTCTCTTTTGATCGCCTGTGGCATGTGCCGGATATACCCCTGATTTGATGTATTCCTTGACATCATGGAACCAAGGCTCACCATCAAGTTCCTCCTCAACCACATTGCAATAGGCATGCTGATCACGGATTTGGATTTGCAGAGGGTCGACATAAATCTCATCCGGATGGTGTAACATTGATGCCAGAGTAGCCAAGGCGTCGGCAATCTCATTATGAATATTGGGAATATGCCTGAACTCTACCGACCTGAATCGTTGACAAAGATCATGCAGACATTGTCGATACGGTATGAGCTTCAAATCACGGGTTTCCCATTCTCCCTGAATCTGGTGAACTAGCAAATCTGAGTCTCCCAAAACCAATATTTCTTGAACTCCCATATCTATAGCTAGCCTCAAACCCAGAATGCATGCCTCATATTCAGCCATGTTGTTAGTGCAATAAAATCGAAGTCGAGCTGTTACAGGGTAGTGATGCCTTGTTTCAGAAATGAGTACAGCCCCTATTCCGACACCTTTCAGGTTAGCAGCTCCATCAAAGAAGAGTTTCCAACCTGGTTTTTCATCATGATCAGCCCCGTCAACATACATCACTTCTTCATCAGGAAAATAAGTCTTCAGTGGCTCATATACTTCATCCACCGGATTCTCGGCCAAGTGATCGGCTAGGGCTTGGGCTTTCATCGCGGTTCGAGTCACATAGATGATGTCAAATTCTGTGAGTAAAATCTGCCACTTTGCCAACCTCCCTGTGGGCATAGGCTTCTGAAAGATATACCTTAGAGGATCCATGCGAGAAATGAGGTAAGTAGTGCAGGATGACAGATAATGCTTCAACTTTTGCGCCACCCAAGTCAGGGCGCAACATGTCCTTTCAAGAAGAGTATACTTAACCTCATAAGGAGTGAACTTCTTGCTAAGGTAATAAATGGCTTGCTCTTTCTTGCCCGTGATGTCGTGTTGACCCAACACACAACCAAAAGAATTATCCGTGACTGTCAAATAGAGGATTAAAGGTCTCCCAGGTTCTGGCGGGACCAACACAGGGGGGTTCAGCAGGTAATTCTTGATCTTATCAAATGCTTCCTGACACTCATCGGTCCACTTAACCGCAGCATTTTTCTTTAGTAACTTAAATATGGGCTCACAAGTCGTCGTGAGTTGAGCAATAAACCTGCTGATGTAGTTTAACCTCCCGAGCAGGCTCATCACCTCAGTTTTATTCTTTGGTGGTGGTAGTTCTTGGATGGCCTTAATCTTTGACGGATCCAACTCGATGCCGCGTCGACTGACTATGAATCCCAACAGTTTCCCCGACGGAACACCAAATGCACATTTCGCCGGATTGAGCTTGAGGTTGTACCTGCGGAGCCTTTGGAAAAACTTTCTCAAATCCCCAACATGGTCGGACTGCTTCTTTGACTTTATGATCACATCATCTACATAAACCTCAATTTCCTTGTGTATTATGTCATGAAATATAGTAGTCATTGCCCTCATGTAAGTTGCCACAGCATTCTTTAAACCGAATGGCATTACCCGGTAGCAATACGTCCCCCATGGCGTGATGAATGATGTCTTTTCTGCGTCTTCCTCGTCCATCAGGATCTGATGATATCCCGCATAACAATCCACGAAAGACCCGATCTCGTTCTTGGCACAATTATCAATCAGAATGTGGATATTCGGCAATGGAAAGTTATCTTTTGGACTTGCCTTGTTGAGATCACGATAATCAACACACACCCTCGTCTTACCATCCTTCTTTGGTACTGGTACCACATTAGCTAACCAAGTGGGATACTGAGTGACCCGAATGACCTTTGCCTCCAGTTGCTTTGTGATTTCTTCTTTAATCTTCACACTCATATCAGTCTTGAACTTTCTTAACTTTTGCTTGACAGGAGGGAATGTAGGGTCGGTTGGCAATTTATGAGCTACCAAATCAGTACTCAAGCCCGGCATGTCGTCATACGACCATGCAAAGACACCTTTGTATGCAAATAGTGTTTTGATTATTTCTTCCTTGATTTGCGGTTCCAGATGCACACTTATCTTGGCTTCTCTAACATTATTTTGATCCCCTAAATTGATTGCTTCGGTTTCATTCAAATTAGGCTTGGGTTTTTCTTCGAAGTGTTTTAGTTCTCTACTGACTTCCTCAAATGCCGTCTCTTCATCGTATTCTGTTTCATCATCACCCTCTACTTCTTGGATCGTTGTTTCAGAATTAGATTGGCTTTTAAGATTTGGCTGAAAATTCCTCATGCATGTCATGTCATTGAAACCAGCATAAAAGGAACTGTACAGAAAGAAAAGCAAAAACAAAAAATGAAACGCTATCAGGATCAATGGAAAAACTGGAAATTGTAAAAAATAAAAGGATAGAAGGGTTTGTACATTGAAACAAACAAAAACTAAGAAAAATCTGGGTTACAACCCTGGAATAACCCAGATGACAGAAAGGAAAACAAAGCAAACTACCAAAACTCCTTCCGGATGGGGAGAGGAGTAGCTTTCCAATTGCTAAGCTTCACGTTTGGTCCGACAAACTGCACATCGGCATTACTGGAACCTTCCCCAATTTTGACCATATTGACCTCATCAAACAGACTCTGGAACCTCTTGATCAAATCTTCATCAAAGTCGACCACAGGTTTTGGGACCACTGACATTGGGCGTTTGGCGACCCCTGACTTGACGAAAGACTTGGAGATATGCGGAACAGGTTTAGGGAGTGACCATGCCTTTCCTTTCAAACTTTTAGCCCTTTTCACGTCTTTCCCTGTGAGTGTGAATCCCAAACCAAATGTACCAAAACTTTCACGTAGGCACAACGGGTGCACAATACCTTGCAGAGATGAACCCAGACCTTTGCCCGGCAGAAAACCATTCTTTAACATTTCATTTGCTACCATGACGGACGCGGATGGTATCTTCAAACCTGGAGTGCATTCCCCTTCGGGAAATTTCTCGACAGACACTATTTCGAACATTTGGTAAACCCAAGGCCCTTTGTCATCTTCAACTTCAATAAATGGAACGATTGTGTCGTTGTAAGCAGATAAGTTCTCATCACCGTGCACAACTATTTCCTGCCTGTCCCATTCAAACTTTACCATTTGATGCAGAGAAGACGGGATTGCCTTGGCAGCATGGATCCAGGGCCTGCCCAACAACAAGTTATAAGAGACAGCCACATCTAGCACTTGGAACTCCATAGTGAACTCAACTGGCCCTATTGACAAATTGAACATTATATCACCGACAGAATCTTTCCCTCCTCCATCGAAGCCTCGAACGCATACATTATTAATGTGGATCCTTTCAGTGCCAATCTTCAACTTTGGCAGAGTGGACAGAGGGCAAATATTTGCTCTAGAACCGTTATCCACCAGTACCCTTGAGACAGCAGAATCCTCGCACTTCACTGTGAGATAAAGAGCTCGATTGTGTTCTGTACCCTCTATAGGGAGTTCATCATCCGAGAAAGTGATCCTGTTTGCTTCGAAAATCTTGTTAGCAATCTTTTCCAAGTGGTTCACCGTGATCTTGTCAGGAACATGAGCCTCGTTCAAAATCTTCATCAGGGCTTTGTGGTGTTCATCGGAATGTATCAGCAACGACAGAAGAGAGATCTGAGCTGGTGTTTTCCTCAACTGTTCTACAATGGAATAGTCTTGCATTTTCATCTTTTTCAGGAATTCCTCAGCCTCTTCTTCGGTGACCGGCTTTTTTACTAGGATGTGGCCATCCTTGGATGGATTGGTTTTCCTCAGTTCTTCTGGGGTAAAACATCTCCCGGAACGAGTTAGCCCTCCGGTTCCATTGACTTCTTCCTCTACTTCTTTCCCTTTATACATTACTATCACCTGTTTGTAATTCCACGGGACGGCCTTTGTGTCAACCATTGGCAACTGGGTCACTGGCTTAATAATAACGGGGGTAACACGAGCCCCTTCCACGATTATGACCGGCTTGCCCGGGACCCCTGGCACGATCACTTTTTGCCTTTCCTGGTTCGCTTCGACATCAACCGGAGGCCCTTTCACAACCAATACAGAAGGCTTCACATTGAGCGTGCTTGGCTTCTCCGACACCCCTTTAATCGTCAAGGATATTGCTTTTGCAGAATCTAGCGCTTTGATTGGATTATTCTCGCTAGCCTGGATCATCATGACAGACTTGGAAGAGTTTTTGGGCTCCCCATCCTTATGAACTATCTCAATCATGTGTGTCTCTGCATGGGCCGGCAAAGGATTTTGGTTGATGTTTGGCGCCTCCGGGCTCTGGACCACAATTTGATTTGTATCAATGAGCTCTTGGATCTCCCTCTTCAAATGCCAGCACTTCTCTATGTCGTGCCCCGGGGCATCGGAACAATATGCACATCTGAGGGAATAGTCAAGGTTCCTTGGAGGCGGATTTGGTATCTTGGGCTCAATCGGCCTCAAAACGTCCAACTGCCTCAACCTCTGAAACAAACTGGTATAGGACTCTCCAAGAGGGGTGAAGGTTTCTTTTCGTTGTTGCCTTTCTTTTCTGTAATCTGGCTTCGGTCGAAAACTTGGACCAGTAGGGTTTTGGTATGGTTGTGGGGGAGTATAAAGATTTTGTGGAGTTGGAGCACGCCATTGTGGGTAAGGAGGGGGTTGAGCATATGACTGTGCATGGTGAACATGGTATTGGGGTAGCTCGACAGAATATCGAGGGTCTTGTGGCGGGAGATAGTGCTGAGATGGATTATATGGAACTTGGGTGTAGGCTTGAGGTTGGGGTCGAGTTTGGGTGTATTGGTGAGGCGGACCCCTTGGGCCACGCCATGATCCAGAGACAAACATAGCGACATCTTCTTTCTTCTTTTTGCCTAACAGGCTTCCGGTGCCACTTTGAATTGCCTGTGTGGTCGCTTTTATGGCAGAATAGCTCATGATCTTGCTTGACTTGAGTCCCTCTTCCACCATTCCTCCCATCTTTACCACATCGTTGAAGGACTTACCTATGGCTGAGATCAAATGGCCAAAGTAAGTGGGCTCTAGGGCTTGAAGAAAGTACTCGACCATCTCATCTTCCTCCATTGGAGGGTAGACTCGTGCAGCTTGTTCTCTCCATCTGAAACCATATTACCTAAAGCTTTCATTGGGCCTCTTCTCTACCTTGGACAAAGATAGGCGATACGGGACAATGTCTATATTGTACTGAAAGTGCCGAGCAAAGGCCTGAGCCAAGTCATCCCATGTGTACCACCTGCTAGTGTCTTGGCGGGTGTACCATTCTAAAGCTGCCCCACTCAGACTCTGACTGAAATATGCCATTAATAATTCATCTTTCCCACCGGCGCCTCTCATATTGCTGCAGAAGCCTCTCAAATGGGCCACGGGATCTCCGTGTCCATCGTACGGGTCAAACTTGGGCATCTTGAACCCAGCGGGCAATTGAACATCCGGAAATAAGCATAAATCCTTGTAAGCCACACTTACTTGGCTTCCTATCCCTTGCATGTTCTTCCATGTTCTTCAAAGATTGCTCTAGGCTCTTCACTTTCCTGAACATCTCGTCCTGCTCTACATTCTGGGATGGTTTCTCAGTTTCGACAAGAGGTTCAAAGCGAGGGGCACGGGAATAAGGATCCGCGACTTTGAAAGTTGGTTCCGGACCATAATATTGGGTATTTGGAGCTTGGAACGCGGGTTCACTAGATGATCTGTGGAGGGTAGCTCGCGGAGGGGCTA
This sequence comes from Nicotiana tabacum, assembly GCF_000715075.1. Taxonomy (NCBI): domain Eukaryota; kingdom Viridiplantae; phylum Streptophyta; class Magnoliopsida; order Solanales; family Solanaceae; genus Nicotiana; species Nicotiana tabacum. Next base: position 29,046,332 of record NC_134088.1, on the reverse strand, counting down.
CGAAAATAGGAGCGGATGTCGGAGCAGGGTATGCAGTTGTTTTGGCTGGTGGAGCATGAAAGGTTTGGGACGAGGTGCCAGGGTAGTGGTGATAAGGGGTAAAGCCTGGTGCGTGCTGAGGGGAAAGGTCAATGGTAATGGGATCTTGGGCTTGTGATAGTGGTGGAATGAAAGCGGGATTTTCCGAGTAGTTAGCGGGGAATGAAGGTGGGGGATGCCCCCTGACCCAGGCTTGATACATTTCTGCCATTTGATGCTTCAACCTGTAGACCTCTTCTTTCAATTCAGACTCCGATTCTACAACCTCCCTTGGCGGGTCGACAACACCCGTGTCCAATTCTTTGCTAGTCATGACTGCCTTGCACTTTGATCTGGTGTTATAAGGGTGACTTGCTAGGATGCCAACAAACTAACCACCTAAAACAAAACCTGTCTCTGTTCACACGCAAAAACTTGGTCAGTTTTAAAAGCAATTTACAGATAGGTAATCGCACATTAGATATGCAATGCACCTGAGCAGTTAACGTTCCTAAATGCTTTGCGACGGTTCGTATGTTTCATCCCGGCTTTTCCAAATTCTCCAAATCCTGACTTTTCCCTCTCTTATTCTTTCCTCTTTTTTTTTTTAGTTTGGCCCCTCTTTTCTTTTAAAAATATGATCGAATCCTATGGGGATTGCCTACGTATCATGATGCTGCATGAATCAGATCATTACGTAGTTCAGAGCAATAGACGCGAAATAATTTATTTCATTAATAAAAGACAATCTTTTTGGATTTTCTATTACAAGGACTAAAGTAGAGATGACTGCAAAAAAGGAAAATCTACAGACTCGGCATAAAGTAATAGACAACTTTGACAAAGGCGAACAAGACTCAAAGAAAGTAAAACACAGACTACTAAAGGAAATCAAAAATACATAAGAGCATCCACTGGTACTCCGGAGGCTTGCGGGACATCAGCCGGTCTCCGCATAGGCCTGCAGGCAATATCTTCTTGGAGGCGGTCTAGGTCAACCATCACTTGTCGGACGAATGTCATTACAGAAGCAAAAAACATAGACTTGGTCATGTCTTCACATTCATGGCATTTCATTACAACATAATCAGCTATCTCTTTAATCCTCATTCTGATGACACCCTTTTCTTGCAGCAAACGTCCAATCTGCTGGGCCCGAGCCTCTAATACTTGTGTATCTGTGTTGCTTTGGTCTTGTAACTGCTTCAGGCTTTCTTGTAGTTGGTAAATCAGTGCATAGCAATGCTCTCTTTCTGTCCTGAAATCCTTTGTTTGCTTAATCATTTCATTTTCCAGAGCAACCAACTTTTCCTGCAAAATCGCTACTTCTTTATCATATTTCTGCTTCAACTGGTGGGCTAATCTAGCGTGTTCTTCCGCACCTTTGGCCAGCTTTGCTTGAGCATTGAACAAATCCCCCTCGACCTTTGTCAAGTCAAAACCGTAATCATGCACTTTCCGCCTCAGGTTGGTTATAATTTTCTCATCTCTCTCACTTCTTGCTGGTGTCTCGGCGGCTATCTTCATTCTCTGAATTTGGGCTCGAAGGGCTTCATTTTCCTTGGCCAACCTCTTCTTTTCCCCTGCATCTTCAGCTGCCTGCAAACTACCATCAAATTTGATTTTTTCAATTTGCCCTTCGAGCTTGCTTATGGTGGTCCGGTACTCCCTTTCTTTGGCTAACCAAGCCCACTGCTCCTGCGATGCGTCAACAAATTCTTGGATATGAGGTCTTTTAGTTGGTCGTTCGGGTTCACCACTCGTCGCGACTCTCTTTCCATACCAGGCAACATAACTAGGTAAGACCTCACCTTTAGACAAATCACGTACTCGGGTATTTGCCCCCAAATACTGGCATTCGCTCCAAATTTGACGAACCGTTTCTTCGGGAAATTGGGCATCAGGACGGATTTCGACCACATAAGTGCTAAGATCTTCATCTCTAGGAACTGTCTGGCATCTTCCAAGCTGTCTCAAAACCCGGTACGGAGCATAGGGTTGGATGCTTCGGAGACCCATTAGCAAGAAGTAGGGACCAGTGGCGGGCATATAAACAATCTCATCAACGGGAAGCCAACCCAATGTCCATTCTATCTGATCTGCGGTCGTAGATTGAAGGCGGGTAATCCAATCTTTGACCCCTTTCGGCATCTCGAATCCTGTTACTCGTGCACTAAACTCTTCAATGCAGTTTTTTCCCGTAGACCCATAGTTCATGTATCGAGGACGATGACAGAGGTGTTCGATCATCCATAGTTGCAACAACAGGTTGCATCCCTCGAAAAAACTGGCTCCGGCCTTACAGAACGTGAGGGCTCGGAATATATCTGATACTATTATGGGTGCGAGAGTACTCTTGGCCTGAGTAGTCAGAACGTGGACAACCCCGGCTATCCGCAAATCAATGTGCCCGTCCTCCCTTAGAAACACCAAAAGTCCTAAAAATGCCACCATGAAGGCAAAACATCTATGGGTCTCCCATTTTGATCGGTCTCCTTTACTGCAGAGTCCATTTTCAGGGTCTTCGAATCCCCCTAGATGCCCGTATCGCTGATATAGAAAATGAAAGGTGGAAATTCCCCGTGCTAGACTTCCCGTCTTGATTTGTCTGCTTATCTTTAATAAGTCCATAAACTTGTGGGGAGTAACAGTCCTTGGAGATACCAGGTACTTGTGTCTCAGTCCTACCGTGCTCCCAGTATAACCCGCTATTTCTTCCAAAGTGGGCGTAAGCTCAAAATCTGAGAAGTGTAAAACATTATGAGCGGGGTCCCAGAATGCCACTAATGCCTCTATCAGGTCCCTTCTAGGTTGAATTTTCAATAGTTCAGCGAGCGCCCCTAGGTATTGGTTGACCATATCTCGTCCTTGTTTTCCCAAATCCTCCCACCACATGTGGAGTGCCAGTGGAATCTGATCCATAACTTTCACAGGTAAGTTCTGAACGGTGCTCATTCTGCACATTTTAAATTAGGGTAACTAGATTAAAATTTTGTACAAAACTGACCATGAAAAGATTACTATCATTATAATTTTTGAAAAGTATAACCGAAAATAAATCACGGCCACTTTTGCAAATACGGCCTTTCAACGCTTCGGAGGAGAAGATTTTAGGGTTGTGTTTGCGAAGTGGTCAATTTTTATTTTATTTTTTTTTTAAAAGAAAATATTTTTGGAATTTGATTATTCTGTTTTTTTTTTTTTAATTTTTGAAAAAGCAAGACTTCTAAAGAAAAAAGAAAATATTTCTTTTTTTTTTGAATTTTGATTTTATAATTATTTTTTCGAAATTTCGAAATAAAAAACTTCTAAAAAAAGGAAAAGGGAAATATTTTTGGATTTTAATTTCATTTGTCTTCTTTTTCTAATGAAAGACTCCTACAGATAAAATATATACTTGTTTTGGTTTAAAATTATTTTTTTTAATCTTTTATTTGTTTGGATTTTCTTTAAAAAAAAGACTCCTAAAAGAAGGAATTAAAGGAAATATTTTTGAATTTTTAAAAATGGGGTCTCAAAGAAAGACTTTCTAAATAAGGAAATAAAGGAAAATATTTTTAGATTTTTAAAAATTGGGGGCCGGAACCGATTAGGTTTGCCTACGTATCTCACATCTGGTGAGAATCAGACCCGCGTAGTTCGTTCATTTTGACGCGCAGAAAAATATGATTTGTTTTGAAATGATTCTCTCTTTGTTTTTGAAATTTCGACAGAGTAACGAGATTTTTGAATACTGGAATTATCAAAACCAGGTGTTTTTCTGTCTTACCTCACTCTTGGTTTTTTTTTCTTTTTTTTTTTTTTTGGATTTTTTTTTTCTTACTCACGAAGCCGGTCAACATACAAGCCAAACAAATTAATGCACAAGTAGCACGTAAAGAATGCATCAGGATGATCTTTTAATTTTGGGTACATCTGTCCTAGACGGACCCAACCCCTGTGTTGAGTCCCCTAAGTCAAATGCACGTGATGCAAGCAAACGTACCTACTAGGGATCCGGCATGAGGCTGTGTTATTCTAAGTTTAAATCCTGGGTGTATTGTTCTAGACCTGGCTTACCCGAGCGGACAACTCGAGCCGAGGGGGGCAACGTACCGGTAACCAAAAGGCCATCCGGCTTTGTAACTGATCCGATCCTCGTTCTAAATTAGGGTATGACACTAACAGAAAAGAAGTCACGCCAGCGTGCACTTCCCAGAAGATTTAGAAGACTCAGAGAGAGGAAAGGTTTCGTAGCAGTTTATATACAATTCACACAATATCAAAGCGGTTAAAAAAAAAGCGGCATTTAGCACATTAGGCTCAAACACGTAAAAATCAGACAATCGTTAAAGCCAATCATAACAGCTATTCTAAGCTCGAATTCTGAACCCTGAACCAGAGATTCTGGGTTCGATCCCCAACAGAGTCGCCAGAGCTGTCACACCTCCTTTTTTCCTAGGGGGATATGGGAAATAAGGGAGTTTTTCCAATTAAAGTGACATTAATCGAAATGGGATTATTTATTTATTTCAGAGTCGCCACTTGGAATAATTTATGGTGTCCCAAGTCACCGGTTTATTTTAAATCCCAAATCGAGGAAATTGACTCTTATTTATGGTCTGTGAACACATAAAACCGGGTAAGGAATTCTGTTAACGCGGGAGAAGGTGTGAGGCACTCCTGAGTTCCGTGGTTTTAGCACGGTCGCTCAACTATTAATAATTAGCCTAATTATCTGATTTATTATATATTTAAAGACTATTGTATATTTTTACTTTTTAACCGCTTTTAATCATTTATGGAATTATTTCTGGGACAAGTCACGATGTCGTACACTTGTCATTTTGGCACATATTGTGAATCACGTCACGTGAAACGCACCCGCGACTTACAACATGTTTATTTTTATTATTTGAAGTTGTGGTCGAGTCATGTGAAACGCACACTCGAATTGGGGAATTATGTATCATGACTATGCCACGGGAACCGTACCCATAGTCACGAGGATTTATTAATCGCGCCTAAAGCATTTTCTACGAATATTCATTAAAAAAAACGTACTCGTGTCAAGCGAACGTCGAAAATCCTAAAGATTGCCTACTCGGGTGAGATCGGCTTAAGCATACTCCTAGCTAGAGCAATAAAATAAAATAGTGAATATGTAGTTCTCAAATTTCAATTATGTTTCCTTAAAATCCCAACTCCACGGCACATTTCAATTATCAATAAACATATGTTGCATCTAAAACATTAGAAACCAACCAGACACGACATGAAGGAAAGAAAATTAACAAACAAACAAAATAAGGGAGAGTAAATAAAAAATATGGTAAGAGCTATTTAAGTATTCTACTAATTCCTCTTCTGCCAACTAAGGACACTCATATTGCTCACTTAACTCGCACAATCATAGTCTTTACACATCAGATGCTTAGCTAGATGAATAACCTTCACAAAAACTCATTATATTCTCTAAATTTCTTCAAAAACAGTGACCTCCTTTTAAAATTTGAAATTTCAAGAATGAAATAAGGGACTATGGTAAAGCATGAGAAACAGAGACTAAACCAACTTTCAAATCTGAAGACAATACCTCTACAATATCCATAGGCTACTCAATATAGCAAAGATAATTCCTATGAATGCATCTAAATTAAAATATCACGAAAAAGATTCAATAAATCTCAAACAAGAAATCAACCATTGAACCAAAGGCTAATACCATTCTCCAAATCATATTGAAAATCAATGCTAAATTAGAAGTAAGAGGGGGAAGAATGAACCTGTTATAGCCAAAGAATTTAATAACGGCAGAAGAGATAGCAATTCCAAAGTTCGACTCAAAAAATTTGTTTGAGAAGCGACTGTACAAACGAGTAGGAACCGCGAGCCAAATTGAAATCGCGAACCCCGGACGGGATCTCGAATCGGCACCGGAATTTTAAACTCAAACACGAACTTCAAACAAATTCCATCTTCATAGAAATGGAAGGAGCTATTGCTGACCGAACCAAAAATTGGAAACCTCAAACGGAACCCGCCCACTTCGCCGAACCTTGCTTTCACTCGATGGACTGAAGCGATGGAAATAGAGGATAGTTCACGGTGATTTCAAGCTGATATCGAGAATTATTTTAGCTAGTTTTTGGATCTATTTTTGTTGGGTTTTAGGAGAGGATGAGGGCTGTTTGAAGGATGGAATTGAGCAGATTTTCAGCTACTATTTTGGGTCCTTTTGGGGGCTATTTTCAGGTGGTATTTGTTGGTATTTACCACTCGTTGAAGTGAGATTATCGGGGCTGGTCTTCAATGGTCGAAACAGGGGTTGAGAGTGGAGTTTGGCGGGTGCATTTCAGGTGATGAAGATGGAGGTTTTTAGGTAGTGACCGGAAGTGAAGTTTACTGGAGGAGAGATGATGGCTTTTTATGGCTAAAACCCAGGTGAAGAAGGAGGAGCTGCTGGGAAAAAAAAAATAGGAAATTGAGAGTAGCCCCCCTTTTTTGTGTCCCCCCGGGCCTCTCAAAATTAGGTGTTAGGGATTAATTGATGGCCAAGTAAAAAGAGTATATGGGCATGTGAGTTTGTTAGGGAGAGCATGTGAGTTTGTTACAAAAGATAAGGAAGAATCTTGCCACACGGAAATGACTCATTGATTCTTGCTTTAATTAATAATAATTTTTTTTCTTTTAAGAGTGTAAAATAAAAATACTAGCTAAATATTTTAAAATCAAGAACATATAATTTTTGTGATTTTTAATTTTCTTAAATAAAACCTACTAAAAATGAAATAAAGGTTAAAATATGTAGATTAAACTTAAAATTATTTACATACTAAAAAGTGTTGAAAAATCACAAGTATGGTAAAAAATTAGGTGCTCACAGAACCGTTACTTTATTATATATGTATAAAATATATTTATATTTATATGTTAAGTCTAAAATAGAAGGCATTAAATATTTACCTTGGCCTTGGATTTTGGGTGGATTTTGATGAAAATAAATAACTACAAGATATCCAAACGCCAAACCTACCCTTAACCCTATTACTATTGAAACAAGAATATTATACGTAGCTATTTGAACTTCTCTGCTGACTGCTGCTATTGAAACAAAACAACTTTCAACCCCACGTTCCACACACGAAGGTATGTTTTCTACTCTTCTTTTTTTACCGATTTGATATTTAAGCTATTCTCATAGTTTTCTTTTCGGAGTCATACATGATAGTAAACTATTCTCTTAGTTTTCTTTCTATATGATAGTAAACTACAACTTAGAAAAAATACAATTGATAAATAAAGCCAAATTTGAAAGGGCATATAACGCCATGTTTCCAGCAAATATTTTTACTTTGAATCATAGTATCTGTATGCTATGACTACTCACTAGGTCCATATATGTGATGACCCAAAATGTCATCTTCAAATTTAATGATTAATTATGTGATCTAAGCACTATTTATCATTACTCGACTTGCGTGTGCAGTTATTTAGTGCAGTTATATGATCTAAGCACTATTAATTATGATACGTTTGAATTCCTATCTGCTAGTTTCACCTCTACATGCTTTGATTAGAGATAATTCCTTTAGGATTCACTCTTACTGTCTATTTGACCCTTATTCGACTTAACCAAAGATTTTACCTCTTCTACCGCCGTGCTATATTTTTCATAACTGCTTATCTTTAATTGAAATTATTATTTTCTCATCCTATAATTGTTTAGTCTTAATTGGAGTTATGATTATCTTCTGCTGCTTATCCTTACTTGAATTGTTGAATATTCCTCGTAATTTCTCAACCTCAAAAGGAGTTTAGATAACCTATATCTTAGTTGACTTGCTATTATTTGGAACTATTTGACTCGTGTTGGCTTCTTATTGTTGACTTGAATATTGTGGAATCGTTGCTACATTTTTGTTTTGTTTTCCTTTGTTAAGTTGTTCTCCCTGTGCCTAGCATTCTTTACTGTGGTTATTCTTTGTGAATGAGTTCTACCGTTCCTGTGATTTAAATTCTTGAGTTGGTTTGCTCGCCGTACTTTGCATTTATGTCATTGTTGCTTTTGTACTCGTTGTGGTGATGTACGAGGTTTCTGTCGTGTTATAGTTGTTATCTCTGTTGTTTGCGCTGCATATTTAAATTGGGATTATGAATGTATTTCGGGAGATTCTCCAGCACTGCATATTTATTTTGGGATTACGGACATATTCCGAGAGATCCCCCAGCACTGCATATTTAAATTGGGACTACGGACGTATTCCGGGAGATCTCCCTGTCTTGCATATTTACTTTGGGACTACGGACGTATACCGGGAGATCCCCCAGCACTGCATATTTATTTTGGGACTACTGACGTATTCCGGGAGATCTCCCTCCCCCCTACTGCATAATTTAGTCGTGACTACGGGACGGTATCCCGGTAGATTTTTCCTGTGGTTATATCTGTGTTCGGAGCTGCTAATCTTTCATGCTTAGGTGTCACAGGGTGACTTATACTTGAAGGATATTACTTGAAAATTATTTATATTGAAGGAACTATGTTTGAAGATATTTATTTGAAAGGGTTATACTTGAAATGTATTTATCTTGAAAGAACTATGTTTGAAGGCTAATTATTTGAAAAGTTTATATTTGAAAGGTTTTATCTTGAAAGAACTATGTTGAAAGATATTTATTTGAAGGAAGTATATTTCAAAAATAATTTATTATTGGAAAGGATTAAATTCTAAAGACCTCAATTTAAAAACTTAAGGGTGAAAGTTTACACTTGAAGGATTTGACTAATTTATTGGGGTTGTTGGGTAAGACCTGATGTGAAAACTATTGCAGTTGCTGGGTTACTACTTGCTTTTACTGTATTGTGATTTTTGGATTTGGGTTGTATTTTCGTTCATTCTTCTGTGTCTTATTCTGGTGTTCTACTGTTACTTGCTGTTTTTCCTTCCTTATTGCAGTCGATATGTCGTTAGCCATATCACGGGGTCCTTAGATAGATGTCATGTTCTGTTATACCTATACTTATGCTTGTTCAGTTTATTAGACCAATGGGTGTCTTGACTAGTCCTCGTCACTACTTCACCAAGGTTAGTCTTGATACTTACTGGGCACCGCTGTGGCATGCTCATGCTACTCTTCTGCACAATTTTTTTTTTTTTGTGCAGACCTAGGTATTTGTTCGTTAGCTAGCTGTGTGGACTGTCACTGCGGAGTCTCAAGGTAAACCTGCCGCTGCGTTCGCAGGTTTCGGAGTCACCTTCAAGTTTTCGTTTTACACTGTTTATTCTTATTTCGGGACAGTTGTATTTAGAAGTTTTCTAGCAAACACTCTGTAGAGCTTATGACTTGTACTACCGGTTTTGGAAATTGTAAGAGATTTCTATTTATTTTGTTAGATGTTAATTAAATAATAATATTTTAATTAATGTTAGGCTTACCTAGTTTCTAAGACTAGGTGCCATCACGATACCAAACGGAGGGAAAAATTGGGTCGTGACACCTTTATTTTCTGCACTTTAATTCTAGCTGTTCAATTTCTTATTTTTATTGCTTCCACATTTATTTCTCAAATTCTTACACTAGTTTGGATTCCCGACTTTGTTGTTATCAAGTGGTATCAGAGCGATTCTATCAAGATTTCGTTCTTGATAATTCTGGGAATTTATTGAATACTAAGAGCAAAAAACAATGAGTTAAAAAAAGCAAATAAAAAATCAGTTAAAAAAAAAAATTGTTTGCTCTCCAGGAACTTTCTTTTGTTTCTAATTTGTTTCCAAAAACTATCAAAGGAAACAAGAAGAGGGGATCCCAAATTTTCTAGCGAACCCACAGCCCTTACAGTTGAACCAAGACCCCTTTTGTTACTGGGTTCGGCAGTATATATTTATATAGATTTAGTAAATATTTCAATACAAATACAGGGTTCCGGAAAAAGTCACTGAGTTCGCCCGAACCCGCACCCACTACTATAGCTCCGCCCCTGAATTAATGATACAGTATTTATTAAAATTCGGGCCAGTTCTTCCTTCTGTCTTCCAGTATATTTAAGTAACATTGATAATTGATATTAGATCAATTAACTTAGTACGATTAGGCTTTGTTCCTTCAGCATAGTTTCACTGTGAGTTGAAACTGCATGATGATAAAAAAAAAAAGTCTAAAAATAAATAACATCACGTAAACTAAATTATGGTTATGTAAAATATAACACTAGTATTATTTATTACGTAGTGGGGATCACTGATTTTACACAATATTCAACTGGTGAAGCTCACATAGCGTGCATCACTTTTATTTATTCATGCTTACTTATTTTTACATGCACAACATACTATTCCTTTATTCTTTTCATAACTAATACCATATCACACGTAAGTGTATGTACGACACAACGTCTAGTATGTTGTACCACAAACTCTTAATAATATGGTCATGATCTGAACAGTCTTGATCGATCAGTTGAAATTACCAGCATCCAAGTGTTTGTTATTGTTGGCAGTTTCATTGGCGAACATGGTGGTGGCACAGCCTTTGTGGCAGTTGCTCTGGCAGCCAGATCCACAGTAGTTACAACTAGTGCCACACCAACCAAACTTGCTACAACACAACTTGTTAGGACACTTACGCTTATTGTTTTGTTTACCACATTGTTCTGCATAAGTTGTGGTTAGCAACAAGGCCAACATCACAAAGACAACTACAACGGAAAGTCTCATCCTATTGGTTCTTACTTTTTTTCTCTCTATGGAATATTGGGGAAATTGCTTATAGATGATATTGGAAAAGAAGCAGATGTACTCTTATATAGGGTATGATCATGTCGTCTAGTGAAAGATTTACTCGAGATTTTCTACCGAGCTAGATGATTTATCAACGTGACTTTAAGTGTAATGGTAGACGTGAGTGGATGACTAAGACTTAATAGATAAAATCTCGATCGTAGGTTAATTCCCTACTCGGAGGCTAAGTAAGAATTTAACCTTTATCGTATAAAAAGATTATATTTTGTTAACTGTATTTGACTGGTACTAACAAGTAACAAGTACTCATTCCCGTTTAATTTTCAGGTTATCATGCTGAATGCCAACATTTACTTGTGGCTATATTTTAATAATGTTTATTGTGTAAATATTTTTAAGTGCATCTTTTAATTAATGGATAATTTCAAATTCACACATTCTTGTTCAAGTCTTTCATGTTAATGTCATAGTAGGTTTGTTTTTTCCATGTTGATGTCATAATAGATAAAGATGTAACATATTACTTACAGGTTAAAATAGTACTATTAAAGTGAGTGGTGATCTATGCAATAGGAGGTATTATACAAAGTGAAAGGTTAAGTAGAACATTTACAAAATTACCTATGTTCGATGTGAGTAAATGTTTGGGCATTTAAGTCCCAAAATATCCATAAGCTGACTGTCCCGAAATGCGAGTTATATGTGTTGCCACCCCAAACATATGGTACATATTGTCAGTTAGGAACGAAATAATCAGGTGTTATGCGGGAGCTAGTAAAATAAACTTTGAACGACGATAAATTATATATCAAAACATATACAAATATTTAACGTGGTTCGGTCAATTGATCTACGTCCATAGCGGAGATGAGCAATCCACTATATAAAATGAGAGTATAAAATATCGAGAGAACAACCTCACGAAAAGAAAAACACAAGTGACACACTAATACTTATCCCGTAAAGTTCTCCCCCTAAACACGACTCTCAAACCCCATATGGCCACATTGTGGATGTTACTAAATGAGAAGGAAGGATCCTCAATTTATAGAAGTCTAAATATTTTCCTACAAGAAAAGGGACTAGCCAAATATGAGAGATTTATAATTTCCTTCTACAAGAAGGAAAACCCAATTATGGTAAATATGTTGCCATTTCCTTCAACATATAGGAAACCCAAATATGGTAAGAAAATCAGGATAACACCTAACAATTCTCCCCCTTGGCCTGAATTTTCTGACAAAATAAACTTGATCCACCTTCTTCATATAATCTTCAACATGTCGCATCTCCAAATCTCCACCACAAAGTTTGTCTCAACGTGAGTAGAACTCCCGTCAAATTTGTCAAATAAAAATCTTGATTATCGTCAAATAGGATGCGGCTAGAACTGAACCCGCCAAGATGAATTTGTCTTGAACCTCACTCTGATACCACTTATTAGGACCAAAAATAATCAGGTGTCATGTGGAAGCTAGTAAACAAACCTTGAACAACGATAAATCATAAAACATAAGAGAAATATACCAAAAGAACACAAACATTTAACATGGTTCGGTCAAGTGACCTACGTCCACGGCGGAGATGAGCAATCCACTATATAAAATGAGAGTACAAAATATCGAGAGAACAACCTCACGAAGAGGCAAACATAAGTGACACACTAACACTTGTCCCGTAAAGTTCTCCCCCTAAACATAACTCCCAAACCTCATATGGCTATATTGTGGATTCTACTAAATGAGAAGGAAGGATCCTCAATTTATAGAAGTCTAAACATTTTCCTACAAGAAAAGAGACTAGCCAAATATGAGAGGTTTATAATTTTCTTCTACAAGAAGGAAAACCCAATTATGGTAAATATGTTACAATTTCCTTCAACATATAGAAAAATCAAATATGGTAAGAAAACCAGAACAACACCTAACACGTTTGGCTTGGCAGATAAAATTTATTTATTGGATTACAACAATGGAGTACATATGTGCTCACGCCATGTGAACGTGTGTTATATGTTTTATATTTTTCCTTCTTTTTCGACAAAGGATTTTTATAGGGTGTCATATGCATTTTTCCTTCAGAAGCTTACCAGCTTGGAAACGTAACAGTAGTTCTCCTTGAATAGTCATCTGCTAGCCTTATTATGGGTGTCACATACATCCCCTTATAATGAATTAGGGTCATCATTGAGGTTTTGCCCTATTATTGTATTGGAGTGTCTGGTTCTAAGTCAAGCTCATGGGGTGTCAAAACAATTCTGAAAACCAACCGAACCAAACGTAACCGAACTGATTATTAGTTTTTTTTTTAAGTAAAATCGCAAGTCTCAATAAAAATTTATAACCGTACCGAATATTATGGTAGATTTTTTTATTTTATAAACAATGCCGAAAAAATACTGAACTGAACTGAACCTGTCACACCTCCTTTTTTCCTAGGGGGATATGGGAAATAAGGGAGTTTTTCCAATTAAAGTGACATTAATCGAAATGGGATTATTTATTTATTTCAGAGTCGCCACTTGGAATAATTTATGGTGTCCCAAGTCACCGGTTTATTTTAAATCCCAAATCGAGGAAATTGACTCTTATTTATGGTCTGCGAACACATAAAACCGGGTAAGGAATTCTGTTAACGCGGGAGAAGGTGTGAGGCACTCCTGAGTTCCGTGGTTTTAGCACGGTCGCTCAACTATTAATAATTGGCCTAATTATCTGATTTATTACATATTTAAAGCCTATTGTGCATTTTTACTTTTTAACCGCTTTTAATCATTTATGGAATTATTTTTGGGACAAGTCACGATGTCGTACACTTGTCATTTTGGCACATATTGTGAATCACGTCACGTGAAACGCACCCGCGACTTACAACATGTTTATTTTTATTATTTGAAGTTGTGGTCGAGTCACGTGAAACGCACACTCGAATTGGGGAATTATGTATCATGACTATGCCACGGGAACCGTACCCATAGTCACGAAGATTTATTAATCGCGCCTAAAGCATTTTCTACGAATTTTCATTAAAAAAAACGTACTCGTGTCAAGCGAACGTCGAAAATCCTAAAGATTGCCTACTCGGGTGAGATCGGCTTAAGCATACTCCTAGCTAGAGCAATAAAATAAAATAGTGAATATGTAGTTCTCAAATTTCAATTATGTTTCCTTAAAATCCCAACTCCACGGCACATTTCAATCATCAATAAACATATGTTGCATCTAAAACATTAGAAACCAACCAGACACGACATGAAGGAAAGAAAATTAACAAACAAACAAAATAAGGGAGAGTAAATAAAAAATATGGTAAGAGCTATTTAAGTATTCTACTAATTCCTCTTCTGCCAACTAAGGACACTCATATTGCTCACTTAACTCGCACAATCACAGTCTTTACACATCAGATGCTTAGCTAGATGAATAACCTTCACAAAAACTCATTATATTCTCTAAATTTCTTCAAAAACAGTGACCTCCTTTTAAAATTTGAAATTTCAAGAATGAAATAAGGGACTATGGTAAAGCATGAGAAACAGAGACTAAACCAACTTTTAAATCTGAAGACAATACCTCTACAATATCCATGGGCTACTCAATATAGCAAAGATAATTCCTACGAACGCATCTAAATTAAAATATCACGAAAAAGATTCAACAAATCTCAAACAAGAAATCAACCATTGAACCAAAGGCTAATACCATTTTCCAAATCATATTGAAAATCAATGCTAAATTAGAAGTAAGAGGGGGAAGAATGAACCTGTTATAGCCAAAGAATTTAATAACGGCAGAAGAGATAGCAATTCCAAAGTTCGACTCAAAAAATTTGTTTGAGAAGCGACTGTACAAACGAGTAGGAATCGCGAGCCAAATTGAAACCGCGAACCCCGGACGGGATCTCGAAACGGCACCGGAATTTTGAACTCAAACACGAACTTCAAGCAAATTCCATCTTCATAGAAATGGAAGGAGCTATTGCTGACCGAACCAAAAATTGGAAACCTCAAACGGAACCCGCCCACTTCGCCGAACCTTGCTTTCACTCGATGGACTGAAGCGATGGAAATAGAGGATAGTTCACGGTGATTTCAAGCTGATATCGAGAATTATTTTAGCTAGTTTTTGGATCTATTTTTGTTGGGTTTTAGGAGAGGATGAGGGCTGTTTGAAGGATGGAATTGAGCAGATTTTTAGCTACTATTTTGGGTCCTTTTGGGGGCTATTTTCAGGTGGTATTTGTTGGTATTTACCACTCGTTGAAGTGAGATTATCGGGGTTGGTCTTCAATGGTTGAAACAGGGGTTGAGAGTGGAGTTTGGCGGGTGCATTTCAGGTGATGAAGATGGAGGTTTTTAGGTAGTGACCGGAAGTAAAGTTTACTGGAGGAGAGATGATGGCTTTTTATGGCTAAAACCCAGGTGAAGAAGGAGGAGCTGCTGGAAAAAAAAAATAGGAAATTGAGAGTAGCCCCCCTTTTTTGTGTCCCCCCCGGGCCTCTCAAAATTAGGTGTTAGGGATTAATTGGTGGCCAAGTAAAAAGAGTGTATGGGCATGTGAGTTTGTTAGGGAGAGCATGTGAGTTTGTTACAAAAGATAAGGAAGAATCTTGCCACATGGAAATGACTCATTGATTCTTGCTTTAATTAATAATAATTTTTTTTCTTTTAAGAGTGTAAAATAAAAATACTAGCTAAATATTTTAAAATCAAGAACATATAATTTTTGTGATTTTTAATTTTCTTATATAAAACCTACTAAAAATAAAATAAAGGTTAAAATATATAGATTAAACTTAAAATTATTTACATACTAAAAAGTGTTGAAAAATCACAAGTATGGTAAAAAATTAGGTGCTCACAGCTGCCCCTCTTTGCTTGAAAACATGAAGAGTTTTCAGGCAAAGACAAAGTGAGCCGTGTGACTAATTTTTGACCATAACGTTATTCAAAAGGGGAAGAAAATAAAAGGGAAAAGGTGCAACCGAGTCCTAACTTTGGACAACCTACATATCTCGGGTTATAAGGGAATCAGGTCGCGTGTAGTTCAAGAGGTTAATGAAGGGATGGAGTGTGTGGAGAGGATGAGAGAGTCGAGTGAGGTACCGTTCCGTCGAGGTTCCGGTCCGCGATCCTGTTATTACATCAAAATCAAAAAATAAAAAAGACTAACTAAGCCTGTCAGCTATGAGTTACAAGATTCCTATCTATAAGTCTTCTGAAGCTTGATCTTGAGTCTTGAATGGTTCTTCATGCGGACTTTTGACTTAAACCTTGATGTTTGCTAGCTGCAGGTGCTAGTTCTCTCTTCTTCAGCTTTTCGGATCAAGACGGGACATGCAAAGCTTGTGACTTCAGCCATGTCTTGAGCAGTTCACATCTTTCATCGGCTTCTGCATTTTGGATTCACCCTTTTCCTTTTATTCTGGATTGAGACTTCTTCCTTTGGTTATCTCGGACTGTCAGCTCGCATTCTCGAGGCGAACTTTTGCTACTTCTAACTTGGATTGAATTCTTAAATGACTTCCCTCGTTCTCCAGGTGGGCGCCTGATGACTTTAAACTGAAATGAATTCCCTCGTTCTCCAGGTGGGCGCCTGATGACCTTAAAATTTGAAATATATTCCCTCATTCTCCAGGTGGGCACCTGATGACTTAAAAACTTGAAATAAATTCCCTCATTCTCCAGGTGAGCGCCTGATGACCTAAAAACTTGAAATATATTCCCTCATTCTCCAGGTGGGCGCCTGACGACTTAAAAACTTAAAATAAATTCCCTCGTTCTCCAGGTGGGCGCCTGATGACCTAAAAACTTGAAAATATATTCCCTCATTCTCCAGGTGGGCGCCTGATGACTTAAAAAACTTTGAAATAAATTCCCTCATTCTCCAGGTAGGCGCCTGATGACCTAAAAACTTGAAATATATTCCCTCATTCTCCAGGTGGGCGCCTGATGACTTAAAAACTTGAAATAAATTCCCTCATTCTCCAGGTGGGTGCCTGATGACTTAGAAACTTGAAATAAATTTCCTTATTCTCCAGGTGGGCACCTGATGTTGACTTAAAGCTAAAATGAATTCCCTCATTCTCCAGGTGGGCGCCTGATGCTGACTTAAAAATTGAAATGAATTCCCTCGTTCTCCAGGTGGGTGCCTGATGCTGACTTAAAACTTGAAATAAATTCCCTCATTTTCCAGGTGGGTGCCTGCTGACTTAGAAACTGAAATGAATTCCCTCGTTCTCCAGGTGGGTGCCTGCAATCATGACAACACAGACAAAACAGAGAAAAGTTTTTGCCCCAGTTTGTACCAGGAACATTCATTGATTGTTAGTTGCATCCCATTATCCAGGAGGGTCCTGAAAACTTAAAACTAGATCCCATTATCCAGGAGGGTCCTGAAAATTTGAAATTAAATCCCATTATCCAGGAGGGTCCTGAAAAGTTAAAATTAACTCCCATTGTCCAGGAGGGTCCCGAAAACTTAAAACTGAACTTATCTGGAACATGCTTTCTCATGGATGATTCTTGGCAAAGCAAACAAGATTTCTTGCCCCTGCTTGAAACAAAGAAAATTTTGTCAGTTTGAAACTGTGGCGGTTAGTTTGTGGCATCCTTGCTGAAGGTGTCTGCTTCTGTCACTATCCTGCTTCACAAAGAATTGTTTGACCTTCCAATCGGACCTCGAACACAAAACCTCTGAATGCCTTGAATCCCTTACACTCAACTCGCCGTATGGTACTTTCATTCTGACAACTGTCGAACCTTTGCATTTCCTACAAATTCACGAATCACTTGACCACCTGAACTTCAGTTACCCCCGCACTGCTAATTCTACATCATGTCACTTGAGATGTGCCTGGCCGAATTTCGCTTAGTGCAAATAAAGAGCTAGTAGTGGGCTTTGAAGTCCTTTCTTGCTTGCTTAACAACAGACTAATTTGACTGAGACTTAGAAGAATAGACCCAAAAGAAACGAAGCGAAGTGACTTCGAGAATTAGGAATAAAATAAAAGAAAAAAAACAGTGACGACTATTTGAAGAAAAATGGAAAAGAGACTTATTTGAATGAAGCAACTGGCTCCAATGATCATGACATGCATTTCGGACTGATCAGCCTAATCCATCCAACTAATCACATTTCAGTTCATGCCATGTCTTCATACTTCAAAATCGGGTTTTCCATAATTCAATTTCTTTGTAAAGTCATGAACCTGATTCAGCTTGTAATGCCCCGAGGGGTTTTCACCAGCAAACCTTTCTCATTTGCTCCTCTCTCAACTCATTGTCGCCTTACAGTGCCCGTAAGGGTTTTCACCAATAAGACTCTCTCATTTGGATTTTCTCTCGACTCACCATCGCCTTATGGTGCCCGTGAGGGTTTTCACCAATAAGACTCTCTCATTTATTCATTTTTCCTTGTGCCCATGAACCAAGGTGCTACCCGTGATGTAAATCGCACCTCTATCTCATTTGGCTTGGCATCCTCAAAGTTGATCAGAAGGTCTTTCTTTGGACTGTAGTGTAGGTTTTGGACAGGGTTAGAAAGAAAGGGTGGCATGCAGGCTCAAAATAATTTAAGATGAAGGGGTTTAAAATTACAACTTTTGGAATCAAATCTTTTTACAAAACTAAAACTTCTGCCCCAGTTTCTTCGAATTTGGGGAATTTTGGACTTTTATTTTGAGGGGACCGAACCGTGTAAGGCTGCCTACGTATCCTTAAAAGGAATCAGGTCGAACGTAGTTCAAACATAAGAGTTTTGCTTTTGTTACTTTGCTTTTCTTTTTCTCCTCTCTTTTCTTTTTTCTTTCTTTGCTTTTCTCTTTTCTTTCTTTTTTTCTTCTTTTTTTTCCTTCTTTTTTTTCTTGATTTTTTTTTCTCTTCTTCTTCTTTTCTCTCTTTTTTCTTTTATATTTCTAACACTACTTTTGATTCCAAAAGAGGGGTATGAAAGAAAATAAATAAGGCTCAAAAAGGGTAACAAATGATAAAAGTGTTTGGGATAGCAGAATAAAATGCCTTCGTCATTCCAACTTTGAACGTGTCTAGTACAAAATGCGATTGAAGATAAGCAAAGAAATTATACATAATATCTCTTGACTGCATCAGAATTAATAGCCATATCCACACATTTACCTTCTATGTCTGTTAAATACAAAGCACCATTGGGCAACACCTTTGTCACAATGAAAGGCCCCTTCTAGTTTGGGGCGAACTTGCCTTTAGCTTCAGCCTGATGTGGAAGGATGCGTTTCAATACCAGCTGACCCACTTCAAATTTTCGGGGCCGAACCTTCTTGTTGTATGCTCTTGCCATTCTTTTCTGATACAATTGACCATGACATACTGCTGCCAATCTTTTTTCATCAATCAAACTCAATTGCTCTAGCCGGGTTTTGACCCACTCATCATTATCAATTTCAGTTTCAACAACGACCCGCAGGGATGGAATCTCAACTTCCGCAGGTATCACTGCCTCGGTTCCATATACCAGCAAATAGGGGGTTGCACCTATTGAAGTGCGGACAGTAGTGTGATAACCTAGCAAAGCAAACGGTAACTTTTCATGCCATTGCCTCGAACCTTGCACCATTTTACGAAGTATCTTCTTTATGTTCTTGTTAGCAGCCTCAACAGCTCCGTTTGCCTTAGGAAGATATGGAGTGGAGTTTCGATGCGTAACCTTGAACTGTTGGCATACCTCTTTCATCAAATGACTGTTGAGGTTAGCAGCATTATCTGTGATGATTACCTTGGGAATTCCGAACTGGCAAATGATGTTTGAATGAACAAAAACTACCACTGCCTTCTTGGTCACGGACTTGAAAGTTACAGCTTCGACCCACTTGGTAAAGTAATCAATGGCCACCAGAATAAACCTATGCCCGTTTGATGCTGCCGGCTCAATCGGTCCAATGACATCCATGCCCCAAGCAACAAAGGGCCAAGGTGCCGACATTGTGTGCAGCTCAGATGGCGGGGAATGAATCAAATCACCGTGCAACTGGCATTGATGACATTTGCGAACAAAGCTGATGCAATCACGTTCCATGGTGAGCCAATAATAACCTGCTCGAAGAATCTTCTTCGCCAAGACGTACCCACTTATATGTGGCCCGCAAACCCCGGAATGCACTTCGGCCATGATAGTCGAGGCTTGTTTAGCGTCTATACACCTTAGTAATCCTAGATCTGGAGTTCTCTTGTACAATATTCCCCCACTTAAGAAAAATCCACTAGCCAGACGTCGAATGGTTCTCTTTTGATCGCCTGTGGCATGTGCCGGATATACCCCTGATTTGATGTATTCCTTGACATCATGGAACCAAGGCTCACCATCAAGTTCCTCCTCAACCACATTGCAATAGGCATGCTGATCACGGATTTGGATTTGCAGAGGGTCGACATAAATCTCATCCGGATGGTGTAACATTGATGCCAGAGTAGCCAAGGCGTCGGCAATCTCATTATGAATATTGGGAATATGCCTGAACTCTACCGACCTGAATCGTTGACAAAGATCATGCAGACATTGTCGATACGGTATGAGCTTCAAATCACGGGTTTCCCATTCTCCCTGAATCTGGTGAACTAGCAAATCTGAGTCTCCCAAAACCAATATTTCTTGAACTCCCATATCTATAGCTAGCCTCAAACCCAGAATGCATGCCTCATATTCAGCCATGTTGTTAGTGCAATAAAATCGAAGTCGAGCTGTTACAGGGTAGTGATGCCTTGTTTCAGAAATGAGTACAGCCCCTATTCCGACACCTTTCAGGTTAGCAGCTCCATCAAAGAAGAGTTTCCAACCTGGTTTTTCATCATGATCAGCCCCGTCAACATACATCACTTCTTCATCAGGAAAATAAGTCTTCAGTGGCTCATATACTTCATCCACCGGATTCTCGGCCAAGTGATCGGCTAGGGCTTGGGCTTTCATCGCGGTTCGAGTCACATAGATGATGTCAAATTCTGTGAGTAAAATCTGCCACTTTGCCAACCTCCCTGTGGGCATAGGCTTCTGAAAGATATACCTTAGAGGATCCATGCGAGAAATGAGGTAAGTAGTGCAGGATGACAGATAATGCTTCAACTTTTGCGCCACCCAAGTCAGGGCGCAACATGTCCTTTCAAGAAGAGTATACTTAACCTCATAAGGAGTGAACTTCTTGCTAAGGTAATAAATGGCTTGCTCTTTCTTGCCCGTGATGTCGTGTTGACCCAACACACAACTAAAAGAATTATCTGTGACTGTCAAATAGAGGATTAAAGGTCTCCCAGGTTCTGGCGGGACCAATACAGGGGGGTTCAGCAGGTAATTCTTGATCTTATCAAATGCTTCCTGACACTCATCGGTCCACTTAACCGCAGCATTTTTCTTTAGTAACTTAAATATGGGCTCACAAGTCGTCGTGAGTTGAGCAATAAACCTGCTGATATAGTTTAACCTCCCGAGCAGGCTCATCACCTCAGTTTTATTCTTTGGTGGTGGTAGTTCTTGGATGGCCTTAATCTTTGACGGATCCAACTCGATGCCGCGTCGACTGACTATGAATCCCAACAGTTTCCCCGACGGAACACCAAATGCACATTTCGCTGGATTGAGCTTGAGGTTGTACCTGTGGAGCCTTTGGAAAAACTTTCTCAAATCCCCAACATGGTCGGACTGCTTCTTTGATTTTATGATCACATCATCTACATAAACCTCAATTTCCTTGTGTATTATGTCATGAAATATAGTAGTCATTGCCCTCATGTAAGTTGCCCCAGCATTCTTTAAACCGAATGGCATTACCCGGTAGCAATACGTCCCCCATGGCGTGATAAATGCTGTCTTTTCTGCGTCTTCCTCGTCCATCAGGATCTGATGATATCCCGCATAACAATCCACGAAAGACCTGATCTCGTTCTTGGCACAATTATCAATCAGAATGTGGATATTTGGCAATGGAAAGTTATCTTTTGGACTTGCCTTGTTGAGATCACGATAATCAACACACACCCTCGTCTTACCATCCTTCTTTGGTACTGGTACCACATTAGCTAACCAAGTGGGATACTGAGTGACCCGAATGACCTTTGCCTCCAGTTGCTTTGTGATTTCTTCTTTAATCTTCACACTCATATCAGTCTTGAACTTTCTTAACTTTTGCTTGACAGGAGGGAATGTAGGGTCGGTTGGCAATTTATGAGCTACCAAATCAGTACTCAAGCCCGGCATGTCGTCATACGACCATGCAAAGACACCTTTGTATGCAAATAGTGTTTTGATTATTTCTTCCTTGATTTGCGGTTCCAGATGCACACTTATCTTGGCTTCTCTAACATTATTTTGATCCCCTAAATAGATTGCTTCGGTTTCATTCAAATTAGGCTTGGGTTTTTCTTCGAAGTGTTTTAGTTCTCTACTGACTTCCTCAAATGCCGTCTCTTCATCGTATTCTGTTTCATCATCACCCTCTACTTCTTGGATCGTTGTTTCAGAATTAGATTGGCTTTTAAGATTTGGCTGAAAATTCCTCATGCATGTCATGTCATTGAAACCAGCATAAAAGGAACTGTACAGAAAGAAAAGCAAAAACAAAAAATGAAACGCTATCAGGATCAATGGAAAAACTGGAAATTGTAAAAAATAAAAGGATAGAAGGGTTTGTACATTGAAACAAACAAAAACTAAGAAAAATCTGGGTTACAACCCTGGAATAACCCAGATGACAGAAAGGAAAACAAAGCAAACTACCAAAACTCCTTCCGGATGGGGAGAGGAGTAGCTTTCCAATTGCTAAGCTTCACGTTTGGTCCGACAAACTGCACATCGGCATTACTGGAACCTTCCCCAATTTTGACCATATTGACCTCATCAAACAGACTCTGGAACCTCTTGATCAAATCTTCATCAAAGTCGACCACAGGTTTTGGGACCACTGACATTGGGCGTTTGGCGACCCCTGACTTGACGAAAGACTTGGAGATATGCGGAACAGGTTTAGGGAGTGACCATGCCTTTCCTTTCAAACTTTTAGCCCTTTTCACGTCTTTCCCTGTGAGTGTGAATCCCAAACCAAATGTACCAAAACTTTCACGTAGGCACAACGGGTGCACAATACCTTGCAGAGATGAACCCAGACCTTTGCCCGGCAGAAAACCATTCTTCAACATTTCATTTGCTACCATGACGGACGCGGATGGTATCTTCAGACCTGGAGTGCATTCCCCTTCGGGAAATTTCTCGACAGACACTGTTTCGAACATTTGGTAAACCCAAGGCCCTTTGTCATCTTCAACTTCAATAAATGGAACGATTGTGTCGTTGTAAGCAGATAAGTTCTCATCACTGTGCACAACTATTTCCTGCCTGTCCCATTCAAACTTTACCATTTGATGCAGAGAAGACGGGATTGCCTTGGCAGCATGGATCCAGGGCCTGCCCAACAACAAGTTATAAGAGACAGCCACATCTAGCACTTGGAACTCCATAGTGAACTCAACTGGCCCTATTGACAAATTGAGCATTATATCACCGACAGAATCTTTCCCTCCTCCATCGAAGCCTCGAACGCATACATTATTAATGTGGATCCTTTCAGTGCCATTCTTCAACTTTTGCAGAGTGGACAGAGGGCAAATATTTGCACTAGAACCGTTATCCACCAGTACCCTTCAGACAGCAGAATCCTCACACTTCACTGTGAGATAAAGAGCTCGATTGTGTTCTGTACCCTCTATAGGGAGTTCATCATCCGAGAAAGTGATCCTGTTTGCTTCGAAAATCTTGTTAGCAATCTTTTCCAAGTGGTTCACCGTGATCTTGTCAGGAACATGAGCCTTGTTCAAAATCTTCATCAGGGCTTTGTGGTGTTCATCGGAATGTATCAGCAACGACAGAAGAGAGATCTGAGCTGGTGTTTTCCTCAACTGTTCTACAATGGAATAGTCTTGCATTTTCATCTTTTTCAGGAATTCCTCAGCCTCTTCTTCGGTGACCGACTTTTTTACTAGGATGTGGCCGTCCTTGGATGGATTGGTTTTCCTCAGTTCTTCTGGGGTAAAACATCTCCCGGAACGAGTCAGCCCTCCGGTTCCATTGACTTCTTCCTCTACTTCTTTCCCTTTATACATTACTATCACCTGTTTGTAATTCCACGGGACGGCCTTTGTGTCAACCATTGGCAACTGGGTCACTGGCTTAATAATAACGGGGGTAACACGAGCCCCTTCCACGATTATGACCGGCTTGCCCGGGACCCCTGGCACGATCACTTTTTGCCTTTCCTGGTTCGCTTCGACATCAACCGGAGGCCCTTTCACAACCAATACAGAAGGCTTCACATTGAGCGTGCTTGGCTTCTCCGACACCCCTTTAATCGTCAAGGATATTGCTTTTGCAGAATCTAGCGCTTTGATTGGATTATTCTCGCTAGCCTGGATCATCATGACAGACTTGGAAGAGTTTTTGGGCTCCCCATCCTTATGAACTATCTCAATCATGTGTGTCTCTGCATGGGCCGGCAAAGGATTTTGGTTGATGTTTGGCGCCTCCGGGCTCTGGACCACAATTTGATTTGTATCAATGAGCTCTTGGATCTCCCTCTTCAAATGCCAGCACTTCTCTATGTCGTGCCCCGGGGCATCGGAACAATATGCACATCTGAGGGAATAGTCAAGGTTCCTTGGAGGCGGATTTGGTATCTTGGGCTCAATCGGCCTCAAAACGTCCAACTGCCTCAACCTCTGAAACAAACTGGTATAGGACTCTCCAAGAGGGGTGAAGGTTTCTTTTCGTTGTTGCCTTTCTTTTCTGTAATCTGGCTTCGGTCGAAAACTTGGACCAGTAGGGTTTTGGTATGGTTGTGGGGGAGTATAAAGATTTTGTGGAGTTGGAGCACGCCATTGTGGGTAAGGAGGGGGTTGAGCATATGACTGTGCATGGTGAACATGGTATTGGGGTAGCTCGACAGAATATCGAGGGTCTTGTGGCGGGAGATAGTGCTGAGATGGATTATATGGAACTTGGGTGTAGGCTTGAGGTTGGGGTCGAGTTTGGGTGTATTGGTGAGGCGGACCCCTTGGGCCACGCCATGATCCAGAGACAAACATAGCGACATCTTCTTTCTTCTTTTTGCCTAACAGGCTTCCGGTGCCACTTTGAATTGCCTGTGTGGTCACTTTTATGGCAGAGTAGCTCATGATCTTGCTTGACTTGAGTCCCTTTTCCACCATTCCTCCCATCTTTACCACATCGTTGAAGGACTTACCTATGGCTGAGATCAAATGGCCAAAGTAAGTGGGCTCTAGGGCTTGAAGAAAGTACTCGACCATCTCATCTTCCTCCATTGGAGGGTAGACTCGTGCAGCTTGTTCTCTCCATCTGAAACCATATTACCTAAAGCTTTCATTGGGCCTCTTCTCTACCTTGGACAAAGATAGGCGATACGGGACAATGTCTATATTGTACTGAAAGTGCCGAGCAAAGGCCTGAGCCAAGTCATCCCATGTGTACCACCTGCTAGTGTCTTGGCGGGTGTACCATTCTAAAGCTGCCCCACTCAGACTCTGACTGAAATATGCCATTAATAATTCATCTTTCCCACCGGCGCCTCTCATATTGCTGCAGAAGCCTCTCAAATGGGCCACGGGATCTCCGTGTCCATCGTACGGGTCAAACTTGGGCATCTTGAACCCAGCGGGCAATTGAACATCCGGAAATAAGCATAAATCCTTGTAAGCCACACTTACTTGGCTTCCTATCCCTTGCATGTTCTTCAAAGATTGCTCTAGGCTCTTCACTTTCCTGAACATCTCGTCCTGCTCCACATTCTGGGATGGTTTCTCAGTTTCGACAAGAGGTTCAAAGCGAGGGGCACGGGAATAAGGATCCGCGACTTTGAAAGTTGGTTCCAGACCATAATATTGGGTATTTGGAGCTTGGAATGCAGGTTCACTAGATGATCTGTGGAGGGTAGCTCGCGGAGGGGATACGAAAATAGGAGCGGATGTCGGAGCAGGGTATGCAGTTGTTTTGGCTGGTGGAGCATGAAAGGTTTGGGACGAGGTGCCAGGGTAGTGGTGATAAGGGGTAAAGCCTGGTGCGTGCTGAGGGGAAAGGTCAATGGTAATGGGATCTTGGGCTTGTGATAGTGGTGGAATGAAAGCGGGATTTTCCGAGTAGTTAGCGGGGAATGAAGGTGGGGGATGCCCCCTGACCCAGGCTTGATACATTTCTGCCATTTGATGCTTCAACCTGTAGACCTCTTCTTTCAATTCAGACTCCGATTCTACAACCTCCCTTGGCGGGTCGACAACACCCGTGTCCAATTCTTTGCTAGTCATGACTGCCTTGCACTTTGATCTGGTGTTATAAGGGTGACTTGCCAGGATGCCAACAAACTAACCACCTAAAACAAAACTTGTCTCTGTTCACACGCAAAAACTTGGTCAGTTTTAAAAGCAATTTACAGATAGGTAATCGCACATTAGATATGCAATGCACCTGAGCAGTTAACGTTCCTAAATGCTTTGCGACGGTTCGTATGTTTCATCCCGGCTTTTCCAAATTCTCCAAATCCTGACTTTTCCCTCTCTTATTCTTTCCTCTTTTTTTTTTTAGTTTGGCCCCTCTTTTCTTTTAAAAATATGATCGAATCCTATGGGGATTGCCTACGTATCATGATGCTGCATGAATCAGATCATTACGTAGTTCAGAGCAATAGACGCGAAATAATTTATTTCATTAATAAAAGACAATCTTTTTGGATTTTCTATTACAAGGACTAAAGTAGAGATGACTGCAAAAAAGGAAAATCTACAGACTCGGCATAAAGTAATAGACAACTTTGACAAAGGCGAACAAGACTCAAAGAAAGTAAAACACAGACTACTAAAGGAAATCAAAAATACATAAGAGCATCCACTGGTACTCCGGAGGCTTGCGGGACATCAGCCGGTCTCCGCATAGGCCTGCAGGCAATATCTTCTTGGAGGCGGTCTAGGTCAACCATCACTTGTCGGACGAATGTCATTACAGAAGCAAAAAATATAGACTTGGTCATGTCTTCACATTCATGGCATTTCATTACAACATAATCAGCTATCTCTTTAATCCTCATTCTGATGACACCCTTTTCTTGCAGCAAACGTCCAATCTGCTGGGCCCGAGCCTCTAATACTTGTGTATCTGTGTTGCTTTGGTCTTGTAACTGCTTCAGGCTTTCTTGTAGTTGGTAAATCAGTGCATAGCAATGCTCTCTTTCTGTCCTGAAATCCTTTGTTTGCTTAATCATTTCATTTTCCAGAGCAACCAACTTTTCCTGCAAAATCGCTACTTCTTTATCATATTTCTGCTTCAACTGGTGGGCTAATCTAGCGTGTTCTTCCGCACCTTTGGCCAGCTTTGCTTGAGCATTGAACAAATCCCCCTCGACCTTTGTCAAGTCAAAACCGTAATCATGCACTTTCCGCCTCAGGTTGGTTATAATTTTCTCATCTCTCTCACTTCTTGCTGGTGTCTCGGCGGCTATCTTCATTCTCTGAATTTGGGCTCGAAGGGCTTCATTTTCCTTGGCCAACCTCTTCTTTTCCCCTGCATCTTCAGCTGCCTGCAAACTACCATCAAATTTGATTTTTTCAATTTGCCCTTCGAGCTTGCTTATGGTGGTCCGGTACTCCCTTTCTTTGGCTAACCAAGCCCACTGCTCCTGCGATGCGTCAACAAATTCTTGGATATGAGGTCTTTTAGTTGGTCGTTCGGGTTCACCACTCGTCGCGACTCTCTTTCCATACCAGGCAACATAACTAGGTAAGACCTCACCTTTAGACAAATCACGTACTCGGGTATTTGCCCCCAAATACTGGCATTCGCTCCAAATTTGACGAACCGTTTCTTCGGGAAATTGGGCATCAGGACGGATTTCGACCACATAAGTGCTAAGATCTTCATCTCTAGGAACTGTCTGGCATCTTCCAAGCTGTCTCAAAACCCGGTACGGAGCATAGGGTTGGATGCTTCGGAGACCCATTAGCAAGAAGTAGGGACCAGTGGCGGGCATATAAACAATCTCATCAACGGGAAGCCAACCCAATGTCCATTCTATCTGATCTGCGGTCGTAGATTGAAGGCGGGTAATCCAATCTTTGACCCCTTTCGGCATCTCGAATCCTGTTACTCGTGCACTAAACTCTTCAATGCAGTTTTTTCCCGTAGACCCATAGTTCATGTATCGAGGACGATGACAGAGGTGTTCGATCATCCATAGTTGCAACAACAGGTTGCATCCCTCGAAAAAACTGGCTCCGGCCTTACAGAACGTGAGGGCTCGGAATATATCTGATACTATTATGGGTGCGAGAGTACTCTTGGCCTGAGTAGTCAGAACGTGGACAACCCCGGCTATCCGCAAATCAATGTGCCCGTCCTCCCTTAGAAACACCAAAAGTCCTAAAAATGCCACCATGAAGGCAAAACATCTATGGGTCTCCCATTTTGATCGGTCTCCTTTACTGCAGAGTCCATTTTCAGGGTCTTCGAATCCCCCTAGATGCCCGTATCGCTGATATAGAAAATGAAAGGTGGAAATTCCCCGTGCTAGACTTCCCGTCTTGATTTGTCTGCTTATCTTTAATAAGTCCATAAACTTGTGGGGAGTAACAGTCCTTGGAGATACCAGGTACTTGTGTCTCAGTCCTACCGTGCTCCCAGTATAACCCGCTATTTCTTCCAAAGTGGGCGTAAGCTCAAAATCTGAGAAGTGTAAAACATTATGAGCGGGGTCCCAGAATGCCACTAATGCCTCTATCAGGTCCCTTCTAGGTTGAATTTTCAATAGTTCAGCGAGCGCCCCTAGGTATTGGTTGACCATATCTCGTCCTTGTTTTCCCAAATCCTCCCACCACATGTGGAGTGCCAGTGGAATCTGATCCATAACTTTCACAGGTAAGTTCTGAACGGTGCTCATTCTGCACATTTTAAATTAGGGTGACTAGATTAAAATTTTGTACAAAACTGACCATGAAAAGATTACTATCATTATAATTTTTGAAAAGTATAACCGAAAATAAATCACGGCCACTTTTGCAAATACGGCCTTTCAACGCTTCGGAGGAGAAGATTTTAGGGTTGTGTTTGCGAAGTGGTCAATTTTTATTTTATTTTTTTTTTAAAAGAAAATATTTTTGGAATTTGATTATTCTGTTTTTTTTTTAATTTTTGAAAAAGCAAGACTTCTAAAGAAAAAAGAAAATATTTCTTTTTTTTTTGAATTTTGATTTTATAATTATTTTTTCGAAATTTCGAAATAAAAAACTTCTAAAAAAAGGAAAAGGGAAATATTTTTGGATTTTAATTTCATTTGTCTTCTTTTTCTAATGAAAGACTCCTACAGATAAAATATATACTTGTTTTGGTTTAAAATTATTTTTTTTAATCTTTTATTTGTTTGGATTTTCTTTAAAAAAAAGACTCCTAAAAGAAGGAATTAAAGGAAATATTTTTGAATTTTTAAAAATGGGGTCTCAAAGAAAGACTTTCTAAATAAGGAAATAAAGGAAAATATTTTTAGATTTTTAAAAATTGGGGGCCGGAACCGATTAGGTTTGCCTACGTATCTCACATCTGGTGAGAATCAGACCCGCGTAGTTCGTTCATTTTGACGCGCAGAAAAATATGATTTGTTTTGAAATGATTCTCTCTTTGTTTTTGAAATTTCGACAGAGTAACGAGATTTTTGAATACTGGAATTATCAAAACCAGGTGTTTTTCTGTCTTACCTCACTCTTGGTTTTTCTCTTGTTTTTTTTTTTTTTGGTTTTTTTTTTCTTACTCACGAAGCCGGTCAACATACAAGCCAAACAAATTAATGCACAAGTAGCACGTAAAGAATGCATCAGGATGATCTTTTAATTTTGGGTACACCTGTCCTAGACGGACCCAACCCCTGTGTTGAGTCCCCTAAGTCAAATGCACGTGATGCAAGCAAACGTACCTACTAGGGATCCGGCATGAGGCTGTGTTATTCTAAGTTTAAATCCTGGGTGTATTGTTCTAGACCTGGCTTACCCGAGCGGACAACTCGAGCCGAGGGGGGCAACGTACCGGTAACCAAAAGGCCATCCGGCTTTGTAACTGATCCGATCCTCGTTCTAAATTAGGGTATGACACTAACAGAAAAGAAGTCACGCCAGCGTGCACTTCCCAGAAGATTTAGAAGACTCAGAGAGAGGAAAGGTTTCGTAGCAGTTTATATACAATTCACACAATATCAAAGCGGTTAAAAAAAAAAGCGGCATTTAGCACATTAGGCTCAAACACGTAAAAATCAGACAATCGTGAAAGCCAATCATAACAGCTATTCTAAGCTCGAATTCTGAACCCTGAACCAGAGATTCTGGGTTCGATCCCCAGCAGAGTCGCCAGAGCTGTCACACCTCCTTTTTTCCTAGGGGGATATGGGAAATAAGGGAGTTTTTCCAATTAAAGTGACATTAATCGAAATGGGATTATTTATTTATTTCAGAGTCGCCACTTGGAATAATTTATGGTGTCCCAAGTCACCGGTTTATTTTAAATCCCAAATCGAGGAAATTGACTCTTATTTATGGTCTGCGAACACATAAAACCGGGTAAGGAATTCTGTTAACGCGGGAGAAGGTGTGAGGCACTCCTGAGTTCCGTGGTTTTAGCACGGTCGCTCAACTATTAATAATTGGCCTAATTATCTGATTTATTACATATTTAAAGCCTATTGTGCATTTTTACTTTTTAACCGCTTTTAATCATTTATGGAATTATTTTTGGGACAAGTCACGATGTCGTACACTTGTCATTTTGGCACATATTGTGAATCACGTCACGTGAAACGCACCCGCGACTTACAACATGTTTATTTTTATTATTTGATGTTGTGGTCGAGTCACGTGAAACGCACACTCGAATTGGGGAATTATGTATCATGACTATGCCACGGGAACCGTACCCATAGTCACGAAGATTTATTAATCGCGCCTAAAGCATTTTCTACGAATTTTCATTAAAAAAAACGTACTCGTGTCAAGCGAACGTCGAAAATCCTAAAGATTGCCTACTCGGGTGAGATCGGCTTAAGCATACTCCTAGCTAGAGCAATAAAATAAAATAGTGAATATGTAGTTCTCAAATTTCAATTATGTTTCCTTAAAATCCCAACTCCACGGCACATTTCAATCATCAATAAACATATGTTGCATCTAAAACATTAGAAACCAACCAGACACGACATGAAGGAAAGAAAATTAACAAACAAACAAAATAAGGGAGAGTAAATAAAAAATATGGTAAGAGCTATTTAAGTATTCTACTAATTCCTCTTCTGCCAACTAAGGACACTCATATTGCTCACTTAACTCGCACAATCACAGTCTTTACACATCAGATGCTTAGCTAGATGAATAACCTTCACAAAAACTCATTATATTCTCTAAATTTCTTCAAAAACAGTGACCTCCTTTTAAAATTTGAAATTTCAAGAATGAAATAAGGGACTATGGTAAAGCATGAGAAACAGAGACTAAACCAACTTTTAAATCTGAAGACAATACCTCTACAATATCCATGGGCTACTCAATATAGCAAAGATAATTCCTACGAACGCATCTAAATTAAAATATCACGAAAAAGATTCAACAAATCTCAAACAAGAAATCAACCATTGAACCAAAGGCTAATACCATTTTCCAAATCATATTGAAAATCAATGCTAAATTAGAAGTAAGAGGGGGAAGAATGAACCTGTTATAGCCAAAGAATTTAATAACGGCAGAAGAGATAGCAATTCCAAAGTTCGACTCAAAAAATTTGTTTGAGAAGCGACTGTACAAACGAGTAGGAATCGCGAGCCAAATTGAAACCGCGAACCCCGGACGGGATCTCGAAACGGCACCGGAATTTTGAACTCAAACACGAACT